>NC_132854.1:27902500-28212500 GCF_048164855.1 Canis lupus baileyi
ATGATATTCTATTTTCATATAAAATAATTATTACTGCTTATGAATGGCACAGGTATTTTCAATTTGCCACTCTTTGCTCTCATAGCAACAGCCTAAAATCTTTAAAAATCTACCAAGTGCCTATGCTATGTTACTATATAGGTTAGTGTAAATACCAAGTGCCTCACAAACTTTTAGATATTTAAAATAGAATTCAGGATTTGAAGATGACTCAAAAGTCTCACAATATAATCCTAAGACCCTTGTTTAATAAATATATTTTAGTTTAGTTTGCTTTAGTGTAAAAACGTCAAAAGAGAGGGTTCTTTTTCCAGCCAATTGATTCAGTTCAATTCTTTCAGGAGGGGTGGAGAGATTAAATCTTCATAGCATTAAGATCTCATGGCATCCTAAGGACTCCATCTGCAGTTATCACTTTGTGTGCCTGCCCTCAGTTTCTGTCATTAACTTTTTCCCTTCACCTGCCACAACATGAAATGGTTATGAGCATTGTACACACTTCCTTCTGAATCAAAATGAAATTTTGCCAAACTGTGCAGTCGGAGGAGTAGCTTGAAGGCCTACATTAAGTCAAAGGATGACAACTTTTGAGAATATTTTCTCTAATAAAACATGATTTTTTTCTTTTTTTTAGAAAAGAATTCCAACTTGTTATTATAAGATTTCCTTTAATTATCTCTTAATGCTATTAATAGGAGACTCATTGCTTGGTGTTCCATAAAGATTACACACAAATGCAACAAAAACCCCATATATAAAATTGTTCTAATTGACATAATAGCAAAAAAAATGGGGATGTGAGTAATTAATGATAAGATGACATTTAAAAAATACTATTCCCAATGGCAATAAATGATTTCTATATGAGTAATAACATGTACACAAAATGAATAATAACTGGGCCATGTTTTTAAGCATATGCTTATACCAAAAAGAAAGAGAATAATGATGATTGCATCTCAAATCAATAGCAGAAAAGAATTGCAGATGTTATGGCTCCTAACCACAGGAGGCAGGAGCCCTGAGCAAGGAAACTCTGGTGGCTGAAATTGCTGAACACACATTCTGAAACAAAGAGACACTAAAACTGGAAGAGAATTCTGAAGTGCCAGGAGAGGCAAAGCAAGCCTCCAAAGTGAAACTCACAGAATTTTCTTCATCCGCTTTACGTGAAATTTAAATTATGTATGACGGAATTGTGTGGTCTGACTAGATTCAGGGGAGGGGCGGACAGGACAGCAAATAATTTTTTGAGGCAATAGAAAGAAAATTGCTCTTCTGTCATAGGACTAATCATAATATTTGTGCATAAATGTAAAAAAATTGGAGAAGAGAGCTAGGGGCTGTTGCAGATGGTGCATGTGGAAAAGGTTTTATCCGTATAACAATCTCAAAGGCAAACTTGATCACACCCTATAAGGAAATAGCCACAAATGCAGTAAGCTCTATAAATGGTTCTTACAGTCCACATTCCGCCAGCCACAGTGGATGAGGGACACCTGTTGAAATATTAAAACCAGGGTACAAGAAGGAGATTTACCTAATATTCTTAAATATATTTAGATTTCTGTATGTTGAAGATACCAATTCCAAAATGTTTCCCACTGAATTTATGCAGCAGATATATTTGCTTAATAAACATGAGAAAATAAGTGAATTATTCTTGAATAAAGGCAGGAAAGTAAATTAGCTATAATTTGAAGAAATGCAAGGATAATTCATTATTTTCCCATATTTATTAAGTGAATATATATTGCAGATATATATGTATTTATGCACATATGACCTCAGAACAGCATAAAATGAGCAGTGTAACATTGAGCTGCGAGGATTCCAGCTAAAAGTGAAAACCCTTGATGTGACACTTTAGTTTTTCCATCCTCATTCTCAATTAACACCAAATGTTCCTTATGTATTTTTTAATCCTGAAAATAGCTTATAAGCCTACCTTCTCTCCTGATTGTTTCCTTTCATATCATATAATTGCATATAATTATAACAAATCTTTAACAGATTCAAAAGGATTTCATTATATTTTGAACTAAACTTACTTTAAGAGGAATCCAATTTGTTTTTTCTCCCTGAGGTAATGTAAGTGGATTTGATAAAGACTTAAGCATTTTGTTTTAACTGAATAAAATAGTTGTTTCTGCAAAGGCTAATATAATCTTGAGCTTTATCAATTGAATATGACATCTAAAATGAGGAAGCTAAGAATCTCTCTCTACTCCATTTAGATCATTGTTGAAATATTTGTCCACTCTGGGGACTGTGCTTTCAGAAAGACATCAGTGAATTTGAGTTTTTACAGAAAAGGGTGATGTATTTGATAAGGAATTCAAAATTATGCTCAAGGGGAACCATTGGTTGAGCTACCCTAATAGACCTGGTAGGCCCAGTTATTCCATATTTCTATGAATAAATTCATTAGATTATGGATAATATTCTTATATAATGTGTGTCAAGTACATTGAAGTGAGAAATTCCATGATTTCTCATTCAAGTTAGAAGTCAAAGTTGTAAGTCAAAATAAGTTAATAAACCAAACTTGAATTTATAATTTAATTATTTCACAGAGCTAAAATGTACATTTTAGCCTCACTTATTTTTGGCAAGAGTTATGATTTTTTTCTTCCATCTATAAAAAACAGAATTTTGACACTCTTATAGAAAATTAAACTTTTTATAGGAGCTCATTTTTCTATATTCTGTGGATGCCTAGATTTTACAAAGCAAATCTATTTTTAGAATATAATTGGAAGAAAGGAATTTTTTCAGAAAAGTTAAAAATATTTAAATATTTCCAGCAAGGAGTAGGACATTGGAGTTGTGGTGATGATAGATTTGAGGGGTCTTATCCAGGAAAACACAGATAGGACTCAGATACAGATGTGTGATGAGGAGGAGGAATTTCAATGAAGACACGTTCCCCTCCCCCCTTCTTTAAAAACTAAGGTGAAGGAAATGATGTCTTCAGAATTACAGCATTTTACCAAAACCATATATTATATATAGTTGAAACATTCCTTACAGTTTCACTAAGACTTGCCATTCCAGGAAAACATTTTTTTTTTCTCTATGCCACAACACTTGCCATGTTTTTTCCCCAACATCACATCTAGTCCCTTCCCTTTAAAATCCACCCTTTCCTTCCCAACTGGAATTCACCTTTCTTAAAGACACATTTCAGCCATTTAAGTGAAGAACATACTGTAATTTATTAATCTGCCTTCATATTCTTTCCATATAGAACGACTGCTTTCTCTTCATTCTTGCAATAGTTGCTTTCACTTTAGAGATCTTCAGAGCAGTCATCCCTTTTCTTTATCCCATAGTGCTAACATAATATGCAATTATTTCTTCATTTCACTTGGTTGCCTGATTATTAGATGCTTTCTCTACTTGTGTGGGTGAACTAACTATAAAAACATTTCTGCCATATCCCTTTGGATACTTTTCTTTGTTTTCACTTTATTTTCCTATTTTTCTTCAAAAGATTTTATTACCACAACTAAGTAAATAATAGAACAAATATTTCCTAGGAAAATGTTTGAATGCCTGTTGGGAAAAAAAATATCCATAGTCTATAAGGAAATATCCTAAGTTTTTACCTATAATATGCGTACCCCTATGCAAATATAAAATCAGCAGTGGGTAACTTTTTGTATTTGTTACATTTCTCATAGGTTGTATTTAATTCTTCTATGATACCTACATTTATTATATAGCAATTCCAAATAAAACCCAATACTGCAAAACAACTGAACAGAACATATACTAAGAAAAAAAATCCTCTAAATTTAAGTAAAAAAAAAAAAAAAAAAAAAAAGGAAAACAAATTGGGGATATTCATGTGATAACCTGAATTTATTTCTTTAGAAATTTCCCTTACTTACCCATGAATGCTTACACTGTAATTAATAGGATAATCATTTTCAATTTCAGCTCATTAGAATCTCTGAGATGGGAATTTAGGATTACCAGTCATCCCACATGACAATCTAAGTGAGGAGCTAGTATGAGTAGGCTTTTAGGGGAGGTCCTAGCCAGTGTTGAGTGACCTTTGTTGAATCATGAGCCAATGAATGAAAGGCTAATCAAGTAACTTGTTCAGGGAATATTTTTTGTCCTGAAAAACAGAAGAATGACACAATATTTTTACTTATTTTATGCCTTTTCATCTAAAAGAAAAGTAGAAGAGGAAGGGACTACTCCATTTAGAGATAAGAAATGTTATATTACAAAAACAGAGAGAACAAAGAGATTATACAAGAGGATTGTAATGGAGGCTTTCAAAAGTACTTCACTCCAATATAGGCCAAGCCCTGTTTGCTGTTTTCATCCTAGTTGATTAACAGGAGAAATCTTACTTGTTGGTAAAATTAATTCACTCAGACTGATTGCCTAAGATCTCGTAGTAGCAAAAATCTTTCTCTGAGAACATTTGCTAATGTCTACATAAAAACTATTTCTATCATAGCTTCTTTAAAGTAAAACACATAAATTACATTCTCTTACTGAATGCATTCACTGTAAAGGCAGGACTCTGATTATTTGTATGACTTATGTTCTATTGTCACTGCAAATGTTATTTTTCTAAGCGTTTATAGAGTTATTTCCTAAAAATGAAAGGTAGGCTTCCCAAAAATCACAGAGTAATAAGTTTTCTATAAACTGACAAGCTATTGCAACTGGGGAAATATTGTTCTGGAATTGAAAAACATTTCAGTTATTTGGAAGTATTTAAATCTATAATGAAACATGAAATACTGTGTTTTAAATGTTAGGAAAAATGAATGAATGATGAATGAATGAATGAATGAATGAATCTTTTAGGAAATGGATCTTTCAGGAAACCATACTGATGGCTTTTTATTGCTGTTATAGAAATTGTAAATCAAACCCTAAAATATTGTCTTTAGTTCATTAAGGATCATAAGTACAATGAGACTAATTACCAATTCTGGAACATTTCTAGTTGTGTCTTTATCAGAGACATGGAATTAATTGTCCCTTCATGCATATACCACTATTTTGAAGGAACAGAACTCTCAATTTCATCAAAGCCCAGGTCCTTGTCTTCTAATACCTTTTTGTGCTTGTATTCTTTCAATTTTTCTTCTAAATAATTTAAAGCATCATATATTTGTCCCTTTTGAATTTTCCCATCAACCATATGGGAGAGGAATATGATAAAAAAAAAACCAGGGTGACTTATTTCACTTGACATAATACCCTCTAGGTCCATCCATATTGTCCCAAATTGCAAGATCTCATCCTTTTTTATGAATGCATAATTCTGTGTGTGTGTGTGTACATCTTCTTTATCCATTCATCTATTAATAGACACTTAGATTGCTTTCATATCTCGCCTATTGTAAATAATGTTGCAGTAAACATATGAGTGATATATCTTTTCTAATTAGTGATTTTGTTTTCTTTGGGTAAATACACATTAGGCTACTTCTATGGTTTTGATAACCATCTATATGCTGATAACTCATAAACCAAATCTACAGCCTCGAATTTTCTCCTGAACTCCAAACCTCTCCTTTAACTGGATACAGCCTATTTATTCCACAGGCATCTTAAAATCAATTTATCTAAATATGTACCTATTATCTTCTCCCATTAGTTTATTCTCCTATCGTAATCCCTAAACCAGGGAATAGCATCAGCTTCTACCTCATTGCTCAATCTGGTGATCTGTATATATCATTAACCTCTCCCCATACACCCACACATCCACTCATCTTTGCTTCTACTATTACTTCCCTAATCCAGACTACTATCCTCTTTTGTCTAAACCCTTATTTTTGCCCAGTTTCCTAAATATGCACTATTTTCTTCCAATCTATCATCCACATTACAGTATAATCTCTCTAGAACTTTTTTCTCAACAGTTTAGTGTTTCAAAAGCATCACTTCACCCTTTGAAAAAATTCAAATTCCTTGACATGATTTTACAATAGCAAAAGCAAAACTTTTTTACAATAGCTTTTTAACCAGATCCCAGCTTTCCTTTGTCACTTTCCCTCTACTAAATTCCACCCCAACTTCATAGACCTTTGTCCAGTAACTTGGAAATATCACACACTCTCCAAGTCTGTTTCTCTATGTAGCCTCCCAATGATATATTTATCCTCCATTCTTCCTACAACTAATTCGAACTCATCCTTCAGGTTTCAACCAAGAGGTTTTCCTGCCAGAAGTCTTGCCTGATCCCCTAACTTGAACTTTCATATCACAATACAAACAACACTCTACTAGAATTGGTTTTGTTAATCCAAATGTGGCCTACAAGCTCAGAAAGAACAGGACATGTGTCTATCTTGAGCATCACAGCTGCCCCAGCACCTGGCAGCCAGAGTTATTGGCACTTAGTAGTTACTCAACACATTAAGGTCAAATAGATGAATTTTGGGGGGCAAAGTCCAGAATATGAGTTTTGTTCCTATTACATTACTAGGTTAGTTCATTAGTCAAGGATAAAAGAAAGCAGATGCCAACATCTGAAACTATTTTTAAAGGTCTAGGGAACAGATTTTCAAAATGGATTTATATGGTCTTCAATCTCCTCTCTTAGCAACTTAGAACAGTCAGATATCAATTGGTATCCTTTTTCACACCAGAATTTAGGAAAAGCCAAACTATTAAAAATGTTTTTTATCTCCTTATTGGTCATCATTCCCAATTTTAATAGAGATGTTAAATTAAATTTTAATTAAATTTTAATTTCTTTCTGTTAATTAATGTGTTGGTTTGCTATTGTTATTTTGCTCAGACTCTTTGCCTAATAAAGATTGATTGACTCAGCCTTCCATCTTGAGATCTGGAATCAGTTTACTGGTAGTTTACTGGAACAGAGCCAGAGTTGTCCTTATTCATTTGACATAAATAGCTGTTTGTGACAGTAGCTGTGTGATTTACGATGGTCTAGTGCTAATTTACTAATGGTATTGGATGGATGGATTTAACTTCCCCAAAGAAAATATTGAGTCTGATCTAAGTCAAGCCCATTATGATCTCGTATCATTAATCCATATTTCAAACCGTACCTTTTACTAACATTACAATTTGGATAAATGCTATTCAAAGGAATACACTAAAGTGAATAATTAGAATGGTGGCTTTGTGGTGATAAGGTAATTTTAATTTCTTTTTTTCCTATCTGGTTATTTCATATTCATTTATAGGATATGTGTAGCTGATAATAAGTTGGTTTTCATTTCTCCTTTCTTTTCAGATAGATAGATATGGATATATAAATATTGATGTGGAGGTATGGGTGTAGATGTAAATAGATATAAATATGGATATGATATAGATGATATACAGATACGTATAGGTATAGATTTGAGATATATATAGAGAGAGATAGAAATATATCTATAGATATACATATACTGCTTTTTTATTATATCAATTTCTGTAAACTGTCCTAGTGTTTAGTGGTATGCTTCATTTATGATTACTGGTATGCTTAAGTGTCTCTTAGTATTAATATTTAGGGGATCCCTGGGTGGCGCAGTGGTTTGGCGCCTGCCTTTGGCCCAGGGCGCGATCCTGGAAACCCGGGATCGAATCCCACATCAGGCTCCGGGTGCATGGAGCCTGCTTCTCCCTCTGCCTGTGTCTCTGCCTTTCTCTCTCTCTCTCTGTGACTATCATAAATAAATAAAAATTTAAAAAATAATAATAATAATTAAAAAACATTGGCCATTTGAGAATTCTTTTTTTTTAATTTATCATATTGTTGAAAATAAGGAAACAGTTTAGAAGATCTCAATCCAAAACTCTATGTGAAATTTTCACTTTTGAAGCCACAGTTTCTAAAACTAATACCTTTTTTTTTTTTTTAATGTGGCCTGGGTCTTAAATTTGTAGTATAAGGTTGTTTTGTTTTCCCCACAGAAATAGTAAGGAAAACCTGAAGTTCCTTCTTTTAATGTTCACTTACACAGAAAGAGATGCATATATATTTTTTAGTGTCCCAGACTTTTAGAACAGCTCATTAGTGCCATTTAGCATGTAATAGATATTTTGGCTAAAGAAGTTTGTGGGTTTTACAAATAATTTCTTCCTCCCACACACCAAATTTAACAGTTTTATAGTCTTTTACAACTTCCACCCCCATTCATGCACCTCATCATTATACCAAGAGCCAAACTTTAATGATTTTTGTTGCCTCTAGCACCAAATACATGTTCAGAAGTGATGCACCCCAAACTCTGATTAAATGCCATGCTTTACTGATGAAAAACAGGTCCACTGAGTAAGTAATAATGATGAGTGAGATTTCATGCTGTTTTACTGCCAACAGACCATCAGAAATGGAGTTCAGTTCATATAAAAACAGGTTTCCACCAAACAAGTCAGGATGGCTGGCAGCCTTGGTAAACATGTAAATGAACTTGATAACCCTCCCTATTTGGAGAATTCATATAAAATACTCTCCTGCTTGCTTTATTTGGCTTGGTTTAAAATGTCAAGGGATTTGCAATGGGGCCATTAGCTTCTAAACTCCTAAATTAACTAACTGTGTATTATGATAGCTGACCTGGACCTGAAGCACAATATGCAGGGACTCAAAGAAACCTGAGAAACACAACAGAATCTAATGTTTTACCAAGAATAATGGATAAGTAGTTAAAAGATAACATTATTACAGGGCAAAACATAAAGAATTAGTTTCACAGACAATTATATCTTGTGATTATTAACAAGATATAATGATATGATCTTAATAACAATACATATTTATTGATCACCTAGTATTTATTAGACCCAGTGCTAAGTTCTCTGTATATATAAATTCATATAACTTTTACACTATTTTCACATAAAGAATATTATTCACATTTTACAGATATGAACACTGAAGATCAGGGAAATTAAGTACCTCCCTCAAGCTAACATACAAGCTTAGGATTTAGATCTAGAGTTCCAATTCTGGTATATTGGAACCAAACTCTTCTCACTAGACAATAAATAACACATAGCAGGTACATACACAATTTAAATTTCATTCATTCCTTTTTAAACTTAAACTGTCAGAGTAATCATGAGTCTTTTTAGAACCAAATCCTTATAGTCTATTGTAACTGAAGTAAGAATGGGCAAAACTTGAATGATTTATAGGCCAATTAAAGATGATCATGCTATGATGTGCACGCATATTGTTGTCCCCTTCAAGGCTGCGTTGGTTCTAGACAAAATGAGACAACAGGGATCCCTGGGTGGCGCAGCGGTTTGGCGCCTGCCTTTGGCCCAGGGCGTGATCCTGGAGACCCGGGATCGAATCCCACATCAGGCTCCCAGTGCATGGAGCCTGCTTCTCCCTCTGCCTGTGTCTCTGCCTCTCTCTCTCTCTCTGTGACTATCATAAATAAATAAAAAAAAATTAAAAAAAAAATGAGACAACAAAGTTTTGAGGTTGAGCCCCTCCAAAGTTTATTTTACACACCATTCCCAGCACTTATCCTCCAGAAAGTGCTTGCCTTTTTTCAGTCTTATGACTGTCAAGATATCCTTTATTTTAACCCAACTCCACAGGAGTGAACAATGGCCCACCCAGATTTGCTGATGTCTTTAGGTGGCTTTTCAGCCAAACATTTTTATAAATCTTGTTCTCTGTATGTCATTCTCTCATGTCTTCATGGGAAGTTTCTTCTATCAAAACTCAAGATATTTCTATTATCCCCTGTGAGAGGATGGTCTCTTAACCTAATAAGACTTTTTCTGAGTGTTCAAACAAACTAATAATAACTGAAACATTTGGGTCAGCATTTTCCTTTGCCTAAAAACTGTTTATTTCTCTGCTATCTAATGTATTCTGTAATTTCCAAATTTTGTCAATACCAAATATTTTGCAAAATATTATCATTGTCTTAAAATAGCCACTCTTATTTTTTATCATTTCACAAAGATGAACAGTGGCATCAAATACTGTGCCCTAGAAAAATAAATTATTAAGGTAATTTGATTACTGGATCTTTGGTGCTAGAAAAAAGGACATTTTAATTCACTCAATTTTAATTGTTTTATGCTATACTTTGAGTATACATCTAAAAGAAATTATTTGAATATAATCTATTCCTAAATACAAGCACTAAGAACAGAATTGATCAGTATGGTGAATAAAGTAAGTGAAAGGTAATAGTGCTACAACTAGGCAGTTTATTACATAAGAATTTCTAGTGGAAGAAAGTGTATATTGGACATACTTGAAATATGAAAAAATACTTAAGTTAACATGCTCACAATTGGAATTAAAAATATATATATTTTAACTTTTAGGAGAAATAAAAAGAACAGGAAAAAAAGATGAGAATAACAGCAGTAATGAATTAACTATAAAAATGTATCAAAGCGCTCTTTTGATGAAAAAAATAAAGTAACATGGAATTGAGTTTAAAAAAAATGCCAGTAGTAGAACAAAATAAAGTTATAATATTAAAAAACAGAGTATTTAAGACAAATATTTGAAACACTTTAGAAGGTACTAAATTTTTTGCTTTCAAAAGTTAGGCAGCAAATAAAAATATTTTATTTCAGAAGATTCCCAGTTCAAATAAAAAGCATGAACATAGATCCAAAACATGGAAAAATGCAAATATAATAAAGATTTTATTAGTCTTATTACGATTGAAAACAAAAAGCTTCTGACAAATGTGAGAATAAAAGAACTTCGGGTATAAGAGTTATTGAGTTGAGAGTAACTTGTGTTACTCAGAATGAACACAGATTAGTAAAATAAATAGTTGATTGTCCTTGGCTTTAAAAAAGCATTAATTTTCAATGTATTTAATTTTTAAGAATTAAAAAGCTAGGACTAGGGATGCCTGGGTGACTCAGCGGTTAAGCATCTGCCATAAATAAATAAATAAATAAATAAATAAATAAATAAATAAATAAATAAATACAAATGTATTTGCCTTAGGCTCAGGGTGTGATCCTGGAGTCTGGGGATCAAGTCCCACATCGGGCTCCCTGCATGGAGCCTGCTTCTCCCTCTGCCTGTGTCTCTGCCTCTCTTTGTGTGTCTCTCATGAATAAATAAATAAAATCTTTAAAAAAAATAAAATAAAATAAATATCTAGGAATCATCTAGCTATATAATATTCTAGTTATGCAATAACTAGAATAACTGCTATTTCTTCATATCTATTGTGTCCCTGAATGGAGTAGTCAAGGACTTCAAAGGGAACCTAAGTGGAGAAATATTAGAAGTTCTGAATTCTAAGAAACCCAGGTCATTAGGAGGAAGCACTGCTGTCTTTCAAGAATCAACATCAATTTTTAAAACCTGTACTGGTGTTCATTCTACAGCCTCTAGAAGGCTAAAATCGTGCCCTGTTTTTTTTTGGGGGGGTGGGGGGGAGCTTTATTATTGGTTATTAACCAGACTTAGCACATAGGAAGGAAAATCACATAGCATAATTATAAGTAAGAGTAGAGATAAGAATTACATGAAATCCAAGGATGGGTTTCAAAAGCAAAATGATCAGAAAATGATTTTTTACGTTTTGGGATTTGAGCTTGACTTTGAAAATAGGAATACAAAAGGTAGAAAAAGGTAAAATAAAACCAACAAAGAATAAATACAATGTTTAATGATCCAAATATAGTAATATTTATTCTTATGGGATAATGAGAACCAGCACCAAGACTTCATCTCAGAAACAGTAGAAAATAAGGTGGTCATAGGATAGAGTTAAATTATGAAGTTTTGAAAGGAAATATAGCATTTTTCCTATTATTACTTATAGCAGTAAACACGTGTCCCCTATACCTATTTTTCCCTCTTCGGGGTGTTGGAAGAGAACCAGATAGACCTTGTATGTGCACAAAACGGATTTCTTACGCGACAGAAGAGAAAGCCCAAACTCTAAATCTGGAAGGTTGTATAAGCTACCTAGTGCCCTCTCCCCTCGTCTGAGAGGGAAAGAAACCTTTGCTCTCTAATGTTTTACAATTCTTTGGAATGTGAACAGATAGCCCCAGGTTTTAGCTGGGTTTTACCCCCTTGGAAAAGCAAGCACAGATAGAAATAAATCTTCAACTCTCTCCAAAGCTTTCTCATTATCTACTCAGTAATCTTTTACTTCCTTTAACCCAGCTTCCAATTTCCCTAAATGTGCAGAAACATGAAAATATGCCCTTGCTGACATCAGGCAGGTCTGCGTTTAAATCACAGATCCATTATTTACCAGCTGAATGCATTTGTACAGTTATTTAATATCTCTGAGGTCCAGTTTCCTCAATTGTAAAACAAAAATAAACTTTAAAGGACATAACTTAAAAGTTGTTGTGCAATGTAAGTGGGAAAATGCATGTAAGGAACTAAAAATTGCCCAGCCCTGTAGTAAGTTTAAGTCATGTTAGCTACAATGATTTGTATTTTGAATTCCAGAAAGAAGCCTCTAAATTTTCTATAACTTAAATATGAGGTTATTTACAAATTTGAGAAGCTTGAGGTGGAGAATGGTGTTTAAGCACCATCATTAGAGCAAGTCTTTGGGATGAGCCAGTCCTGGATTTCAGTTTGAACCTTGGCTCTGCCATTTACTGACCATGTAACCTTAAAGGGAAGAGTTGGAAGTATTTCTCAGTCTTCTAAGCTTTATTTTCCTCATACTTAAAATGTAGATAGTGATACTTCACTAGGATTTCTACAAAAATTAAATGAGATAGTTTACAAGAAGCATAAAACCTGGTGTATATTAAGCTCTCAGTGTATGTTAATCATTTTATTATTGTTTTAATTGTTATTGTTATTACCATGGGACTCCTAAGGAGATAGATTTAGAAGTAAAATTTAGCCAAGAGGATAGCCAATACACTCTTGAAGTGACACAGGGATAAGAGCCCAGAATCAAGGAAACAGAAGGCACTAAGCCTGTCTAGAGCTGTGAGGGACATTCTGAATTTCTCTACTTGCGTTTACTTCAGGAAAGAGCCTCAGCATTTAGAAAGAACATGCTCAATTGTGTTTTCCCAAATGGAAGTGGTGTAGGCTTAGCCATGGTAGAGGGTTGACTACTATTCTACTATATTTCTAAAGTAATGGAAGAGATGGCAGAGAAGAGGGTAATATATTTAACTTCAGTGGACCAGAATAAACAAAGAAAGCTGTAGAATTTTTTGTTCTATACTGTGAAATGGTCATATATTCCATTATTTTCTGCACACAAAGAAATGAATCAAGCATCATGAGTATTGACAAAATATGAACAATCTACAAAAATTGAATGCTTTATAATAATGTAGAAAATAAAACAAACAAGACATTTACAACTTTTTAAAACCACAATAGATGTTATACATTCAATTTTTTTTTTCTTTTACGAATATGAGTCTCAAAAATCCTCACAAGTAAGGAAATTATATAAAGTGATGAAAATGGGAAGACCCTAAAAAACTCATAAAGCATGGAGAGGGAGGCAAGAGACAACTTTGGATAGCAATGGAGAAGACAATATGGTTTATGATGATTATTCCCATTTGTTATCAAAGATAGTTTTCAAAACCATTTTTCCCAGTAGAGCACACTTTTTTTTTTTTTAATCGTTGTTAAGTACAGACTTTGGTAAAGACAGGAACCCACAAATGGGTGGTTTGAAATGATACTTTCCCACAAGTCTCCCGGAGAATCATTTTCTAACAGCTAGAATGCTTCTTTTGTCTTAGAGTCTTTTATTCCAAATTAAATTGAGGACAAATTGCATATTACCTCTTCATGGTAGTTCCGCACTTAAGGCACCAGGAAATTCTATAATATGATTCCTTTTCAAGGAAGTTAAATAGAAACCTTATTTCAACAAGCATACCAATTTCTATACCATTTGTAAAATTGATTCTGACCTTATCAGTCTCAGTCATGTTCTTCAGATTTGGGTCAGTAATTCAATCCTTAATGCTATTGAAGAGTCTAAACTGGACTTTCGTAAGCCTTGCCACTTGTTTACCTTTTTTTTATAACTGGGGGAAGAGGAGCACATGTACATGCACACACACACATGCATACACACAGATTAGACACGCGTATTATACCCCATGTTAATACCTACTATGGTCTTATATGTGGTTTATAAGTTATCCTCTGGCTTCATCTTATTATTCTACTCTTGTTTTCATTCTGTTACTGGTTTTTTATCTTATTGTTCTACATATACATTTTTTAAGGATTTTGTTTATTTATTTTAAAGACAGAAAATGCACCACATGCATGCATTAGCATGGGTGGGGTGAGGGGCATGAAGAGGCACAAGCAGACTCTGGGCTGAACGTGGAGTCTGTGGGGCTCCAGCTCCCGACCCTGAGATCATGACCTGAACTGAAATCAAGAGTGACGGGCACTGGGGGTTATTCTGTATGTTAGTAAATTGAACACCAATAAAAAATAAATAAAATTTAAAAAAAAAAAAAAAGAGTTAGTGGCTTAACTGACTGAGGCACTCCCACATGTATTTTTGGAAGGCGCTTTTTCTGACACTCTAAACAAATAAATAATAAGGACTTGACATCATAAAAACAAAAATAAAAACAAAACCAGTTACTTTGTTTCTCAAATACACACACATAGATATGTACATACATATACACACACATCTTTGCTGCTTTGTTAAATCTATAATTAGTTGCTCTGGAGATCTAAAGTACATATAGTTTGTAATTATATAGACTGGTCATGATGGTTAAAAGAATTTACAGGGGCACCTGGGTGGCTCAGTCGGTTGAACAATGGACTCTTGGTTTTGGCTCTGGTCATGATCTGAGGGTCGTAGAATCGAGCCCCACATCAGACTCCATGCTCAGTGAGGAGTCTGCTTATCCCTCTCCCTCTACTTCTCCACTGCCCCCCTTCCTCCACTCATGCTTTCTCTCTCTCTCAAATAAATAAATAAAATCTTTTTTTAAAAAGAAGAATTTACAGGTAAGGATATTATCTTATGCATGTTACTTCATGTTCCTTTTTCAAAAAGTTGTTTGTTCAGATCACACTTTGCTCCAAAACAGGATACAACTCTACTAGATACTGATATATAATACATACCTAAAATATGTCCACTTAAAGATAAATGGATCTTTCTAAAAATTCTATGTTTAGAAAATATTTCAGTGGTGCTTTAAACCAATAGTAATGAAAAACTACTTTAAAAGGGTGCCCTTGGGCAGCCCCGGTGGCTCAGCAGTTTGGCGCTGCCTTCAGCCCAGGGCATAATCCTGGAGACCCAGGATCGAGTCCCACCTCAGGCTCCCTGCATGGAGCCTGCTTCTCCCTCTGCCTGTGTCTCTGCCTTTCTTCTCTCTCTCTCTCTCTCTCTCTCTCTCTCTCATGAATAAATAAATAAAATATTTAAAATAAAATAAAATAAAAGGGTGTCCTTAAAACTGTACTCAACCACTTTCTACTCATTTAAGAAAATCCTAATTTTTAATAAATAATCATTCTCTAAATGTTGACAAGGTCCATTTAGAAATATATCGCCAAGTGTAACTGTCTGCAAACTGGGACATTTCCATGTAGATAAGGCATCTACACTCCCTCTGTAAGAGGCAAAATAATGACACACAAATGCTGCCTGCTTCCTAATCCCCAAAACCTGTGAATATACTTTATACAGCAAAATAGGGTTTTCAGCTGTGATTTAATTTAAGGATTCTGAGGATGGGAAAGTTAGTGTGGATTACACAGGTGAGCCCAATATGGTCACAAAGGTCTTAATAAGAACAGAGTCAACTTTCCCCTGGCTGGCAGGGCGGAGGCCCCAGGATGCCTGGAGTTACTGTAAAAGACTTAAACCAGCAGGAGTTCATCAGAGCTCTGGCAGCCTTTCTCAAAAAGTCTGGGAAGCTGAAGGGCCCTGTATGGGTGGACATTGTCAAGCTGGCCAAGCATAAAGAGCTTGCTCCCTACGATGAGAACTGGTTCTACACGCGAGCTGCTTCCACAGCATGTACCTGTACCTCCCAGTCGGCGCTGGGGTCGGCTCCATGACTATGATCTATGGGGGATGTCAGAGAAACGGGGTCATGCCCAGCCACTTCAGCAGAAGCTCCATGAGTGTGGCCCGCAGGGTCCTCCAAGCACTAGAGGGGCTGAAAGTGGTGGAAAAGGACCAAGATGGAGGCCACAAACTGACACCTCAGGGACAGCAGGACCTGGACAGAACCGCCAGACAGATGGCAGCTGCAAACAAGAAGCATTAGAACAAATTCTGGGTTAATAAATTGCCTCATTCGTAAAAAAAAAAAAAAAAAAAAGAACAGAATCAGAAAAGTAGATGTGACATTGGACAAAGAGGCCAATGCATTTGCTGGCTTTGAAGATGAAAGTGGGCCATGAGCTGAGGAAGGTAGGTAGCCACTAGATGCCGGAAAAGGCAATGAACAGATTCTCCCCTACATCTTCCTGAAGGAATGTAGCCTTGCTGAAGCTTTGATATTAATCTAGTGAGATTTCTGAGTTCCGAACGGCAAGACAATAAATTTGTATTTTCTAAGCCACTAAATTTGTGGTAATTTGTTATAGCAGCAGTAGAAAACTAATATAACATCCAAAAGAATTGATCTATACTTGGCATTTCCACTTTCTTTCCTCCTGTTCTCTCTCAGACCCTGGACCAACTAGTCATGCATCCTCACCGCTCCATTGAAAATGTTCTTATAAAGGTCAGCAATGACCTCTACATTGACAAAAACATTAGTCAGTACTCCTGTCTTACCTTTCAACCCCTCAACAGCATCTTACACATTTGATCACACAAATTTTGAAACATCTTCCTTCTGTGGCTTCCAGGACACAACTGTCTCCTAGTTTCCCTCCTGCTTCTCAGTCTCCTATGAAAGATCCACCTTCTCTTCCAACTTCTAAACATCAACAGGCCTCATGGAGCAGTCTTCCAACATCTTTTCTTTCTATAACATCCTTCCTAAGTATTTGCATTAATTGTCATAAATTTGAATATTATGTATATCCTGATAAGCCCTAAACTGAGAGCTTCAGGTATACAACTGCCTGCTTGCCATCTCTTCCATTTCTTTTAGGTTTTCAAACCTAACATGTTTATAAGCAAACTATCAGTTATCTTCCCTAATCTTCAACATGTTTCTCCCATCTTCCACATCTCAATAAAAGGCACCACCGTTCACTGAGCTGTTCAAGCATCTTTACTTCTTTCTTGTACATTTCATATTAGAAGAACCCTTTAGCTCTTATCTTTGTGAAGCGATGATTAACCGCCACCCAAGTTCATGTTTCAGATCTCTGCCCTTTGTTAAGCTACAGAAACTACAACAGAACAAGAAAGATCTGTGGGACACTTTCAAATGATCTAATATACATACAATTACAGTTTTCAAATGACTAGAGAAAAAAACAATAGAAGAAATATTTGAAAAGAAAATATCTAAGAACTTTCTAAAATTGATACAAAAGACACAGAAACTAAAAAAAAAAAAAAGAAACTCATGCAGAATAAATACAATAAAACCAATCAGATTCAATCAAGCTCCTAAAAAGCAAAGATTAAAGGAAAAAACCTTAAAAGAAGCCATAGCCATAGTGATAGATATATAAGAAATAAAGGAGAAAAATACAAATGATGTCTAATTTCTCATTAGCATTAATAGAGGCCAACGGACAATGAAATAACATCTTCAGAGTACTAAAACTAAAAATTAAACATCAACTTCTACTCCTAAATGCAGATGAAATATTAGTAGAAACAAATAAAAGTGCACAAAAAAGTTTTAGAAAAACATAACTCAGAAAATCATCTCTAGCAGATTTCCACTGTAAGAAATGCCAATTTATTCAAGCTATAAATTTTTCTCTAAACCCTGGCTTAGATGCATCATATAAATTTTTATATACAGTGCTACTGGTTTCATTTAATTTATAAGATTTTCTAAATTTTTTCAAAATTTCTTCCTTGATGCATGAGTTACCTAGAAATGTGTTAATTTCCAAATAATTAGAGGGTTTTAGATACAGTATTGTTACTGATTTCTAGTTTAATGATACTGTGCTCAGAGAACATACTCTATATGATTTCAATACTTTGATGATTCTTATTGAGAATTATTTTATGTCTGGCACATGGTCTAATTAGGTAAATGTCCCATGGGTGTCTGAAAACAATGTGTATTTTACAATCATTTAGAAGGTTTAATAAATGTCAATTAGGTGAAGGTGGTTAATAGTGTTATTCAAATATTTTATATCCTTACTAAGATTTTTTTTCTGGCATTCTGTCGATTGCTAAAAGAAGGTTCCTGAAATCTCCATCTATGATCATGGTTTGCTCGCTTTCTCATTTAGTTCTGCCAATGTTTGCTTCATGTATTTTGAAGCTGTGTTATTAGATCCATACATGCTTAGAGTTATTACAACTTTTTGAACAACCATTTTCTCAGTGTTAAATGTTTCTTACAATAATTTTATGCTTGAAGTCACTTTTTCTTGATAATACTACAATCATACTAGCTATCTTCCTTGCAGTATGTATTTTTCAGCCTTTTACTTTCAACTATCAGAGTCTATACTTCTAAACAGCTGCAGTTAGGTCTCATTTTTTTTAATCCATTTTGACAATCTCTGCTTTTATTTGAAACTTATTTCTATTCTATTTAATATAATCATTGTTCTATATTGGTTTAATTCTGTATTTTTTTTCAATATAGCTCATTTGTTCTTTGTTCCTCTGCTTTTACTTTCCTTATGTCTTTTCTATGAATCAAGTATTTCTTTTTACCTTAGTATTTCATTTTATCTTTTATTTTGATATATTATCAAAATATATTTTGATATTTAACTCCTGGAGATTATAATATACATCTCTCAGTTATCAATCCACCCACAAACAATCTCAATACTTCACAAACAATATAAGAACCTTACAATCACTCTATAATTTCATTTACTCCACTCAACTTTTGTATTCTTATTAACCTATGTGGATTTTATGTCCCCAGACTCTTCTATAAATCAGAAATAAATTTCTGCTTTGTTTGAAGTCATTATACATTTGGAATCTATTCGTTACCCAGTCTAGCATACTTATCAAATACAACTATCAAAATATATCCCAAGTCTTAACAAGCCTCACTTTCTCCACTCTACCACCTCGATCTAATATACTATCATCTCGTCTGGACTTCTACACTAGCTTTCTAGATGATGTCTTGCTTCTACTCCATCCATTCCCTTAGTCTATTGTTCTAATCCTTTAAATCAGTAAATCAGATTGCCACACATATTCTCTGCCCATTACTTAAAACCCTCCAGTAGCTTTCCATGACACTTAAGAGTAGAGGCCTAAAATCTTCACTGTCAGAGATTAAAAACATTAAATAAGTAATACAATAGCACCACCAGCCCACACCTTACTGATGAATCAATCCTGAGGGAAGGATCAATGCATCTGCCAAGGCAAGGAGATGATGAGGAGTTCTGAGTAGAAGCTATTCACTCAATAGTGTGGAAGTGTTTCATTGATTAAATTACAAGTTTGGTTGTATCACAGCAAACAGACTGAATTTGGCATGGCTTACTAGATCTTGTGTGTTCTAACCCCAGATTTCCTCTTCAGTTTCATATTCCACCCCTTTTCCTTCTCTCCCTAAGCGTTGGCTATATTTGTCTTAGTAGACATGTAAAATACATATCACCTTACATCCTTTGTGCTTGCTCTTTCCTTTACTAGGAGGTTTACATTGTGCATGCCTCACTTTATAAGTTCTAGCTCAAAGGTCACCACCTAGAGAACTCCTTTGACTATCCTGTCTATAGGAACATCTCCTTCACTCTCTATCCTCTTACCCTGCTTTATTTCCCTTCATAGCCCTTACCACCTCCTGATATTACCTAACATTGTACTTGTTCTTGTTGCCTCTCCTACTAAATTGTAAAGGCAGGGCCTTGGCACGTCTTGTGTACCAAGAAATCACTAGCACCTATAATAGTTCCTTCTGGTCACTGAGATCACACATCAAAAATGATCTGATGACTGACATGTTATGATGGTAATAGATTTAATGCTCTATCGATGTAAGAGAGGGTGATTCTTTAGAGACAAAATTTTGTGCAAGTCATAGTGAAAAAGTTTAGAGTCACAAAGACTGGTTGTAAATCAGTAACCAAGATCCAAAGCAAAGGCAGTTATAAAGAAGCTGGCTTTACAAACATATTAATTTTTTTCAAAAATTCAATAGAAAACATTTGGAAATGCGTCAGCACTCTTCTGAAATGACCTTTTAAAAATTGTGTTGACGATGAAAGGATAAAATGTATTTATACCCGATGAAGAATATAAAGTGTATAGGGTTTCAAAATATTAGATGTAGGTTGAAATTTCCTATCAAATGTCCAACATGAATATTTTTGCATATACCCTTTTAAATTTCTTACTCTGGTATTAATTTTAGAAGAGAGTAAAACTGGGACTCAATATATTAAGTAAAAGACATTTAAATATAATATGATATGATATAGCCTTATAAATTTGCTAACCAACTTCCCCAGACTGCGCATATATACATCTGCTTCCTCAAGAAAGTATTATATAATTTTAAAAAGAAATGACCCCTTTATAACTTGTTAAGCATGAACTAGTAATGAAAAAAAAATTTTTTTTAAAGATTTTATTCATTTACTCATGAGAGACACAGAGAGAGAGGCAGAGAAACAGGCAGAGGGAGAAGCAGGCTCCATGCAGGGAGCCCTGAAAATTTTTTTAAACGTATTCCCAGGGCAACCCGGGTTGCTCAGTGGTTTAGCGCTGCCTTCGGCCAAGATCGTGATCCTGAAGACCCGGATCAAGTCCCTCATTGGGCTCCCTGCGTGGAGCCTGCTTCTCCCTCTGCCTGTGTCTGCCTTTCTCTCTCTCTCTCTCTCCTCTCTCTCCATGTCTCTCATGAATGAATAAATAAAATCTTTAAGAAAAAATGTATTCCCAATTGAGATACATCTGCTATCTAGAAGGCTGCTAGTATATGTAAGATATTAAGTAGGCAGTATCAATTATCAAATTAAATTTTTCCAGTGGTTTCAGGTCTTACCCATCATGTTTCTGCATACTTAAATCTAAACAATTTAAGAAGATTAATCATAAGGTTAAGGGCAAAGTCGATTCACTTAAAAGCATAGATTTTTTTCTGGTATATCTACTAAATGTATAATCAATTTATTTGAAGATATATAAAAGTTTTTTAAAAAACAAGTTACCAGAGTATTAAGCAGTACAGCTTCAAAAATAATATCAAATTTTATGCTTTTAGTACCATGATTATTTGGGGAACTATGACAGAAAAAAATATAATATAGATAGAGAAAATTGCTTAAATTTTTGGAAAAGTAAGCATTTCCCCCTTCTAGCAACATCTCCTAATATTCTAAACTTGGGCAGAAACAAAGAACAGAGTATCTGCAATTTAGCTCAAGCCACAAACAAGGTGGCATGAGTCTGGGTTTGAAAATGCAGTAGCCAAAAAAAAAAAAAAAAAAAAAAAAAAAGAAAAGAAAATGCAGTAGCCAAGAAACATTATCTGTGGAGTCCACATGTTGAACAAAAGATAGAGTGGAAGGACTTTCAAAGGAGTATATTCCTTCCAAGGAATCCATTCAATTATGAACATCCAATAAGAGATACTCCACGACTACCCAGTATTTAGAAAACTATCTCCCAAAATAAAGGGAAGTCTCTGCCCCCAAAATCTCTTTTTATTTTCTCCCAAATATTCTGATTTATTTTATTATGCAATTTTATTGCACAAACATTTATGAAAAGGATAAGTGAAATGATGAAAAAGATATGTACACAACAAAATCATCAAGAGGTTACTCCTTATTTCTTTGTGCATATGTATTTCTTTGGACTTTTGTAATATTTTCCAAATATTTTATATTAAAATGAATGTTATTTCAAACAAGTGTTATAGTTGTAGATCCACAATATTAAGCAATCTAATGGTTTTGAAAACAAGAACTGGCCATTCACTTAGATTTTTTTTTTCCAAGTCTTTCACTCTCATCTGACTTTGAAATTTGGAAGAGAGTATCACGGAAATTTGGAAAAAAAACTACATTTTTATTATTTTATGTAAGCTTTTCAAATATAAATCTATCTTCTTGCTAGGAAACTTCCTTTACTTTTACCTTTATGGCCACTCTGGCTCATTTTCTTCAAATCTGAATCATATTGTTTTACTTAGTGTAGCATGTTGTACACATTCCTGGAAATAACTGATGTATTTGTCTCATAAAACACTGTGTTTTTCTTCATGCAGGTGGCATTGTCCCTGTGCCAGGCGTCCCTGGGTGGCCACTTTGCCTATTTAAATGTAAATTATGTAGGTATGAGAATAGAACTGCAGGCACTGTTATAACAACTCACATTAAATAATATACTTATGTCTAGAAACCAAGTGCAGGAATTTTTCGTTGTTTTGAGAATAAAGTTGGCATTAGCATGGGCAGAATGCCGTTAATGGAGGCCATTAACTGGCCATGCCATCCAGGCAATGTATATCAACAGATTGAGGATAAACTCAGAAGATTGGTATGTATATAGCCAGAGCTCCAAAGCACAGTTGAGAAATTAACAGATCCACAGTGGGTAGTAGTTTCCTTTTGCACCTTTTCTCCTTCAATTCTGATCCTATTAAGTGTAAATGAAATAAGCTCATTTTTGTTGCAATTGAGTCAAAGCTCTACTGCATTTTGTTTTTATATTTATTTATTTTTTTATTCATTCATTCATTCATTCATTCATTCTTAGAGAAATAGGGAGGGGCGGCAGGGACAGAGGAGAGGAAGAGGGAGAGAAAGAAGCTAAAGCGGCTCCACACCCCTGGTGTGGGGCTGATCCCATGACCCCAAGATTATGACCTGAGTAAAATCAAGAGTCAGATGCCTAACTGACTGAGCCACCCAGGTGCCTCTACACTGTTTTGTTGTTAAAGTTCACCTAACCACTACTGCCATTTACCTGCTCAGTTTAATTGCCTCTCCTGTCCTTATCCTTACAGCTTCCTGGAAGAGTCTGACAGCATCAGAGTTACATGTGCGATCTCCTCTTGATTGAATCAAAAAGTGGTGTCACTTCCTCAGACTTCTTTTGGTTCCTTTTAACATTTCTGCTCGCTAGACTCTTCCCTGGCTTATCATTTAGCTGCTTGGTTAGTTTGATGGTCAGCATATTTGCTACCAGTTACTAGTAAAACCAAAAGATTTCATGGAAAGCTAGGATTTTTTTTATTTTTATAATAGTATTCTTTTGAAAGAGTAGAAAGAAAGCATGCAGAGGCATTGAAAGAATAAGTATATACATCTTTGTACATTGTATAAATTCCAAATGAAATATAGTATATGTTATTGATAAATTAAATGAAAATGGATATTAAAATAAAGCTAGTTATACTAAATACATTGCTAAGTGGTAAGAAACATCCTTGTGTTAGAAAATCTATTTTTCTACATAGACATAGATTTGTTTGATCCAGTTTTGCAGTTTTCATGAATACCTGTGAGCTATTGACATTAATGATTAGACAGTTGATACTGGTTTGTCTCCTAAGAAAGTGAAATTACTAATTGATTAGCTTTTACACTGCATTTGTGTTTTCTTTCCTTACAGATTTTTCTGCACTGTTTCTAAAAGATTTCTGGTTTCCAAAATATGAAGCTTAAAATGGACAAGCTACTATGATTCCTTAATATAACAAAATTTGTACTTTCTTCTCATATTTCAATCATCTGGTCAAGGAGTATGTGGCTACTTGAGCAAGATAATGGGATGTTTGTTGGCCATGGAAGCTAACTGGATAAATAGAAGATACTAGCACAAAATTATGAGAAATTTTAATTTCAAATCACTTAAACTTCAGTGGTGATGGCACCAGTAAAAAAAAAAAAAAAAAAAAAAAAAAAAAAAAAAAAAAAAAAAAAAAAAAAACATAGTTCTTAAGGCAAGGAGTTAAAATGGTGTCTTATGTGTAAAACACTTTTTTCTCATTTGGAAGACTAAAGACAAGATTTATCTTATATATTGTATTATGACACATAGGTTTGTGAAAAATAATTTAATCAATTTTGTCTCAGTTCCATAGAAATTCTCTTACCTTAACTTTAATTATGAATTTACTGTGTGTGCTCCATATTTTAGTTCCACACTAGACTAATAATCTTAAAACTCTGTCAAAAAAAAGCTTTTATCTAGAAGCCTATTGCCAATGCTTAGTTTAATTTGTATTTTGGAAAATAGTGATTTTATCCAAAAAGTCTCCCTAGACTGAAAAGGTTAAAAAACTTCACTATTGTCTAAACCTATCTTTCCCATCCTATAAACTAAAGATAAATATGTAAATGCTAAAAACAGAATGTCTGATTGTTGCCTTTTTAACATCTACTTATAAAGAGAGAAAATTTCAAAGTGCCACATCAGTTATACAAATGACTAATACCCCCTTTGAGAGAATGGATTAATAAGCCAGTTTTGTATGTACACTTTAGGCAATCAGGGCAATTACACAGAATTAAAAGAGAATCTCTCTGGGATTCATGTAAATGAAATATAATGAACATCTGCAGTTAGGTGTTTTGTGGGATAGCCACTATGAATACACCATCATGCCCACGTGGTTGGCATCTCTAACCATGTTACTTATGAGCAATTCCTGATGACTTGATTTCTTTGTACCAACACAATGATATATATGCCTCTTGAGCTTCACTTTCCAAAATGTGCCCCCTGTACACCATAATCCTCCCCACCACCACTTATTTCCATTTCAACATCAAGCATATTTCCCTAAAGGCAATAGGGAACTTGGCTATGTCTAATTGCTAAAACTGATACATAGTGGCAACAAAAAGTCATTAGCTAGTGCAAATTTGGCTGGGGATTTGCAGTGTTAGTTATAATCCACACCTTGGTTACAACATGGATTCTGTTAAGAATGAGAGGAGCCAAAAATCATCAACTGGAGTGGCTAGTGCCATAGGCAAAAGGCAGGTTGATGTGATTGACACAAAATGCCCTACCCACTCTAACCCTGTACCTATTTAGAAAGCCCTTTGTTTAATCCTGTATTGCCCAAGGCTACAGGCAGTAGGTCAAGTTTAATAAGGAGCCCATTTCCAATTTGTAATATCCTCTTTAAACAGCAAAATAGTGTTAGAGAAAGAACTCTAGGTCAGGAAATCTAGAACCAATCTGGGACATTTCAAACCCACAAGCTTTTATCAAGTGCTAACTATTTAAAGATACATGTGTTCAGGAAAGCAGGTTGTGATAAGGCATGTCCTCTAACCATGAGGTGCTTCCACTAGTCAGTAGAAACTGATATAGTTTTTCTTAACCTTTCAGTGCCTCAGTTTTGAAACTGGAAACAATTAGATCTCCTCCAGCATATTTCACATACATAATGTAATTCCCATCAGACTTACAAATGAGAATAAAGGCATCTAAGAGAGATCACATTGCACAAGAATAAAACCATAGTTGGTGTCAATAGGTACTTTAATCCACATTTTTTTGGCCTTAAATGTTGCTATAATGTTGACAACTAAAATAAATGGGCCATTGGCTGATGCTTCCTGCATTTTATTTCTCTACAAATCACCTTTTGATCACTTATATTTGTTTACAGCAATTTTGTTCCTATATTTTTAAAAAAGAAAATATATTAGAGACCTGTTATTTATAAGAAAAATAAGGAGAAGTGGAGGGTTTCTATGAAGCCTCATGAAGAATCCTTACTAAGAAGGCAAGTACACTTTATAATACATCTAAGTAGTCATGAAGGTAGATTATTTAGGAAATAAATGTTACAAAATGAAAATAAAATTTGAGGAAAATTAGGGAAAGTGAGGGGGAAATGAGACAACAACAACAAAAAAGAATTCATTAACATGATGATTTTTTCTGCTATACCTCTTCTTCAATTCATTTCCCCCAGTCTTCTCAGGAAGAAGCTAACCTGTGGGCAAATTAAGGGGCTGCCTCCACAGTGTGATTTAAGAAGACATTAAACAAACAAACAAAAAAAACCCCTACAAACCAAGAATCTGTCTCTTCCACGGTCTGCCATAGAATCTTTATGTTGATATCAAGTAATAATAATAATAATAATAATAATAATAATAATGGGATTAAAGAACTTTAGGGAATTTATTAAAATACTGTTCTCCATGAGGCACTGTACATGAAGCCATTATCAAACACTTACGCTAGTCTGAATGAGATCGGGCAAGTAGCCTTATGAAAAGGCTAAAGGAAAGTGGACAGCAGATTTTGATGGCAGAGAGGGATTTGGGGAGGTCACACCTTGGAAAATCTGGATGGAGTTACTCAGGAAACTAGACCATCAATGGCACCATGAGGAATCTGAGACTCTGGGCTGTAAAATGCCAGAATTAAAGGGACTTATGAGCAGATGGAAGAGGAAGTTTGTCAATATATTACTATTTCACAAAATTCCTTAAAGCCAATCCTCCCATAAATGTTTACTTCAGGGAAATAGCTCTGTTCTTTAAAATCTCACATGTGTAATTTTTAAACTTTCCATAATATTCTTTTTAAAAAAAAAGATCTCACTTATTTAGATAGAGAAAGAGCATGAATGGGGGGAGGGGCAGAGGGAGCCAGAGAGAATCTCAAGCAGACTCTGCACTGACCCCAGGCTCATTCCCACAACCCTGAGATCATGGCCTGAAGTGAAATCAAGAGTCAGATGCTCAACCAACTGAGCCACCCAGGCACCCCAACTTTCCATAACATTTTGTGCAAAAGCGATATTCTCATTCAGCAGTTTGATTTTTTTCAAGGACTCATTCATTCATTTCTTTATTCATCCATTCAACAACATACTTTTATTGCATGCCTAAGAGTAAAGGCTTTGCCACATTCTGAAGATAAAACAGTAAGCAATAAAGAAGTTGCTTCCCACCTGGGGTTTATGGTCTTGTGAAGACAAGCTAGTAAACAAGCTAATAAAAGAGTAAGTAATAAGATATAGAAATGAAACTCCATGTGCTGAGAGACTACAGAGGTGGAGTACCAGATCAGCTGGAGAAGGGACAGAAAGGCTTCCTGAGGGTGGATGCATGTCAGCTAAGTTCTGAAAATATATACAAGGCAAAAAGAGAGAAAGATAGTTGAGTGTTCTGGGCAGAGAAAACAGCATGTGTGGAGACCAACAATAAGAGATAGCACAGCACAATTAGTGAAAGTAGTCATTTTGTCTGGTGTACAGAGTTCAAGGTGTACAATGTTCAGAGATGACACTAGGCTGGAGGTTGAGTTCCAGAACATGAGAAGCCTCACAAGCCATGCTAAGCAGGAAGTTTGGACTTTAAGGAGCACTGGGGAGCTAGTGAAGGAGAACTGGATGTAGCCGCATATGGAGTCAGGCTGATGTATAACAAGAGCTCAATAAATACCACTAGATTAATGCAATCATGAGCAAAAGAAAAATGATATAAGCAAAATAAGTACATCTTGGAGAAGGTAAGTATACAGGTGAAGCTGCATTAAGGGAAGCTATAAAAATTGAGGGAGTAAAAGAAAATTTAAAAATAGAATGAGAATAACAGGCTTAAAGGTAGTTAAATGTGTGTGTACTATAATCAATAGGAAAGAGTTCACCATGCTTATGGGCTGAAAATAAGGCTTCAAAATGACAGTCAGGATAAAAGAGAAGGGCACCCTTCAATGAGAGAATGAAAATTTCTGCCTCTGAGATTTGAAAAAGAATAGTTGGATTGGTGAGGATATAAGAGTTATGGGAGGAGGGGCTGGATGACAGGAGTGTGTACTTTCATGACTTCAACTTTCCCTAGGAAGTAAAAGACAAAATCACTGATTAAAAGTGAAGGGCCAAGAGCAACCCAGTTTGAGGAAAGGGTAGGATTTGCAGTATCTGCTTTGAAAAAAAAAAAAAAAGTTGATTAGAATAGGGAGGAAAAGTATTGCCAAGGAGAATATGGGTTCAATTAGGGTTGGAAACCAATTTCCAACTGTTGATCCTCTCAGGAAAGGACAGATCTTGAAGACACTAAATTTTTGAGACTATCCATGGGGCAAGTTCATAAAATATAGTCCTGGGGCCAAGCTAGGGTATTCAAAATATTGGATAATCAGTTTAAACATAACAACTCATGGAGATCAGCTTGAAGCTAGCAGATGGCGCTGGTAAAAATAAGCAGAGATGCCAAAATTGGAAATAGGGCAAACACAGATGGAATGAGGAGGCAAAGGGTCATAGTCTGAGCAGTACAGAAGAGAACAAAGCCTGTGGGCAGTAGAGGGTTGATTCAGGAGAATGCATTTTGTAAACACAGTTATTTGGCTGCTACATTCATTTTGCCTGTGGTTAGGGGAGTTCCAGCTAAGTCCAGACAGGACATTTGCAAGGGTATGCATGGATTCAGGGCACATGATTTTCTCTAACAATCTCCAAGGCCCTGGAGTAGGAACAAAGAAAGCAAAGAGGTAAAATAACTCAAGATTTCATATTAGCTGAACAGGAATGTTGGAAAATCAAGTAATACAATGATCCAGACAAGATAAAAAAAAAAAAAAAAAAGGTAGTGTTGGCAGAAGTTTGCTGAAAGACCAAAGAATAAGGGGACTGAATGGCTGTGAATGAGTGGAAGAAAAGGAATTAAAAGGGTGGTTATATCTCCTGAAAAGACAACCCCATGCCCCAAAACAGTTTTCGAATCAATTCTAGAAATGGGTAGCATGTAACCTGCAATCAAGGTTTCTGCTATACATGAGCAGTCAGGATACTGAAGAAGATGGAAAAAGAGAATATGATGCTACTTCCAATATTTTTCAGCTCATCAAAAAAGAAAAGACTGTCAAGCTATGAAAAAGATCAAATTATGTGCATTTTCAGTGAGCATCAAACAGAAGGGTATGTTTATGGCAGAAAGTGAGAATGTTTCACAAATAAAACAGAGACGTCTCAATTTAGAGACATCTCTTCTACATGAATGGTTGTCCTTCGTCACTAGCCCTCAAGGTACCGCAGACCTGAGATGCAAATTAGAAATTAACTATGATTTTCATGGGACTTTGCTGTCTACAACCCACTTGCCTTCTACGATGTTCAGTGACCTTCTGAGTAACACTGTAGAAGAGAAGCAATGGTGCCTCCTTCCCCATTATATAGAGGTAGAAACTAGAGAAGAGGTTTTCCTGGCTCTCAAGGCCAAACTTCTTCCCAAATGCCACACAGTGTGAGCAAGACAACTTTCTCTCTCTGTATCAAGATGGAGAAAAACACAGAGATTTCCTGTCAGGCAGAGACATCAACTGCTAACCTCAGACCCCATATGAATAAGTGGTGAGAATAATATGTTTGGTTTCCTGGTGTCATACATGAATAAATCTATAGTATTTAATAAGTTATGAAACTACATTGCTGTTATGAGGAAATGTTATCTGTTTTATCACTCAATAATTTGTGTAAGCATAAATCTATAGGCTTGGCAGAGTTCATAATGAGCCCACATGCCCACAACTAAGGTTCAATTGCCGTTTATTACCTATAAGAGATTCCTTGCCACTTTTCTATTACGTCATTTAAAATATTGATCTTAAGTTATTACCCATATGATCATGAATCAAGCTCTGTGTGTTTACATGCTGCAGTTGAAGACACTGATCCAACAGAATCATAATATGGAATTTAAAGTATTACAACTCCCTAAGGAAATTTGCTGAAACCAGTTGGACCTACTTTGAATTATTTGTTTGGTTAATTATCAATGGCTCCAAAGTGGGCCACTGTAAAAGCTTTCTCAGTAAATTGCTTTCAAAGCCTTGAGCAGTTTGTATGCTGCTCTTACACTCCCACAAAGTTCTCTTTGTTTATTGCCCTGTGAGATACACGTATCCTTGCACTTTTCACTAATGGTTAGTAGGCAGCCCTGGTTCATTATCAGACTACCCTGATAACTTAAATAGTCTTCCAGTACTCTCTGAAGAGGTTTGAACTGGAACATAAGATCTTTACCATCATATAAACATACACATCAGGTCACTAGGAATGAGAAGTTAAACATTCAAGTCTCCAAGTCCTTATTACCCAATATCTTTCTTCAGGCTTCCAGGGCCAGACTGACATTACCACATCATATGGCTGTTGCATCCCTTATTATCTTATTATCTTCTCTTAATATCCACGGTAATTAAGATCTTATCCAGTGTGTCTGGAGGAAAGGTGACCTGGATGAGACTTCCGAAGATGTTATCTGATGCAGGCAGTGAAGCTCTGATGAAAATATAATGTTGACCAAAAGATATTATTAAATCTTTGTTCCAAGGAAAAGATGGATTGTTCGGATTTTTATTTCATGTTTTGTTTTTAATGTATGAGAGTTGATTTGTACTGTGTCAGCTCGTCTATGTTGAAACTATAATTTTCAGAATTCCTTTCCAAGTTCTGAGTTTCTGTGAACCACAAGAGCAATTTAGGGTGAGAGCTGAAAGGTGGAAAGAAACAGCAGCCGTATCCTTTTACACTCAAAAGGCCCTTGCAAGCCATAGGGTGCTGGTGCGACGGTGGTACATTGTTTCAGCTCTGCTGGCTCACCCTGTCCAAGTGGACCTCAGCCAGCCTGCAGCAATTCCAGCAACCATCGGCTCTCCTCCTTCAGCTTCCCCCAATCCTAGTGGTGTGTACAGCTCCTATGGCAGCAGGAGCACTTGCTCTTCCAACATGGGCCGGGTTTCCTCCAGTTTCTCTGACTTTTGGGCCAGTTCCCTGAGTTAGGATCCATGGTGAAGGGCACCAGCCCCACACTCAAGTCACCAGCTGTGTTGATGTTGATGCTTGGCTATAGCAAGAGGCCTATATGGGTTCCAACTTCCCTCGTGGGCACAAATTTGTCCTGTCACTTGCCAACTTCACCATCTTTCCTCCCCAGTGCCCTGCCCTGCTGACCTCAGGCTCAGCAGCCAGTGTAGAAAAACAGCTTATGTAAACTGTTTAACTAGTTCCTACAAATGTGTAAGGTCAAATCCCTATGATAAACCCCCTAGTCTTTGTTATTCCTAGTGGCTTTGTTTCTTCAATCCAAACCTAACTAATAAAATATGCATATCTGTTATATTCAAGGGGATAATATCTACCAAAATATGCTTCAACAACCTATCTCATGTAACCTACTAAAATTTGGAGTGGTAAAAGAGAAAATTCCACATTCATTGTTTTAGATTGATATTTCAAAGCTTCTATCCTTTTAAGTAATTTTATTTTTAAAGCAGTTTTTCACAGGTAAGCTATAAATAATATGAAATTACTGGAAACTTAAGATTACCTCCAAAGACCATTCTGAAAGTCAGATTCATGCAAAAATTAATTCAGCCACAAGAGAACAATGTTCTTAATTAGGACATAGATGAGTTTTGTAATCCAAACCATTGAAAAAAATTGCTAATTCTAACATCATAAAGAATTAATTCTTCTTATATTGGAGAAAATGAGAGAACTCATTAAAATCATTCCAAGAACTGGAAGACTATTTAAGTTGTCAGGAAAATATCTCACAGTGAAGACACTTCCTATAGGTGAGTGAAACCAGCAACAGAGCTAAAAAAATTATGAATATGAATGTTCTCCCCAATATATTTCCCCATGCAAGCTATTAATTTAATTTATATCACATATTTAGTTCCCTTCTCTTTCTCCCTACCCTACACATTGTGTAAATTCATAGAAAGACACATTTATAATTGCTAGAATCTTTAGAAGTTTAAAAGGCAGAACTGAGGGGCACCTGGGTGGTTAAATTGGTTAGCAGCTGACTCTTGAGTTCACCTCATGTCATGATCTCAGGGCTGTGGGATTGAGCCCCCTCGTGGGGCCCCATGCTCAGCAGGGAGTTTGCTTAGGATTCTCTTTCCTTCTCCCTCTGCTCCCCTCCCCCACACTCACTTGCTTGCTTGTTCTCTCTCTAAAATAAATAAATAAATCTTAAACAATAAAAAAAAAAGGGACAGTGCTGTAAGTTTGATATATGTTCCATAATTCGAGTTTTATTTCTGAACCTCCCTGGCTTCTATATGTTGAATTGATGGGACATTTGGCATCTAAGTCACTCAATGCCACCTAGACATTCAAGTATCCAGAAGGCATGTTTACTGATACTGCTGGAGATTCAAGGATGATAAAGACCCAGCTCCTGCCTAAAATTCAGTAAAATGCATACAAAGGATGTTGGCCCATGACAAGGCTTCAGAGGAGAGAATTTACTCAAGAAGGAAGTGGAAGATATGAAGGATGTTGATATCTTGCTCTCTGAAATAACTAAAGGAGCAGAAGAGAGTGTACAGGATGGAATGTGGAGAATATACTGCTTGTGTGTGCATTACCTAAAAATTGTGTCAAAATTCTGGTGTCCATAAAAGCTGTGTGGGGTTTTTTTTTATGTAAACCCCTCAACTGAAGCCCATATGTAATCTTCAGTAAAGTCTCTATTTGTGGCAAAGATTGTATTCAAGTAACTCTACTGAAGAAAACTTGCAAAGGTATTTATATCTCATTGGATCACATAAAGTCTATGCAGGCCTATCCTAAATAAGCCTAACTTTTTAACACAAAGAAAGATAGTTCTGTGTAATGTCTGAGTTAAAATTTTAGATTACTGACCAGGCTATCTCAGGTACCGCAGTGACCACAACATAAGCAGAGTCCAAAGGACCATGGTCTTTGTAAAAGGATGGCATTATTTCAGTACAGTGAAGAAGAAACACATTTCAGAGGAGATGGTTACTCTTGAAAGGTAACTCAAGTTTCAAAATGCAAAAACAGAACTTCAGATATTGGCAACAAAAAAGAGAAAGGCTCTGAAATATGAAAACTTGGAGTTTTTTTAAAAAAAGAAAGCATAATAGCATCAAAGTATAAATATATATATTTATATTTATAGGGGAGTAATAAGAGGTAAATCTGGGAAGTAGATTGCAGCATATTATGGACTAGAGAGCCCTGAATGCTGAACTAAATAGGATTGGAGGGGGTTTTTTTGTGTGTTTTGTTTTTTTTTTACTTATTTTATTGGAATAAATATCCCAAGAAAGCATTATGGAGAAAACTACTGATTTGGAAGTTTCATTTAGCAGTAGTATGTGGGTTGAAGGTTAAGAGTTGTGGGGACCACTTTAAGGACAACGTGACAGAGCAAAAATATGAAGTACAACTATTTTATTAGCAAAATGGGGGTGGTTAGAAGGAAAAAAAATGAAGTTTTAGGTTCATGCTCATATTAATTTCATAAAATAGAAAGCAAGGTCATTTTTTAAGGATTTTGAGGTTACAATAATTTGTTTACTTGCTTTTATTGAAGAATAGCTGACACTCAATGTTACATTAGTTTTAGGTATATAAACAGTGATTCAACCAGTCTATATATGTTATTCTATGCTCACAAGTGTAGCTACCATCTGTCTTCATGAAATACTATTATAATACTATTGACTTTATTCCCTATGAAATAGGGAATTTTATTATGAGAATTATTATTCTCATGATTTACTTATTCCATAACTAGAAACCTAAATCTCCCACTCCCTTCACCCATTTGACCAACCCCATCCCCTCTGGGAATCATCAGTTTATTCTCTGTATTTAGGGTCTGTTTCTACTTCTTATTTGTCTGTTTGTTTATTCATCTGTTTTGTTTTTGGATTCCACATATAAGTGAAATTGTATGATACTGTCTTTGTCTATCTGATTTATTTCATTTAGCATCATACTCTCTAGATCCATTCATGTTGTCACAAATGACAAGATTTTGAGGTTACAACTTAAGGAAAGTAGAAGGGGTTGATGAATCATGTCTACGGCAGCATTTGTCCATCACCATCGTAGATCCAGTAACTTTCCTGTCTGCTCTGCTTCGTCTATATAGTTCCCACTGGAACTGTCTCACTATTCTATCACAAATATGCCTCCTTGGCCACAGCTGATTAGCCCAGATTTGGGCACCAGACTCAAGTCTAACCAGTTAGACTCTCCACCTAGAATTTCTGAAACTGAGCCATAAAGGTCAGTGTATTTCTAGTAATCTGGGTTTTACGACAGAAACCAGAACGCCATGCCCTACTGTCCCTTCATTGTCTTTCCCATATGTTTCCTACCATATAGAAAAGATGTGATCTGCACCAAAAAAAAAATTTTTAATGGATTCACAAAGAAGATAATAAATGCACAGTGAAGAGAGATGGAATGTAATCCCCTGGTTCCAGGTGTTACTGCAGACCTATCCTTTTCCCATGTTTTTATTCTCTGAGACACCCCAGTGATTTTAACAAATTCCTCCAAATGCTTAAGCTAGTCCGAGCTGGTTTTCTGACACTTGCAATAAAATGGTTGTAAGTCATAAAAATTGTTTCAGTGGAGAAGTAGCAATAGAGCTGACTAGGGAGGAATCTAAACATTACCAGACACTGTGAAGTCACAGGATCCAAAAGAAGTTGGGGAAGATAAATGGTAACAGTATTCATTTGCTTGGTGCACATATTTCGGCAGAAGCATTCTTTTTAAATTATTATTATTGTTTTCTGTAATTATATTGTACAGAATGCTGTCTCTTCCTGCAGAAGCATTCTGTAGCCTAGAGATAGATGAGGAGAAGGTAGGCTGTTGAATTGATCAGTTTGTGATTTTAATTGTGAAAGACCTCATTGGAAGAGCAACATGACACAAGACTAGTGATATGGACAAATGTAATTGAAGCTCAGGGCATTCTCAAAGGGAATGATGAAATCATGATGATTTTTAATACATTTCCTTCCTCCTCTTCAGGGTCTATTTATACTCTATTACTCTTTTAGCAAAATCAAATTAATGTAACTGTCCAAATCAAGATTATGATAAAGAAATTGATCCAAAATCACTGAGCAAAACTAAGAGTTTTGTTGTTTATTTTTTTTATTTACAAAAAAAAAAAAAAAAAAAACAGTTCTCCAGGAGACAAAATCAGGTGGTATATCTTAGAAATAAGAGACTATAAGAAATAGTCTTGCAAAGAAATGCAAAGTTTGCCCTTATGTCACAGGACATAGTCTAAAAGATAGTCTAAAAAGAGAATTGTGTACATATTGTGTACAATTTACATAATATAAAACAAAATAGTAACCAAAAATGCCAAAACTTTTTAGTTTCCATTTCAGTATTTCCTGTTCTGTAAGATTTTGAAGTGGGAACAATTACGGTTGGAGTCCCACTCAAATCTTCTCACACTCATTTCGATACCTGCTGTCTGTACTCCTAGCTGCCTACACCTGTATTTTTGTTGCCTATACACTTTATCTGGCTACCAAAGCCATTGTGGTCCAAGAATTAACACTCCCTAGGAACATCCTTCAATCAATGGGAGAAGGGATTTTGGTGCGTAAATATTCCAGCTTGCTCTCCCCACCTGGTGGTAACTCTGAAATACATTCAGATTTTCTCATTAAAGCAAAATGTGGTGATGGCTAGTAATAACCTGCTTGCTAATGAATTTGTTATTGACTGCCTTTCCTTCCTTCCCTCTTTCACTTTCCTTTTCTCTACTGACATTTCCTAAAATTTTCTCTCAAATAAATAATTTGAACTTGAGTACTTGTTTCAGGATTTGCTTCTGGGGTTATGCAAACTACCAAAAAAAAATCGGGGTAGTGTCAGGAAAAGAGTGCTTAATTAACATCATTCTGGGACCTCTTTTCTGAGAGTTCAAGATTTGAAGAGTTTTATTCTCTGGGTTAAGAGAAGTGTCAGTTCTTTAATTTTAGGTAGTTGAAAGGTGTGTAATATCTTTGCAATATTAAGACTTATACAAAATTGAACTGGATGTAAGTAAGAGGGTTAATAGTTTATTAAGAAAGATTTTTCTTAAATCTATGAATGCAGATTCCTTATCATTGAAGTGAAACCACCGTTAAGTGAAAAGTGTTTTTGATATGTTGAGCCTAAAACATTGTGTAAGAGCTATAAAGAATATGATATCATAATTTTGGATTATACGATTGACCCTCAAACATGGGCTTGAATTCTATGGGTCTACTTATACACTCAATTTCTTTTCGATTAAAACAGTACAGTATAGTAAATGTACTTTCTCTTTCCTAGTATTTTCTTAATAACATTTTTTTCTCTACCTTACTTTAAGAATAAAGTATATAATACATATAACATTAAGAATATGTGTTAATCGACTTGATGTTATCGGTAAGGCTTCCAGTCAACAGCAGGCTATTAGTAGTTAAGTTTTTGAGGAGTCAAAAGTTATACCCAATTTTCAACTGGGTGGGAGTTGGCATACCTAACCCCTGAGCATTGTTCAAGTGTTGACTGTATTAACTTGTAACAATTCAGGAAAGCATACCAAGGTAAATTGCTACAAAACTCCCACAACTGAATGGTTTCAGACAGCTGAAATTTAATTTAAAACTCTCAGTACCAATGCAAGTGTTTGAAATCCAGGCTAGCAGGAGATCCTTTCCCACCCAGTCAACCAGGAATTCAGCGTCTACTTAATTTCTACATAGGTTACCCCCCCCTCCGGGGGGTCTTCCTCAATCCAGCCAGCCAGAAATGGAACAGAAGGGAAGGAATGAATCCTGGGAGAGATTTATGGGGCAGGCCTAGAGAAATAGTTTATTTCTCTCATTCCATTGAGTATGTTGCAGTCATGTGACTGCAAGAAGGGTTGGAGCAGGGAAGCATTCCCACTGGGAAAATGGGTAGGTATTACCCAATGACAATTCTGCACTTGGAAGAGAATACTCATTTTTGGCAAATAGCCATCTCTTCCACAACAAATATTTATTTTCTTATGCAAAATAAATATTTTAAATAAACTAATACTATAAACAAATTATAACTGAATGTTAAGTAAGTCAAATCATTTTCAAGAATTAGGGGAAAGTATGAATATATCAAAATTCATATTATTAAAATAGTCCTTACCTATTTAAATTTCTCTCAAAATTTATGCCAAAAGCTCACCCAAGTACTCAAAACAATATAAGTAATTTCTAATTTTTTTTAAAGCTCATTTAAGGGTTCAATCTCTGTAATGGAAAGTGCTAATATTTCAATCACTTTTAAAAATAATCTATAATTGAAACATTTCATTTCTTTATATTGGTTTTCTCCTATACTACTTACTTAAAACTCAGGTAACTATGTACAATAAAATCTAAGAAATTTTTACATCATTTCTGTCACTTATTTGTACATTCTTCCTCGGGAAATATTAAAGAGCATTTCAGAGCTGTCTCCCTTTTTTTCTGAATAAAACTATCTTTACTTTCTCTGACCCAAGGAGATAAATGCAAGGAGGCAGATATATAGAAAATTTAAAGATCAAAATCTAGTCACATAAGTATATGGTCACACTATCAGAAGTTGAAATTAATGATTTGCAAAACCAAGATTTCCATTGTGAAGTTTGTAATTTCCTAAGTAATAAGCTGGCCTCTTAATTATTTAGCAACAAGCATTTGTATTAACACGTTCATTACAAATACCCACCACGTATTCTGTTAAAAGAGAAAACTAAGTATAAAATATATCATTCGCATTTCTTTAAACAAAATCCAACATTTGTACTTTGAACTAATTGAGAAATATACTAACTTTATTTTATAAAGTGGAGTTAAACTGCATACCTAGGTGATGCTAAAACATTACATTGTATAGATATTAAGAAAACAGCTATAACACTATATTTCTGACCAATATTATGACTCTTATTAATGAAATTGTTGACTTGTGATCACTAATATTGATTGAATGCTTATGAAATAGGCACTTGTTGCTTTAAGTGCTTTTATTCTGTCCCATACTATTATTACTCCAAATTTACAGGTAAAGAAGCTGATATTTAAGAAGTTAAGCATCTTGCCAACGTCACACCAACAGGAAGCAGGAGAGCTGAGATATGAACACAATTCTACTTGACTAGATTCTGTCCTCTTACTTGTGATGTTCTGTGGCCTTCATCAGTGAGGTACATCACTGTTTCTCACTCAACAATAATTACAAGTTTAAAAACGAAGAACCAATTTAATGAAAATAATCCCAGACTAACTAGAAAAAAAAAAAAAAAAGGAAGAATCTAATAAAAGAAAATTAGGCATTTCCGTACCAGTAATCCTACGTGGTTGTTAACATGACAACTCTTGGAGATGAATTACATTTTCCTTTTGAAGTGAAACACTTACAACCTAAATAAATTGGATGATGTGTCCAGCAACATCACACAGAAAGAAAGATGCACAGCCAAGATTCAGATCCAGGCCTTTTTGACTTTATATCACTATACCTTCTGCTGTGCTGCAGAACCTTTGAGAACACATGGTCTTCTCATTGAATATTTTCTTTCATTTATTAGCACATAAATATACCTACACTTCAAGTCTTGCAATATATATTAATATGTTTTTTCATTTCCTTCTGAAACAAATTGACCAATCAAATTTAACATTATTTTGCTAGCGATGGATGGAGATGTTAACCAAAATCCAAGTGTGTCACTGGAGTGATGGCTTCTATTGATATGATCAAAAAAAGGAAAGGGGAAAGCATGTACAACTCTGGAAGTTCATTTCTCCTGCTCTGATATATAATAGAAATCGGCAACCTGTTTTAAAAGGTCAAGGATAAGAATATGAAAAATGAAACCTTGGATAGGAAGTATATGCAGTGATTGTAAAACCAGAAATAAGGTCGGAGTTATGGAACTGACCCTAAAAGTGATTATACGTACACATGCTCCAAGAAAAAACATAAACTCAGAATGTAATTTGGAGCCAATTATGAGGAAACCAAGCATCATAATAGTGTGAAAGTCTGAGGAAAGAGTAGGGATGTAGTACAAATTGTCCAATAGAGACAGGAAAAATACCAAGAATATAATATTTGGGATGAGAGAGTGGGTAGAGGGAAATCTGTAACTAGAAGAATTTTAAGAAGACGAAATGGCAGGAAACAGTGGCAAAATGAAAACACTTCTTTAACTGATTGGGAGAGCTCAAAAGCTGAGAGTAAACATGATCATTGCAAGGAAACTTGCAAGAAAACAAGTAAAAACGAATAGGTTCAAATTTTACAAGAATTATGAAAAATCACAGTACAGGAAATAGTAACACCAAAAAAGGGTGAATGAGATAGAAGGGTAATTTTTAGAGACCTTGGTTTTCATTCTGACATTACAATTTGAATTTAGACATTTAAAAAAAAACAATTTTATACAGAAGTATTGTTAAAAAGACATAACTACATAATACAAACACATTTTTATCTTCATAGCTACACCATTGTTTAATGTGATACCCAGTTACGGAGTAATGAACTCAAACTATGACAAAAGAGAGAAAAGTCAGATAACAAGAGTGAAGACTCCCTTTTTAAGGCTGCACACAGCATTTCCTATCAATGCGCAAATATAAAACTTGTAAAAATGTATCTCAGGTAATACTCGCTTTGTCATTTTTCCAGACAATTGGGCAACAGAAATGTCATTTGATCCGTGCTTAATTTCTTGAGAGAACCAGAAACATAATGGGCTCCGAAACACCTTAAACTGCTGGCATCATGAACACTTCCTGACTAATTCTGTTGGACAACAGAGACAAAGTAAGCCCTGTAATTACATCCCAGCCTGATCTATGCTTTCACTCATGTAATTAATACTTCCTCTGTAAAGCAATGGAATAATTTAAAGAGCAGATATTTTTCAACCATGGTCTGGAAAAAAAACTCGAAGAGGAGACTACATGTGCATTTCAGCTACCTACAGACACTTCTGGGATTCCATTTGCTAAGAGAAATTGTAACTAGATTCTCAGAGCTTTCATTGTACCAAGAGATGGAAATGATACTTCCTTCCTGCTAACAGTTATAGTGGGGGGTAGAAGAAAGGGTGACTGGAGCCTATATTTATTCCATGAGGGTTTATGAAAATGGTAAACATAATCTCAGTTCCTGGCTACCTGAGCCACCTAGTGTGGTGCCAACCACATTTGTAGAACCTCAGCCAGAAAATCACTGCAGAAATCTGGCTCCAGAGGTTAGACTTTAACTTACATGGTAGAAATAAGACACCACACTCCAGCAAATCTATACTGACTTTCCAAATTCATTCATGGTTTCCAATGTCCATTTGTAGAGAGGCATTCACAGTCATGAATGTAGATCCTACAAAATTCAGAGACACATACACAAAAGTAGAGGACAAAGGAAGAATGAGAATGCAAACTAACAACATTTTCAATAATTGTTCCAATTTTAAATACACGGACATTATTTTCTTTAAATAATTTGCATATATGCCCAGTAAAAAATTTATATTATCAAAGACCCTCTCCATCCCTAACCAAATCCAAAACAAACTTCCTCTTTGTCTACTTCTTTTCAGCTATTTCTATTCAATATTTATAATACAAAAAGAGTGGCATCTAGGATGCACACAGGGCCAAGGAGATGGCTGTTTCCTCTTTCTAAAATACTCCCCCGCCCTTACTCCTCACAACACTAACTAACCTTTTTCTCGACAACAGTGCCATCTCCAAAAAGAGATCTCCCCTGATTATTCTTCTACTTCTCTATCACATTACCTTGTCTATGTCCTATACAATACCCCACAGTCTCTGAACATTTTGTTTATTGATTTGTCTGCATTTGAAATATGAAGGATGAAATAAAATTCTGAATATGAAACAAGGAAACAGCCAGCTAAGGGACTACTATATTTGTCTTAGTCTGCTTGGACTTTCATAATAAAAACACCACAGACTAGGTGACTTACACTGCAGACATTTATTTCCTCACAGTTCTTAAAGCTGAATCCAAGATCAAGGCACAGGCAATTCTGTTTCTGATGTGAACTCTCTTCCTGGCATGCCACATTCTGGGCTATGTTCTCACAGGTGGTGAAGGAGATCTCTCTCTCTCTCTGTCTCTGTCTCTCTCTGTCTCTGTCTCTCTTATAAAATCACTAATCAGGAGGGCCTCACCCTCATGACCTAATCCAACCCTAGTTTACCATCACATTGTTGGTTAGGGCTTCAATGTGTGAACTTTGAGGCAGCCTCAAACATTCAGTTCATAATAGTAGAATTCCAGATTTGAAGTCACATCAACACAGTAGAGACAACAGCAAAAATAAATTGCTTGATTATTTGACTGGATTACTCCATAACTCACATAAAGATAATCTGCTTTGTTCCAGCAGAAAAATATAGTTCTCAACTATATTTTCATTTCCAGAGCAACTTGACTTAATGCATCTTTACTCTGGTGGTTTGATTGGTTCCATTTTATATTCAGAAACTCAATTGATTGGCTCATAAATTATAGAAGCTCTTAATTCTAATTTAAGAATTATGCCAAGAAAAACATGAAATTTTAAAGATAATATATGGCTCTGCATGAATATTTAAAGGCAATAAGCCAGATTTACATTCTGTGAAACACAAAATAAAAATTTTAACAAAAGAACAAAATGATTGATAGAATATATCAAAACATACCACCTTTTGGCACAGTGATTCTGAGCTCACATACAAATACTCCCCTGTTCTGTAGGCAAGCTCACAGAAGAGGGAGTCCCTCTCCATTGGAGATCACTTTATTTTTCCATTAGAAAAGAGCAAATGGGGATTTTTAATATACTTTTGGCTTAGGAACTCTGAAATTTAATACATGTTCCAATTTGCAAAAACTGGAAACACAAAATAGGCCAATGGCCCAAGTCCAAGTAGACTCAGTTTTCCAGAGTCAAAAACTAAAGCATAGAAATGGTAAGAAAACTCTCACTAAAATTACCAAGAGTAAGGAATATTTTAATTGAATATTTTATTCATTAAAGTCATCATTTTTCACTTCCCTTAATTATCAGTCTCATCTCAGAGATAGAATCCACTTTAAAATTATCAAAAACTCTTTTTGAAAATGTGTTAGATTAATAAACATATAAATCAACAGCAACCTCATTCCTTTATTTGACATTTTCTTGGTGAACACAAGCTATGTACAAAGCTCTGTACTGCAGACCATGTTCAGATACCACTTAGGAAACAAATAACTACAGGTTAAAATGGGGATATTTGCTCAGAGATTATTTTGAGGACTCAGAGATTGTTCTTCATCTTAAAGCAAAGACATTCTTCTCAAGTGTACAAGCAAATGCTCTCCAGTTAGAGAAAGAGAAATGTGAATGTTTCAATCAGATCACAGCAAAAGACAGCACCATGCCCTCCAGTTGCACAGACAGAAAGAAGGCTGTTAACACAGTCTGCCTTGAATACCGTTAGTAGCCTCTGCAGACAAACTTACAAAGAAGGGGGTTCATACTGAAGGGCGGTGTCAGGGAGGTAAGATTCTCTGCCAGTGCATTTTGCTCTACACCTCTCATTTGAATAGGTTAAACGATAAGACTACCACATGCAGTAGATTTATGCAATCTCATCATATTTAATACTTTCTCTTCCCTAATTTCTACAGTGTTCTTATTTTATTTACCTTTCTAGTTCTTGAATCTTCTTCCATCTCTCCTCAAGTATATTCTTATAGTTCACTCTTTAAATACTGAGATTCCTCTAAGAATCCCATCATCTAACCCTCAACCTCTCCTCTGTCTTCCAGATCCAAGTATCTAACTCTTTACTATGCAGCTGCTTTGGGATGTCCCTTGACCACCAAAAGTTAAATACAACTAAAACCAAAGTAATCATCTTCAGCTTCAAAACCTGCTAGCTTCACTGTTTTATTGACTGCTTTGTCAATAATACCACCAACTCAGAAACACAAACCTATAATCTGAGGGAGACTGACTTCTTCCTTTCCTTCATATTCCAAAGAGAAGTCAGGTTCTGTTGACTATAACTCCTCTTTCATCCCTGAAAGCCTTGGTTTAAACTTTCATTATTATTTTTCATTTACTTATTGAAACAATAAGACATTATGCTAACTAAACAATGAAGGAAGCTTGAAAAAGTGTCTATACTGGAGAAACAGACAAACAAAAGTGTAATCATATATTAACCTTACTTTTTAAGTGGTATCTCCCAAATTCTCCATAGCTGTCTAATCTATTCTTCACATGGTCACAGTTTTCTCATCAAGAAAATGCTCCAATCATTCCAGTAATAGATTAATAAACCAGTAATAGATTCCTGAAAGGGATTTAAATGACTTCAAATTCCCAAAAATGAACTTAAATTTTTCTAAGAAAATTAAGAGACAAATGATTAGCAGTCCCTTTGAGACTTAATCTCTGAAGACAGGAAAGCAAGGATGACAAAGCTGGATATGAACCAGTTAGAAAATGAAGAGAAGCCCAGAAGCCAGGACTATAGGTCAAAAGAAGGAAAGAAAAAAATCAGAGCAAAAATGAGCAAGCAAAGAGAGCTCTGGCAGTCAAAGCCTTATAGCTATAGCTTTTGATAAAGAATTCAGTCAAGGAAACTCAGAAATAATTATCAGGGCCTGGAGTGACATTATCAATATTTAGCACCTTTAAAGAAGGTTCCTTAAGAAGACTAGAAATATACTCAGTATATGTGTTCCTTGGTCCATCCATAAGGGGAAGAGTTCTTCCCTAACTTGTACTCTTCACAAAATATTCTATATAACTTTTATCTTAAAAACTGTCTTGAACTGTAGAATTATAAACATGGGTTGCTAAGCCACCCAATAGGTTGTATTTCCCAGTTTTCTGAATGATGGCTAAAGCCAAAAAAATAGTGATAATCTCCAAAAAGGTAGACACAGGTCTTGCATTTTAAGTATCTTTAACCCTTCATAGTAAATATCCATACCTTCTATATGTCATTCAGTATTATGGTGACATAGTTTATTTACTCCTCCATTAAATATAGATCACATTATGTCAGAGACTATGTCTCTGTACCAACACAGAACTGAAAACAAGTTTTGTTTGTTTTTTTTTTTTTACAATGACGGCCTTTAAAAAGGATAGTAAAGTGACAGTAAATTTGGAGTAGAACTGTAAGCATTCATTTTACAGACAAAAGTGAAGTGGATTTATGGATGGGAATGGGAAAAATTCATTTTTGACAATGTGGTGATTGTATTAAGACAAAGTCACTGGATTATTTAGGTCTGCATGAGGTAAACTGAGTAAGCCAATTTCATATACAAACTTATTTCACCAAGTGTCTTTCTAACTCATTAAAGAAAGCTTAAGTCTTGAATCCTAAAAGGCTTCTGAGTACCTCTTAATAGATTCAACAGTTTTACTTTTGCTATTTGCCTTCTTTAAAAGTTAACCATAATCAGTGTTGAGTAGTTTTATGAGCATCTCTGCATTTGGACCTAGACCATATTTGCAAGTTTGCCTTTCTTCAAATGGATGTCTCTTTAAATGAGACCTGTAAAATAAGATATCACTTGCACTTATTAGAAGTATTTTGGTGGTGGGCAGCCCCGGTGGCGCAGCGGTTTAGCACCACCTACAGCCTGGGGTGTGATCCTGGAGATCCGGGATCGAGTCGCATGTCGGGTTCCCTGCATGGAGCCTGCTTCTCCCTCTGCCTGTGTCCCAGCCATTCTCTCTCTCTCTCTCTCTCTCTCTCAATAAATAAATAAATAAAATCTAAAAAAATTTTTTTAAATAAAAAAGAATATTTTGGTGTCAATTACAGACAGAAAAAAAAACTTTAAAGGGGACGTTTTAATAGAAAGATATTGGCATATCTTGTAGAACAGCCAAGCTACAGACAAAACAGAGAACCAAGAATTCAAATACTTCAAGTGCCGTCAGGACTACCCATCTTTCTTCTTTCACCCCATGGGCCACCTTAATCTCTTTCTCTCCCTTTGCATCCTCCCTTTCATTCTCCTTCTCTCATTCTCTCTTATTCTTTCTACTGTTCCTTTCCTAGTCCCTGCCCCCACAGATAATCCACCTTTGCCCTTCTAGCCAATGAAACATGGCATGTTTCAATTTGCAATTGTTGCTTTCTTTACAAATTAAAATTTTAGCCACAATAAATGCACATGACAACAAGATAATACTAGAGAAGAGATGCATTGGCCAACTGTGGCCTTGTATCCCTAACTAGACCAGTCAATCTGAGGCCAGGTGAATGGCATCCTATGATTTCTCCAGTTTTAAACCAATCAACGATTGCATTGCAAAATGGCATCTCTAGGACAATGAAGTCGAATAAGGCACAGTTTCCAGCTGAAAAGTAGATTTCGTAATGCATTAAATGTGACACCAACAGATTCAGCTGTTATATAAATTGGTATTCAGTAACATGAGCATAAATTTCGACAGTCTCTTGTGTAAATAAAGTCCAGGCTGCTTAACAGACCTTATGCCTTGCTTTATTTCCATTGTTATTTGTTTAATGTTCCCAGTGCTGTAATAAAACATTAAACAGTGGTATTTAACTTCTTTGTGTGAAGTAATTTTTTGTCTAAATGTTTTTAATAAAAAGTGGTTTTCTTTAAAGTAAATGGGATGTTCACACCACTAAATTCAAAATGACTTTTATGAATGAGAATGATTTTCTCAACCTGTTGTTGAGAACAGTGCTTCAAAGAAGTGGTAAAATAGCAGCTATGTATTTAACATGATAAAGACCTTATTTAAGAATAATTTTTAAAGCACAGTCATGCTAAAATCCCATCCAAATTCTACAGAATTTGTACTAACCATTTCATAAGAATTTTAAATGACGTATACTAGAATAAGATTTTCAAGTCCGTAAAAAGAACATTACATTTCTCTGTCATATAAACATGGATCTTAGTATGATCCTGAAGACCCAAAAATATTTAAAAATTAAGTAAATAATTGCCATAAAAACAGGGGTCTTGGCCAAAAATGAAATTTTGGAGCACTTATGTGGCTCAGTTGGCTAAACGTTTGCCTTAGGCTTAGGTTATGATCCCAGGGTCCTGGGATCCAGCTCCAGGTCAGGCTTTCTGCTCAGCAGGGAGCCTGCTTCTCCCTCCACCCCTCTCCTTGTTCATGCTTGCACTCTTTCTCTGTCTCTGAAATAAATAATCTTTTTTTTTTAAAAAAAGAAAACTTAAAAAAAATTAAATATTGAGTTAAGGTAACATTTTCTACTCTGTTCCTAAAACTCACACTCAAAAATTATAGTGCTTTCAATCTTTTTCTTTAATTGTTCCCCTGAGATAAGGGAGAAGGAATTATTTGGTTGGACTCCATAGGTCCCTACATGGACTTGTAAAAAAAAAAAGCTGTGAAATCTTTTGAATCTATATCAGAAGAAAACATCCTACTACTATAGACTCCATTTCAAACTGGTCTTCCTAAGAAGAAAAGGGACAAAGAATGAGGCAGGAATTTCCTGTCTAGTCTGTCTTTTAGACAGAATCCAGTTCAAGGGATGTAGGTTGATGACAGTAAAGACCTCTGGGTGAGCTGCCCACCACACCCGCTTCAGGCTGTTGAATCCCTTTACTTAATAGGCTTAGAAACATTGGCAAACAAAAGGCTCTTTCCAGAAATGATAGAATCAAAGAGTTTTAACCTCTAGATCTTCTTTATCATACTTTAGAGAGAATAGGAAGTAAGGAAAGATGGAAAAGAATGTGCAAAGTCTCATCATCATCATCAAAGCTATGTCAGGAGTTATTATTAAAATACCTGAGGGATACCTGGGTGTCTCAGTTAGTTACCTGTTGGATTCTTGTTTTGGTTCAGGTCATGATCTCATGGGTTGTGGGATAAAGCCCCATCACTGGCTCTATACTCAACACTCAGCAAGGAGTCTGCTTGAGATTCTCTTTCTCTCCCTCTCCCTCTGCTACTCCTTCCATTTATGAGTTCTCTCTCTCTTGCTCTTTCTCCCTTTCTCAAATAAACAAATAAATATTTTAAAAAAATAAAATACCTGAGATAAAGAAAGAAAGGAAGATAGACAATTGACTCTTTGTCCCTTTCCCCCATACACATGAAAAATAAGAGCAGACACTATAGGGAAGAAAGGGACTGAAAACAAAAAAGTTCATTAATTAAGGCAAATATGCAGAGAAAGGAGGAGACAGAGCATAGATTAAGGAAAAATAATATTACTCATAAGCCAGTGTATGGTGTACCTATCCAGGTCACATATGTCATGAGGAAAAACAGGACTAAGTGGTATATAAGTTAGTTTGTTATTAGTTAGCAAAAGAAGTATTGGCTTTTTTTCAAATAAGTGATTTTCTCTCTTTTGTGGGGTTTTTTTTTTTCAGGCATTCTTTTATTAAAAAAAAAATTGCTCTCAGTTTAGTTTTAGGTATCCAATGAACCTTCTTTAGCTAGATCAATTTATAAAGTTTAATCCATTATCTTGTCAGTTATAGTCTCTGTCATTGTAATGCACATAGGACTGTGAAATAAAAAGAAACTAAAATGAGTTAAGTTTAACATGTGAACATGAATTATCATTTTCTTTTTTCAAGTAAAATCTTGATGAGTAACTCACTGTCAAAACAATGCATTGAGACATAAGAAAAACTGTCAAATTAAAAGCAAATTAGTATAATAAATGGAGAAAAATAGACTATGACGTGATTAATTCTGGAGAGAATAAAAAGCAATGAGGATAAGTTTCAATATAGCATCCACTCAATTTTAACAGCAGAAAGAAAAACAGATCAGGAAATGTATATGGGAATAAGGAGATTCCTTTTAAGGCTTTTGTAATAGCTCTCCTGAGAAATAGTTTTAAATTTTAATATATGACAAAAGCGGGTATTGACCATCCTCTAAGGAATAAAACCCTCATCCACAAAAATAAATTATTTTTACCAGGTGATTAAATCTTGCTATTAGCACAAAAGACTATTTTCTAACTCTATTTGTGCTAATCTATTTGCCATATACGATTGCAGATTTGAACCTAAGAAGTATTTTTCATTGGCAAATTACTTTAAAAGTGTTCATTACTTTTGGATTTTAAAATATTTCTCCCTGTTAATACCATTTTGGCCCTCTCTAATAGAAAAACTGGGTATATATAAGGCCTGGAATAATAATAAGAGAATAGAAAAAAATAGGATAGCTAATTTTTAAAAATTATTTAATACATATGTTCTTGAGATTTATAAATTGTTACTGTTTAAAAGAAATAGAAATAATTCAGTGGTGATTCTACACATATGGTCAGGCTCTGAATGCACATGACAGTAACTATCTCCAGTAAAAAGACAATTGGTGGTGAATCTTACAGGCAAGTCTGGACTGAGGTAGCAATGAAAATTCCTAAGTAAGCACAATTATCTCAATTAAGCTCTAAAAAAAAAGATTGATTTCATTCAATATGTCAGCTTGAACAATGTCAAACCCGTAAGTTGATAGAAGATACACTTAAAATCAATAAACAGATAGCTATGCAAAAATAAATAAATAAGGTAAGAAACCCTCCCTAGATCAGAGACCATGTAGAATTGCTAAGTAATGGAAATAGAGATGGGAATACAATGAAGAGGGGAAAATATAACCCAGGAAATGCAAATATAAGCCCTTACTAACAACTGGGTGCTCCATGATGGCCCTCCAGGCCTGGGAGCAGTGGAGGCTGCTAAGGACATTCCATGGACAACCGAAAGGGCTAGCCTCCTGGAGCCACCCCCTCTCTAGAGAACAAGAGTTCAACTTCAAAGATAGGTGAGTGTGGGATCTTGCATTAAAGAAGCAGCACAACCCTGGGTGAATGTCAATGCCTGGAGACGACAAGAAACATTCAGAACAAGAAAACCAGCCTTTAAGAAAATGTTTATGTTTCTGAATGTAATGGGAGATACAATGGAGTATAAGTCACAGCAGAAGTTCTCAACACTTTTATCAAGCAGGCTGTGGAACTGGATACACAGACATTCTAACAAGTCATCTTAAATGCAAACATATACAATTAAGAATCCTATTATCAGAAAAGTTTTCAAGAACTTAAAGTCTTCCCTATTATTTTGCTTGGTTTTGTTTTGTTTTAATTCAGCAGACTCCTTTCTCTCCCCAAAACAGAGTCAAATCAAAACAGCAGTTTGCCACCATCATCTCCAATAATGTCAGAGTCTTATATCCTGGGTTTAGTAGTACCCGCTTAGTACCAGCAGACAAATGCTCAACAATTCATCTTTACATATGATGCTTGATCAAATGAGTCACTCTATTTTGTAAAAGTCAAAAGCATATATGTGCAATATTTACATCTTGATTACTCATCCTAGGCTGAATTTTACTTCATTTTTATAGATGAGAGACTCCCAAAATCCCTTTCAATAACTATTTCCTGAGAAAACCAGCCTTGCATATCCATGATTTAAGTGCTTAGTCAAATCATTTCCTCTAACTAATATGAAGAATGCTGAAGGCAATGCAATCCAGCTCAGCAATTCTACCTTTCATAGGAGTCAACATTCTGAATGTATTTGTGACATTAAGAAAGGAAATAGAGACTATCAATCAGACTTTCAGATCCTGTTTTAATCAGAACACATTCAGGAAATAGTCTCAAAAGCCAGAACTTTCAATGCCCCTGTTGAAGACGGCTTTAAAAAAAAAAAAAAAAAAAAAACTGATTTGCAGCCCACAGAGGAAGAACAAATACTGGCTATGCTTTCTATTTAATTTGGTGTAAGTTCATAAAACAAATTGCCCAGATAATTGGACATGTCTTCAATTCTACACTACATTTTCCATAGATGTAAACCAGATTTATAACTCAGAAGTACAGCAATAAATGAGCATAGCTTGTAATAGACTTGTGCCAAGTCTTATGTCAAAGTGAAATAAAAAATGAGACTGACCACTTTGAATAATCAAATCTGTCAGCTCAGCTAACTCCTTCTGAAGTATTGATGGGAAATTCTAAAACCTAAAAAAAGTTTAATTATTCCTACTATTACAAATATACACAAGCAAGAAACAGCTATTTCAGATAGGTTCCCTAAAAATAAATTTATCATTCCTAAATCCTAAATGATTTTTTTTTCTGTTACTCCTATTTGTCTTCCTTTGGAGAAATTAAAACCCTCTCACACATGGAAACTACTATCTTGAGTTAAATTCCCATTTTCCTCTGAGGAATTTTTCCATTCCCACTTAAATCAGAGTTAGAAATTATGCCTTTCCAGACTGGACCGTCTGGTCACCATTTGTCTGGTCCCTGTTCCAAAAAGAAAAGAAAATAGAGATCAACAATATTGCATTGGGAAATAGAAGGTGGTTTTAGACACATCTGTTTATTCTGTGATAACTAAATAAATCCAGTTATTATAAGGCAAAGTTCAAACCTAAAAGTGTCCTCTAATTGAATTCTTCCTCTTCATGGTCAAGAAAAGGGAAGGATATTAATGGTCATAAAATGGAGAAAGCGGAATTTCCATCTGCAAAGACTTTCCTAAATTTATATACCTCTTTAGGCTATTTGCCAAAGTCAATGTTCCAAAGAAAGTAGGTTTAAGTAATAACCAATTCCAGGAATGGGAAAGATAGATGTATGGATACGTGGAAATCAATTGATGTTAGTAACACATTTCCAGGACTTAAAAAAAAAAAAAAAAGAAAGACTTATTTATTTTCAAAGAATAATTTTTTTTTCTAAAATCTCTGCTTGTTTTAGTATTTAAGTAAATTATTTTATCCAATTTACTCAAACCAAATTCATTGTCTTCCCTCTGCTCTTTTCTACTTAAGTGAGTAATAGAAACATCAGTCACCATTTGGCCACACTAAAAACCAGGTAATCATTCTTGGTTTCTTTCTTCCTCTGTATCTAATCAATGATAAAAACCCAATAGCTCAAACTTTTAAATCTCTCTTAAGATTATTCTTTCCTCTCTTATTGCAATAGCTATTTACTTTTCTTTCTGCATAACTGCTCAATTCTTTCCAGTTCACCTTTTAAGGTCCTACTGGAGATTGATTCAAAGGCAAATTAAATCATTTCTATCTCCCTCTTAAAATCCCTAAGTGACTCTGGGCACCTGGGTGGCTCAGTCAGTTAAGCATCTGCCTTCAGCTCAGGTCATGATCTCAGGGTCCTGGGATCAAGCCCTACATCGAACTCACTGCTCAGTGGTGAGTCTGCTTCTCCCCCTTCCTCTCCCTCTGTGATCTCTCTGGCTCTCATTCTCTCTCAAATAAATAAATAAGATATTTTTAAAAAGGCTTTAAGTGATTCACTCATACCTATACTAAAATAGAAATTCCTTGGCTTAGCATATGTAAGTCCCTTCAAACACTTTTCTCTCAACTTTCTGAAAATCTGCAGTGTTTCTGCAATTTCCAAAAGACAATCCATACCATCTCATGATCTGTGCTGTTGCACATTTTTTCTACCTGCAATAATTTCCCACTGGTCTAGTGTTAAGAACTTAGATATACTTAGATTGAAATCAAACATAACTTCTGAAACCTTCCTTTTCTTCTCCCCACCACAACTCTTAATATTCCACCTCTATACAAACTCATCACATAGCAGTTCTACAATTATAAATCCAGACATTCACCTTCTCCAACTTTCTGAACTCCTAAGGAAATGAAAACTATGTGTTTTTTCCTCTTCAATGTCCTGGCACCCGTCTGACAATAAATACTAAGTAATTGTTTATAAGTTGAAAGAATAAAGCAATAAATGAATGATAGATATATAACTGACCTAGGTAATGAAATCTCTGCTTCAACTATGGTCAGCATTATGCAATTTACATCTTCTTAAGCTAAATGGAATTGGACGGTTGGACCAATTTTCAATTTTTTTTACAAATTACTAAAGTACATTGGATAGCTTTTGAGATCTCTTGAGTTCATGAGTCATACAAATATTTCCACTAATTTTTTAATTGGCATAGACATTTTTTCCCCTTAGAATTGGTTCTGCGTTGCAGTTTCCTAAAAATTTTGTGTAGTGTTTTTATTTTCTACTTTTTTCTAAAGTTATTTACTTTTCTTTCTCTTTTGGCTTTAAAATTCAGAATTGGATGTCATTTTAAATATATCTTTCTTTTTCTATAACTTATCTAATGGAATTACATGCCATGAAGCACTTAACAAATATTTTTCTACACTAATGTGAGAAGGCATATTTGGAAATAGAACCAAGAGAAAAGGAACATGAATATTCTTCATTTTGTTCTGATTAATTTCAGAGCATCTCACCATCCCTCACTCCCATGAATCTTTGTGTTATGCTTCATTTTCTGGGTTCTGCAATAGGAATAAGATTTTTTTTTCTTTACAGAGGGATATGGGGCATAAAAATATATAAACTTTTTGGGGAAAATAATTCATGTAAATTTTTTTTTAAAATTCATGTAATCCAAAGTGCATTAGGAAGAAGGCTATTTGGAGAAATGGTATATTTTTTCTAACTTCATATTTTCCTTAATTTTTCTTTTTAAATATCTGCCTGAGGCTTTATTCAGGCATTATCCCATTAACTTGAAAAAAGGTGGTTGGGCCTCAAGAGAACTCTCTTTCTTCAAGTTCTTTTGCCATATAGAGATTTCCTATAAACCACTCACTGCTGTGGACTATTTTAACTCATAGAAATTATTCAAACCGGGGATCCCTGGGTGGCGCAGCGGTTTGGCGCCTGCCTTTGGCCCAGGGCGCGATCCTGGAGACCCGGGATCGAGTCCCACATCGGGCTCCCGGTGCATGGAGCCTGCTTCTCCCTCTGCCTATGTCTCTGCCTCTCTCTCTCTGTGTGTGGGTGACTATCATAAATAAATGAAAAAAAATTAAAAAAAAAGAAATTATTAAAACCTCAGGATTGCACCTTACAAGAATGGAGGCAGTTCTTGGGTTCTAATTTACAGGCTGCTTATTCTTTTCTACTGGCATATCGGTTTAAAGCCATATCAACAAGACTCAATACAGATATTTGCACCTTTGCCTGGGTTTTAACATTTACTGCTATGTCTGTTTCTTTGACTTGGTATTTATCTATCCTTTGAAATTATTAAATATTTCATCAGATCTTGAAAATGAGAAAGTCATGTTTCCAAATATTTTTACTCTAATTTTCTTTTCTTTTCTTTTTTATTCCTGTTTCTGCTATAGAATGAGCAAAACACTCTCCCAACTAACTTTCCTCACAACTAGTGCACTGTTTCTGAGTTCTCATTGGAACTCCTAGTCCACTCTTATTGATGGCAAGATTGATTTCTTCACTCTCTCACCTCACATATGAAGGTTGTTACAAAGTTGATGAGAATAATCAAGTCATACTGGAAAGAATGTTTTGGACCGTGAATATGCAGCTGCAATGAGGAGATATTTTGGCACTTTTAGCATTATAAAAGTTAGAATGATTAATAAGAAGTATGGAATTGATCTACTGAGAATACTATAATCCCTTCATGGTTATTAAGAGATGTGTGAAGCACATAGAAATAGATGTAGATTATTTGTTACTGAAGGGATTCATGACTCAATTTTATCACCTTTAGAAACTTATGTTGGTTTTTTGCATTTTATAAAACATTTAAAAGTTGTGACTTCCATGCTTAGAGCAGTGTTCTTATATAATGCTATATCTTAAGAAGTTATATCAAAAACTTATATGTTCTAAATATAGAGAAACACACTGGTGATTGCCAAAGGGGAAGGGAATGGGAGGTGGGCAAAATGGGTGAAGAGCAGTGGGAGGTACAGGTTTTCAGTCATGGAATGAAAAAAAAAAAGTGTGCGTGTGTGTGTGTTCTAAATGGGCTACATTGTACAACTCATTCTTACGTCTGCTTCTTCATGACACTACTGAAATAACTCAGGGGATTTTAAGGCATTAAATGACAAATACAAATGTTATGCAAGGAAAGATATTGCAACACAATTTTGGAAACCAGGAAGTAAATATACAAAGAGCAACTGCAAAGAGTATAAGCCTAGAGAAAGGTGCATTCTAAAACATTCATAAAGAATGTCCAGAAGCAGAAGCAAAATTATTTGTACTGCAAAACTCAGAAATTCTCCAGAATTGCCACCACTGGATATCTATGAACCTAAAGATAAAGGTGGGGGTAATACAAGAGGATTATTGAATGTCTGTAAGTGGAGAACCCGATCCCCAACTGCATTGCAGATAGCTAGGTGACCTCCACTTCCATGGAAGGCTGGGATTTACTTTCTGTAAAAGAGGAGTCAGAGGAGATGCTGCAGTAGAGAACACAGGGCCCAGCTAGGGCATTTCTAACTTCATGGACTGCACACAGAACCCATAAGTTCTCCCTCATCTCTCCCCTAACCTAACCCCATGAATACTAGCAGCCAGTACTAGACTCTTCTGGTATGAGGTCCAATACTTCTCTGGGGAATTGAACCAGACTAAGAGAAAATACCTGAAAAACATTAACAGTCAGGAGTTCACTGACCAAACAGCAGAGCCAGATCACCCACCAAGGAGGCGCACCAGTTGACAAGCCCATAAGTATCTAATTAGATGTTTAGTGACTCATTCTTACATATTTATGAGCAGCCAAGTATCCCCAGACACCCAAGAAAGCCTCTAAGGTGAAAGACAGAGCCCAACAAACAGAAATAACAAATGTGGACAAAATAAAATTATGAAAGCAGCAGAAAACTGTGTGTGTGTGTGTGTGTGTGTGTGTGTGTGTGTGTGTGTGTGCATTTAACATCTACCTCCCAGAACAAGGAAATTTTATTTCCTCGGAAGAAAAAAAAAAGACTGTGATATTAAAATAAATAAATATCCAGACAAGTAAAGGAAAACTTTTGGAGATTAAAAGTATGATAGCAGAAATGAAGAAATCAACTAGAAAATGTTGAATTTTAACTCAAGGAAAACTCTAACTAATTAGAATTAAAAAGCTTAAATGTAGAAAATTAAATAGGAAGAAAAAGAATATAGCACCAATTTAAGAAGTTCATTATCTGAATAATAGGAAAACCAGAGAGACCAGAAGAAATTATGATGAGATTATCAAGGAGATATTTTAACAAATGTTTTGAAACTGAAGTTCAGAGTGAAAAGTCCATAGAATGCCTAACACTGTGTGTGTGTGGGAGGGGATACCCACACCAATGCATATCACTTTAAAATTTAGAGTATGGGATGCCTGGTGGCTCAGTGGTTTCAGTTCGGGTCTCCATCTCAAGGTGCCTCCAACTCAGGAGAGAGTCTACTTGAGATTCTCTCCCCATGGGGCTCCCTGAGTGGCTCAGTGGTTTAGTGCCTGCCTTCAGCCCAAGGCATGATCCTGGAGTACTGGGATCGAGTCCCACATCGGGCTCTCTGCATGGAGCCTGCTTCTCCCTCTGCCTGTGTCTCTGCTAACTCTCTGTCTCTGTGTCTCTCATGAATAAATAAATAAAGTCTTAAAAAAAAAATTCTCTCCCCTTTCATTTCCCTCCCCCTCTGCTCCTCCCCTCACTCGTGTGGTCTCTCTCTCTCTCTTTCTCAAATAAATTAATTAATTAAATCTTTCAAAAAATAAAATAAAATAGAATTTATAACATGAATGAAACTTCCAGAGAGGAAAGAAAACAGAATGGCTTCTAACTTGCCAGCAGCAACACTAGATAAGCAAATAAATAAAACAATTGAATAATCAGGATTATTGTTATCCTGTATTTTTATAGCAGTCAAACTGGGAATAAAGTGTGAGAATGGAATAAAGACACACATATTTACAAAGTACCACAAACGATCTCCCTGAGTGCTTTCTTAGGAAATTAATAGAAGTCACCAAAAAAAGGGTGTATGTCAAGAAAAAGAAAAACATAGACATACACACAGAAAACAAATGCAGGTGAAAAACAATGGGAATTTCTAGATGATGATGAGGGAAGATCTCAAAACTACAATAGTGATGCAAAGGGGCCCAGAGAGAGTCGGTCCAGAAGAGAGAGAAAACTGTCCCAGCATACCGCAGAGAAGACAGTATTACTATAAATGCCTATATGTTTAAAATATTGAAAAGACATTTGCACTCTGGCATAGTTTAGAGATAAATAAGTAATAGGCATATAGAAAATGAAGCAACCAATATAACACACCTACACACACAATTTTTAACTCAATTAAAAGCAAAACCAAAATAAGAAGTATTCAATAAGGGATATGTGCACATAATAATTTATAGGAGTTAGCTGTGAAAAATATTTATGCACACATAATAATGTAAAAAACTGATTATTGACCAGACAAAAATAAACATATTGGAAAAATGGGAGAAGAAAGTGAAGGATATTGGGGATTATGAAGGAATTAAATTTCATTTTTCACTACAGTAAGTGAATATATAATATCAAAAATGAGGAAAGCACAGCTAGATTATTAAAGTAATTTAAGACTATTTTTTTCCAAAATATATAGGTAAATATCCAAAAAAATGAATAAAGGATTTGAAATTGATTAGTAGATGCAGAAAAAATGAGAGAGAAATAGACATTGTTTCCATTAACAGTCTTGTAGAAATATTGGCATGCAAATTTTTATCAAGATTATACTTATTTTACTTCCTTACTTATTTGTTTTAGAAGCAACTTTGAGAAATAATTTTGTTGGAATTGAAGCACTTAGTGTTTTTTTGTTTTTTTATGAAACAGTATGTCATATTGGAGCAAGCTTGGAATAAGTTCTGGGCCTGGAGAAAGAAGCTCTCACTTAAAACTAACCAGGTCTGTGACTGCTGAGTGCTGAGGTTGATGAAGTAATGGGCAATCATAGTAATTGAAACCAGAATCTCTACTAATGGTTTTTTCAGAGGGAATTTTTCTGGTGCCAAGAAAAATGTTGGGGAAAAAAATTACAAGATACAAGAATTGAAAAGAGAAAATTATAAGGTTTGGAGCAGATAGATAAATCAGCATTAATCAATCATGTGTGTTGAGCACTTTAGCACATATCATCTCATGTAATGTTCTCAGAAACTGCTACCTTTGAGAGGATCAGATTTTAAATGAGAGTTTGCACGACCATATCACCTGTCTTTAATATTAGAGGAAACTGTCTTTTTTCCTCCTCAAAGCTAGGTTTTATGCTTGATATGAACTTCGTCCAACAGGTATATTTTCTTTCTGAATAATTTTTCTCTTTCATTTTTGCCTCCTAATTTATGGGCTATAAACATGCTTAGAATGGCTCCCCACCCCACCCCACCCCCGCCAGTTTTTTTTCTTAGAGATAGACAGAGTGAACAGGGGAAGGGTAGAGGAAGAGAAAGAGAGAGAATCTTAACCAGGCTACATGCCCAGTGCGGTGCTGCATATGAAGTTCCATCTCACGACACTGAGATCATGACCTGAGCAGAAATCAAGAGTTGAATACTTAACAGACTGAGCCACCAAGGCGCCCCAATGGCTCTCCCATATTATAGATTAATTAAGTAATCAAGAAAATCGTACCCTACCTCATCATGTCCATCAATTGCTACTGCACACATACTTCTCCCCTTGGTAACTGAATCTTCAAAAGAATGATCTGAAATTGCTGTCTCTATTGTCTGCCATTAACTCCTTCAAATGACTTAAAATAAGTTTATATTCTCCCCATGACTGTAGATGTTCCAGTAAAGGTCACTATTTTCTAACGGGCTATTTTCAGTCCTTATTTCATTTGACCTATGGGTATTCCATGTCACTGTTAACTGTTGACAAGAATTGTGTACAGAATTGTTCCCAGATCTCCTTATCTTTCTGGGTTCTTTTTTTTCTTGAAAACCATCATAATTCACATGGAAATAAAGGACCAACCCTGGGAATAATCCTAGTATCCTTCTTTGTCCTTAGCCCCACATCTGTCAACTATACCTACATTTTGCTAATCTCTCTCCTTATCCTTCTTTGATCCCTTCTTCCCACCCATTGCTGTCTCTTCTCAAAGCCTCATCCCACCAGCATTTTCACAGACAGAAGTAATACCCTAATTCCCAGTATCAGCCCTCTCATTTCCTGTATCTTTAATTCATCTTCCACAGTGCTATGAGGGTTATCTAACCTAGAATACAAATCTTGTCATTTTACTCAACGGCTTGAAATCTTTCAATAGCTTCCTATTACCTGTAGGATAAAGTCCAAGTCCACTAGCTCATGGCTTTCCGTAATTAGGCAAGTAGCTACTTACCCCACTTTAGTTCTTGTCATCCCACCTTGCATTCTACACCTTAACCATGGTGTATTTCTTCCAGCTTCTGGATTGCACATCTGTACTTACATTCAGATTGCAACATCATTCCAGAATTACATTCTCCTTTTTTCTTCCCCATCTCCATACTCAACTGGGAACATCTACATTAAAATGCTTCTTCAAAATCAACTTTTGTATGAAGTCTTCTAGGACAACCCCTCCCCTCCACTAAATGTAACCACCTCTTCATTGCATCTCTACGTATCTCTCTGCATAGCTACACGTTTAACAAAGAATTTTTTTTTTACATTTCTACATTAGACTGTAAGCACCTTTAGGACATAATATGTGTCATTTTTGTTTTGTAACATCTGATCTCAAAAAGTTCCTACAGAAGAGTAGGTGCTTATCCTATGATACTCATAAAGCTCTAAGTATCCTCTACATAATCAAATGTGTATTAGAAATAAAGCTCTAGACAATTCTTTGCATGGAAGTTTATTATTTTGAGTTATGTTGTTGCAAATGACAAGATTTCATTCTTTTTTATGGCTGAGTATTATTCCATTGTACGTATATTATCACATATATCTTCTTTATCCATTTATCTATTGATGAACGTTGAGGTTGCTTCCATATCTTGGCTATTGCAGTTAAAGGAGATATGTCATATGTAGCATCTATACACAATAGATTTTGAAGACAGAATAAAAGAGAATATAAATTATCTCCTGCTAAGTGAAATAAGCCAGGCTGAGAAAAACAGATACCATATGGTTTTACTCATATGAGGAATCTAAAAAAAAAAAAAAAAGAAAGAAAGAAAGAAAAAAAGAATAAACAAATGAGAAGCAGAATCAGACCTATAAATAGAGAACAAACTGATGGTTGCAGAGGGGATGGGGTGGGGGGATGGGCAAAATGAGTGAAAGGGAGAAGGAGAGACAGGTTTTCAGTTATGGAATAAAAAAATCACAGGAATAAAAGGCACAGCATGAGAAATATAGCTAATGATATTGTAATAGTGTTGCATGGTGACAGATGTAGCTATACTTGTGGTGAGCAGAGCATAACATATAGGAAAGTTGAACTACTATGTTGTACACCTGAAACTAATGTAACATTATGTGTCAACTACACTCACCTAAAATTTTTTTAATCTCATGAATAATGTCTATATTGATTGCTTATTGCAGTGATATCATTTGAGTATATCAAGCTAAATCAAATACATTGCAGGCTTCTTTTGGCTGTTTTCTTTTTTCAAGTATGCCTACCAGAAAATTTAAAATTACACAGGTGGCTCATAGTTGTGGCTCACATATTTCTATTGAACAGCGTTGCTTGAAAGAATTTGTGGGAAAGGGTAGACAATAAATATTAATTAAATACCTGTGTGGGTTTTCCTTTATGTTGTTTTTTCTTAGATTCATAACAATTACAGATAATTTCAATAGCTACTATTCTTACACCCACTAGTTCTAGGAAACTTCATGTTTTCTTTCTCTTAAACAGAATTCTAAAGGCCAGGGTAAAAATAAGTTAAATGGAAAGGGCTTTTTTTCCTGGCATGCTAAATAATTCTGTACATTAAATATTAGTCTATGAAAGGGAAACAAAATTTAAGAATAAATATTGTATTATCAATTGTTCTGGTAAAGACAAAAATGTTTTTAAAACACCTGTCTTAAAATTTGAATTATTTAAGTTGTAAAGGAGAAAACTGGTATTATTACCTGCTCTGCTAATTTACATTGAGATAACATGTGGACAGACTATGCCCTGCCCTTCCTGGATACTTTTAATTGGTATGCCCTCTGCCTTTCACTAATGTATCTTATTTCTTCCATTATCTATAAAAGAAGCAAGTGTCCTTTCACCTTGAAAACTGAAATACCTCTTCCTGATACAATCAGATGCTTTCCAACCCCTTTTAAAAGAAAGGAAATTGCTTCTCTGGCTGCCAGCCATCATGAAGCTGAGAACATGTCTCTTGGTAAAGGTGAGGCACCCTAATGAATGACTTTCTTTTGAAAGAAGGAGAGACTATCCCTGAAGTAATTCAGTACAAGCTGCTGCTATTTAGACACTAATGGAAGAAATAAAAATAAATAAATAAAGACACAACTTCCCATGTGTGGCTGTCAGAGGTGACAGTGAGGTAGGAAATCGTTTCCAACCAATCAAAATGTGGAATTTAGTTACTTAAAGGAACAGGACCAAAAATCCATTTTGGTACTTTGAGTTCTTTTCTTTTATATATGGCCAGCCCATACACTAAAAGGAAGGACGAATGGAAGGAAGCAAAGAAGGAAGGGAAGAATCAAAACAATAAAACCTTTATTGATGTACATATCTTCTTTGAAATATTATACTTTACTCCAAAGCTAGCTTTTTCCTCATGAGAAAAGACCACAGATTTTGTATAGCATGTTGATGCCACATTTTGTAGGGCTGTCATTTGTTAGTCGTTTCCTCAATTTGTGATATTTTTCTTAGATATAGAAAATATGGAATTGTCATTCCCTTACTATTTGTTTTTTTTTTTAATTTGGTAATTTTATTTTACTATAACATAGAAGGCCAAGATACACAATTCAGAACAAATAAATTAAACTGCCTTAAAAATTGGCACAATCAAAATTTACATTATTTCTTTCCCTTTAATGCCTTATACCTACCTGTTTTTTGTCTCTGTTTTATTAATGGCTCTATTCCAAGCCTTAGTGGCCAAAACAACTACCATTTTATTGCTCATAATTCTGCAGGTCAGGAACTTGAGTGAGATTTATAAGAGAAAACTTGGCTCTTGCTCCAAATGACATTGGCATAATTGGGCCTGGACAGTCCAAGATGGCACATTCACATATATGGGGCTCTAATCCTTGCACCTATTTCCCATTTAATCTGTAGTTGTAATCTGCCCTTATCATATGGTTGTCTAGACTGAGCATCTTCCTGAGGGTAGAAATAGAAACACCAAAACCTCTTACCATTTAAGGTCAGAAGTCACACAATGTCACATCTGTTGCATTCCACTGGTCATAGCAGATCACAGGACCAGCACAGATCAAAGAGAGGGGGAAGAGACTTCATGTCTTGATAAAAGGAGTGGTAAAGTCACATTACTAAAGGTATAGTTAGACAGAAGGATAGTTGGACAGTAGCTATCTTTGAAGACAATATGCCAAGTACTTGTGAAATAAATGAGAATAAATAAGGGATGGATATAAAAGGTTCACAGTTATATAGATAATTATGCTGCAGAAGAATTTAAAGAAGCTGCTGCAATAATTAGAATGATCTAAGATGGGCTATTCAATCTTTTTTGAAAAAGGGCAATTATCCATTTCCTTATAGACTTGAAAATCACCAGGACATAGGACTATTAATAACAAAGTCCCAAAAGAGTAAGTTGAAGATGAAGTAAATGGATGTGTATGTGCTATGGCCAAAAATATTGTCACATCAAGCTAAAATAAGGAGGCACTTATTTTAGTCCATTGTTACCTGAAAAGAAAATTCAAGGCCACTGAATTAATTAAAATCAGAACTTTATGACTAAAGTTTAAAAAATTGTTTCACATGCAAATATTTTTTTCTAAACTCCCAATAATTTTGAATCAAAGAAAAAATAAACTCTGCAATATTGCAATTAAGACTACTTTTAAAATAATAAAGTGTGAACGCTACTTGCCTATGGGAATTTTTTAAATAATACCCAGAATGCATAATCTTAGGTTCCTTCATTTGTAAGAAACAATACTTCATAATCTTAAAATCCTTCATTTATAAGAAATAATCAAGATATATCAGAATTCAACTAAAATTAGGAAAGTAAAGAACAAAATATCCTGAAATAATGAAAAGACAAAAGTTAATAAATTACAGAGCAAAATAACAATAGAATTGAAAAGTAAATTCAAGAGCCAGGAAAAAAAAAGGATTAATCAAAAAGACTAATAAAATAAACAACTTCTTCTTCTTCTTCTTCTTCTTCTTCTTCTTCTTCTTCTTCTTCTTCTTTCTTCTTCTTCTTCTTCTTCTTCTTCTTCTTCTTCTTCTTCTTCTTCTTCTTCCTCTCTCTATCTCTCTCTCTTTTTAAGAGAGGGAGAGAGGTTGGGGAAGAAGGGTATAGGGAGAGGGAGAGAGATTTTTTTTTTTTTTTTTTTTTTTTTTTTAGGGAGAGAGAATCTTAAGCAGGCTCCACACCCAGCATGGAGTCTGACATAGGCTCCATCTCACAACCCTGATATCATGGTCTGAGCTGAAATCAAGAGACAGTTGCTTAACCAACTAAGCTGCCCAGGTGCCCTCAATACACAAACTTGTAATGAGATTATTTAAAACAAAATAAATGGCAAATGCTGCAGTAGATCTTTGAAAGAAGATACAACTACAAGAGTTTTTTCTTAGTTATAATGGAACATTAGTAGAGTTCTATGTTAATGCATTTGAAATATTTTAGTATCAATTATTTTCAGAGAAAGATACAGAAGATCAGAATTTATTCTAGAAGTATTAGAAAACTGAAACAGAACTATAACCAGGATAGTACTTGCAATGTTTTCATAAAAGTGCCTTTAACACAAAACTTTATTCTTCCCACATATGCTTATCAGCAAATTAAATGAGTCAAGAATTACAGTGCTATTTAAATTTACAGTGCTAATTAAATCAGGCACACAAAAATAGATGAAACCATCTTTCTTTCCTTAGAGAACCTTGCATCATAAAAGATACCCCCACAGGAAAACAGGAAATTAATATTTCCTGAAGAACATTCTACAGAATTTTAGTTATCTAAGATTATACTAAATATTCTTTGGGAAAATTGGGAATCTAGTTAAACATCATTAGAAAATGTTAAGTTTGAGTAAAATAAGTCTGTAGCTACGGAATTTAATCAGAGTATTTAGGTATTAATGAATAATATTAATATGTGATGCTTGGTTAAACTACTTCAACAATGGAAAATTTTCTTGCCAAAGGTTCCGAAATATGCTATTCGAAATACGACTACAAGACTATCTAAATTATACATAGAGTAAAATCTTCACAAATCCATGAAACCCACTACTATCTTAGGATAACAACATACAATAGAAAAGTATAGTTAGCCCCAATAATAGAATAATTGTTAAATATTAGAAAATCTGCTGATATAGTCTATTGCATCAAAAATGAAATGAAATAGACAATATTAATAGAAATTGAAATACATGTGATTAAATTCAACATTCATTTATAAGATATCAGCTATGAATCAAGAGATAATTATTTAATATAGTAAGGAGTATCTAGACAGAGGAGATAGAAAATGATATCTATCTCAAACAATAGTTAATGTCACATTTGATTATGACAGAAATATTTCCAATAAAGTCAGAAACAATTATTACTATTACCCACTATTACCCCTATTAACATTATTCTCTACATTAGCAGTTTTTTAAAAATTACATATGATGTAAAAAGATTTTTAAAAAAAGAACTAGTCTTACATAGGGAAGATGATTAAATTGCCATTATTTGATAATGACATACATTGGAAGCACCTATATGTCATAAAGAAAATGATAGAAGCACTAAAAAACATACATCCAAATATTAACCATAGTTTTTTGGAGAAAGGGAACAGAATCTAGTTACTTTTATCTTTGATCTTTTCTGAGTTTCTCAAACTTTATACAATGAAATTATAAGAATTCTATTCAAAATAGTATATTATTTTCATAAGTGCATCTGAATTTTGCAGACAAAAGCTTGGGATTTCTTAGTCTTAACCTAGTTCCCACAGGGCATAATTGAGAATTCTATCATGGTGAAGGTGCATTAATTCTCCTAAAGAACCAACTATACATCAATTAAGATGCTCAAAATTTCCTATCCACTAAGGAGTCACAGTCCCTTTAGCCATAATTGGCAATTTGAAAATTGTGTGTTGCTATTCTGAAAGGTTTTCTATAGCATTTCCTAAAATATTTTCCCAAATATCCCTGTAGGGAACTTCAGCCATTTACCGGCCATTCCATCTGGATCTCTAAAGAACACAAATTTACCTGCTGGTGGCCATTTTCTGGTATATATTGTAGAGATAGCTTCTTACAAATTTCAGGATGCAGCCTTCTCTGCAGCTGGGTAGCCAGGGCAGGAAGGAAGCCGCAGCCGCACCCCAGGTCAGCCCCCGCTGCCCCATCCCACCGCCTCATCTCTCCACCCTCGGTCAGAGCCGATTCATATGGAAAATGGTGATATCATTACACCCATCACACAGAGTAACAACTTTCAAACCATCCTGAACACCTACGAATCCAACCTGAGATTTAACAAGAGAACAGCTGGAATGCTACAGAGAGAAGGGTTTTTGCTTCTAACAAGGTAGGAAAGCAGGAAAAATTACAAAAAAAAAAAAAAAAAAAGGAACCAGTGGGGGAGGGGCCCCTCGAGGAGCCAGGCTAAGGCCAGCTTCGGGGAAAGCCTCCCGGGGGACAGGAAAGCCCGGCCTGGAGAAGCAGGAACTTTAAGAAATCTGCACCAGATCCTTCCTGGATGGAAAGGCACTTAGCAGGGAGCTCGGGCAGGATCGCAGGAGGGGCAGTGGAGCCTCCAGTCTCCCGTAGTCACTAATAGAGGAAGTGCACCTGGGGGGGAAGCACCTCACACACCTCCGTTGAGCTCAGTAAAGGGCTGGAGCGCACCTGGCGGGGCCTCGGGAGAAGCTGGGGGGTCAGGCGCGGCTCAGGGAGGAGGGGGCTGCGCCCTGCTGCCTTCCAGAGCCGCGGCCTGGGAGCACGATTCCAGCAGCACAGGCCCTGGATCCCAGAACATTAGGGTACACAGCCAGGATCCTGTGCTGCCCCCGGGACAGGTGGAGGCAGGGAGGGCCCAGGACATCGAGGACACTCCTGCTGCCGGGCGCCCCCAAGCTGTGCAGGTCAGCAACCCCCGCCCCCAGAGCATCAGGCCAGTGTGGACTGGGAGCTGCGGTAGTTACTGCCCGAACTGACTCCCCGCTGGAGAGCTGGCCGCCGCCAGTGGTGTTCCTCTTGGTGTCACCCTGTGCCTGGAACAGAGCGGGGCCCCAGGGAACAGGGGCCTCAAGGGGTGAACAGCTCCCAAGGAGTCCAGCATCCGGCGGGGGTTGGGGCAGCTCCCCCAGGTGCACACACCTGAGAATCAGCACAGCAGGCCCCTCCCCTAGAAGACCAGCTGGAAGGACAGGGCAAGAGCAAGTTCTTGATCAAGCAGGGCTGGAAAGCTCAAGGGGAAATCAAAAGATTTACAGTATATAGAACTAGAGAGTCTCCCCTCTTCCCCGCCCCCCCCCCGCCTTTTTCCAGTACAACTCATTTTTATATCAGACTAAAAGTTTCTAATATTTTTTCTCTTTTCCCACCTTAACTATAATATTTTACCACCTCTTCATTTTTAAGTTTCTTCCTTTTTTATTTTCATATTTCTATAATTACATCTTACATATGTTCCACTTCTAGATTCCCTTCAACATAGTCAGTTTATTTTTGGGAGATATACGAGGTATGTTTTGTGCTTTTTGTTTTCTCTACCTCATTTTGTTCTACAATGGTGGAAGTTAGTACCTTCTAAAACATGACCAGCATGTACCCAGAACCAAGTGTAATACCATGCTGGTTCATTCTGTGAGATTATATTCTCTCTTATTCCCATTCTGCAGGCCTCTTTTATCTCGTTTATGTTTGGATGGTCGATGTGGGGCTTTCTACAATATGTTTGCTGGTTTATATAAATTTGGGACTGAGCATCTTCTAACAGACAGAACTTAATACATGCAGAACCAAGAGGATAACCCCCTAGGGCCCCTCAGGTAGACTACATTCTCCCTCCACTACAACATCATCACCACCACCATCTCCCAGGCCCCCTTTTTATCCTTCTTCTCTTTTTTTCTTTTTTTTCTTCTTCTTTAGGATTCTTGGCCTTTTATTATTTACTACTTTGCTTTAACATTTGTTTTTCACTTTAGTGGTCCTTTTGTTTTATTTTGTTCTGATCTTCGTTTTCATTTCCTGGTCTCTGACCTCATCAGAATCATCTAAGGTGAAATTTACTTAGGTCGTGGTTGATATTCTTGACTCAGCCCACTCATACAGCCACTCTGCACTGAGCAAAATGACTAGAAAGAAGAACTCACCCCAAAAGAAAGAATCAGAAACAGTACTCTCTGACACAGAGTTACAGAATTTGGATTACAATTCAATGTCAGAAAGCCAATTCAGAAGCACAATTATAAAGCTACTGGTGGCTCTGGAAAAAAAAAGAACTCAAGAGACTTCATGATTGCAGAATCTAGAACTAATCAGGCCAAAATTAAAAATCAATTAAATGAGATGCAATCCAAACTGGAGGTCCTAACGATGAGGGTTAATGAGGTTGAAGAAAGATTGAGCAACATAGAAGACAAGTTGATGGCAAGGAAGGAAGCTGAAGAAAAAGGAGAAAAACAATTGAAAGACCCTGAGGAAAGGCTAAGGGAAACAAATGATAGCCTCAGAAGGAAGAAACTACGTATAATTGGGGTTGCAGAAAAGCGCTGAGAGGAACAGAGGGCCAGAAAGCATATTTAAATAAATCATAGCTGAAACTTCCCTAATTTGGGGAGGAAAACAGGCATTCAGATCCAGAAGATAGAGAGGTTCCCCCCAAAAAATCAATAAAAGCCATTCAATACCTCGGCATTTAATAGTGAAACTCACAAATTCCAAAGATAAAGAAAAAATTCTTAAAGCAGCGAGAGATAAGAAATTCTTAACTTATAAGGGGAGAAATATCAGAGTAACAGCAGACCTCTCCACAGAGACCTGGAAGGCCAGAAAGGGCTGGCAGGATATATTCAGGGTCCTAAATGAGAAGAACATGCAGCCAAGAATACTTTATCCAGCAAAGCTCTTATTCAGATTAGAAGGTGAGATAAAGAGCTTCCAAGATAGGCAGAAACTTAAAGAATATATTATCACCAAACCAGCTCTGCAAGAAATATTAAGGGGGACCCTGTAAAAAAAGAGGAATACCAAAGAAATAATCCACAAAAGCAAGTATTGAATAGATATTTTGATGACACTAAATTCATATCTTTCAATAGTTACTCTGAACATGAATGTGCTAAATGATCTCATCAAAAGACGCAGGGTATTGGACTGGATAAAAAAGCAAGACCTATCCATTTGCTGTCTACAAAGGACTCATTTTAAACCTAAAGACACCTCCAGCCTGAAAATGAAAGGTTGGAGAACCATTTACCATTCAAGTGATCCTCAAAAGAAAACAGGGGTAGCAATCCTCATATCAGATAAATTAGTTTATCCCAAAGACTGTAGTAAGAGATGAAGAGGAACACTATCTCATACTTAAAGGGTCTATCCAACAAGAGGACTTAACAATCATGAATATTTATGCAACTAATGTGGGAGCTGCCAAGTATATCAATTAATAACCAAAGTAAAGATATACTTAGATAATAATAAACTAATAGTAGGAGACTTCAACACCACATTACAACATAATCAAAGAAACAAGGGCTTTAAATGATACACTGGACCAGATGGATTTCACAGATATATACAGAACTTTGCATCCAAATACAACTGAATACACATTCTTCTCAAATGCACATGGAACTTTCTCCAGGATAGACCACATACTGGGTCACAAATCAGGTCTCAACCAATATCAAAAGATTGGGATTGTCCCCTGCATATTTTCAGACCACAGTGCTTTGACACTAGAACTCAATTATAAGAAGAAATTCGGAAGAAACTCAAACACGTGGAGGTTAAAGAGCATCCTACTAAAAGATGAGTGGGTCAACCAGGAAATTAGAGAAGAATTAAAAAGATTTAATTTAAAAGATTCATGGAAACTAATGAAAAGATACAACTGTTCAAAATCTTTGGGATACAGCAAAAGAAGTCCTGAAAGGGAAATACATCACAATAAAAGCATCCATCCAAAAACTGGAAAGAACTCAAATATACAAGCTAACCTTGCACCTAAAGGAACTGGAGAAAAAACAGAAAATAAAACCTACACCAAGCAGAAGAAGAGAGTTAATAAAGATTTGAGCAGAACTCAATGAAATAGAGACCAGAAGAACTACATAATAGATCAACAAAACCAGGAGTTGGCTCTTTGAAAGAATTAATAAGATAGATAAACCATTAGCCAGCCTTATTAAAAACAAGAGAGAAAAGACTCAAATTAATAAAATCATGAATAAAAGGGAGATCACAACCAACACTAAGGAAATACAAACGATTTTAAAAACATATTATGAGCAGTTATATGCCAATAAATTAGGCAATCTAGAAGAAATGAATGCATTTCTGGAAATCGATAAATTACCAAAACTGGAACAGGAAGAAATAGAAAACCTGAACAGGCCAATAACCAGGGAGGAAATTGAAGCAGTCATCAAAAACCTCCCAAGAGACAAAAGTCAAGGGCCGGATGGCTTCTCAGGGGAATTCATTCAAACGTTTAAAGAAGAAATAATACCTATTCTATTAAAGCTGTTCTGAAGGATAGAAAGGGATGGAATACTTCCAAACTCATTTTATGAGGCCAGCATCACCTTAATTCCAAAACCAGACAAAGACTTCACCAAATTCTCACCAAAAAGGAGAATTATAGACCAACATCACTGATGAACACAGATGCAAAAACTCTCAACAAGATACTAGCTAATAGGGGATCCTTACACAAAAACAAATTCAAAATGGATGAAAGACCTAAATGTGAGACAGGAAGCCATCCAGATCCTATAGGAGAACACAGGCAGCAACCTCTTTGACCTAGACCAGAGCAACTTCTTACTGGACACATTGTCAGAAGCAAGGAAAACAAAAGCAAAAACGAACTATTGGGACTTCATCAATATAAAAACCTTCTACACAGGGAAAGAAACAATCAACAAAACTAAAAGGCAGCCTATGTAATGGGAGAAGATATTTGCAAATGACATATCTGATAAAGGGGTTAGTATCCAAAATCCATAAAGAACTTAGCAAACTCCACACCCAAAAAACAAGTAATCCAGTTAAGAAATGGACAGAAGACATAAATAGACATTTTTTCAAAGAAGACCTCCAGGGGATCCCTGGGTGGCTCAGCAGTTTAGCGCCTGCCTTCAGCCCAGGGCATTATCCTGGAGTCCCGGGATGGAGTCCCACATCAGGCTCCGTGCATGGGGGCTGCTTCTCCCCCTGCCAGTGTCTCTGCCTCTCTCTCTCAATGTATGTCTCTCATGAATAAATAAATAAAATCTTAAAAAAAAAAGAAGACATCCAGATGGCTAACAGACACATGAAAAAATGCTTAACATCACTCATGATCAGGGAAATGCAAATCAAACCCATGATGAGACACCACCTCATACCTGTCAGAATGGCTAAAATTAACAACACAAAAAATAACAGATTTTAGTGAGGATGCAGAGAAAGGGGAACTCTTTTCACTGTTGGTGGGAATGCAAACTTGTGCAGTCACCCTGGAGAACAGCATGGCATTTCCTCAAAAAGTTAAAAATAAAACTGCCCTATGAACCAGCAATTGTACTACTAGGTATTTACTTAAAGGATACAAAAATACAGATGTGAAGGGGTACAAGAACCCCAATGTTTACAGCAGCATTGTCAATAGTCAAACTATGAAAAAAAAACAAATATCCATCAACCAATGAATATATATATATATATATATATATATATATATATATATATATTTCCCATCGTGGCCAAGCAGTCCCTGTACACCGAGGAGGACTATGACGAGAGGTCCGGCTCCTTAGACTCTAGAATACTCGTTGGAACAAATTATTTTAAGGTTTGTGTGGAATCAGAAAAGACCCCGAATATCCAGGGGAATTTTAAAAAAGGAAACCATAGCTGGGGGCATCACAATGCTAGATTTCAGGTTGTACTACAAAGCTGTGGTCATCAAGACAGTGTGGTACTGGCACAAAAACAGACACATAGATCAATGGAACAGAATAGAGAATCCAGAAGTGGACCCTCAACTTTATGGTCAACTAATATTCGACAAAGCAGGAAAGACAGTCTCTTCATTAAGTGCTGCTGGGAAAATTGGACATCCACATGCAGAGGAATGAAACTAGACCACTCTCTTACACCATACACAAGGATAAACTCAAAATGGATGAAAGATCTAAATGTGAGACAAGATTCCATCAAAATCCTGGAGGAGAACTCAGGCAACACCCTTTTTGAACTCGGCCACAGTAACTTCTTGCAAGATACATCCATGAAGGCAAAAGAAACAAAAATGAACTGTTGGGCTTCATCAAGATAAGAAACTTTTGCACAGCAAAGGATACAGTCAACAAAACTAAAAGACAATCTACAGAATGGGAGAAGATATTTGCAAATGACCTATCAGATAAAGGGCTAGTTTCTAAGATCTATGAAGAACTTAGTAAACTCAACAGCAAAGAAACAAACAATCCAATCATGAAATGGGCAAAAGACATGAAGAGAAATCTCACAGAGGAAGACATAGACATGGCCAACAAGCACATGGGAAAATGCTTCGCATCACTTGCCATCAGGGAAATACAAATCAAAACCACAATGAGATACCACCTCACACCAGTGAGAATGGGGAAAATTAACAAGGCAGGAAACCACAAATGTTGGAGAGGATGCGGAGAAAAGGGAACCCTCTTACACTGTTGGTGGGAATGTGAACTGGTGCAGCCACTCTGGAAAACTGTGTGGAGGTTCCTCAAAGAGTTAAAAATAGACCTGCCCTACGACCCAGCAATTGCACTGTTGGGGATTTACCCCAAAGATACAGATGCAGTGAAACGCCGGGACACCTGCACCCCGATGTTTATAGCAGCAATGTCCACAATAGCCAAACTGTGGAAGGAGCCTCGGTGTCCATCGAAAGATGAATGGATAAAGAAGATGTGGTTTATGTATACAATGGAATATTACTCAGCCATTAGAATGACAAATATCCACCATTTGCTTTGACATGGATGGAACTGGAAGGTATTATGCTGAGTGAAATAAGTCAATCAGGAAGGACAAACATTATATGGTCTCATTCATGTGGGGAATATAAAAAATAGTGAAAGGGAATAAAGGGGAAAGGAGAAAAATAATAAGTGGGAAATATCAGAGAGGGAGACAGAACATGAAAGACTCCTAACTCTGGGAAACAAACTAGGGGTGGTGGAAGGGGAGGAGGGCAGGAGGTGTGGGTGACTGGGTGGTGGGCACTGAGGTGGGCACTTGACGAGATGAGCACTGGGTGTTATTCTGTATGTTGGCAAATTGAACACCAATAAAAAATAAATTTATTAAAAAAAAAGACTCTAGAATACTCAACACATCATCCTAAAGCACACCTGCTGGGTAGTGTGACCAGGTGACTTTTTTTTCTGTGCATTTGAAACCCCCCCCCGCCCTCCCCCTGTGCAGAGAGAGGCTACCTCCTGTGAATACCCTTTCCTTCTGTTTGACAAAGTGACTGTGCTCGATGATATATATATATTTATATATATATAAAAATATTACTCAACCTGCAAAAAGAATGAAATCTTGCCATTTGCAATGACGTGGATTGAGCTAGAGTGTATTATGCTAAGCAAAATAAATCAATCAGAGAAAGACAAATACCATATAATTTCATTCATATAGGAATTTAAGAAATGAAACATGAATATATGGGTGGGAGAACAAGACAGAGAAGAAAACAAACCATAATAGACTCTTAAAGATAGAGAACAAACTGAAGGTTGATGGAGAGAGGTAGGTGGGACATAGGCTAGATGAGTGATGAGTATTAGGAGGGCATTTGTGATGATGATCACTGTATGATGTTGTATGTAAGTGATGTTGTATGTAAGTGATGTATGTAAGTGTTGTATGTAAGCGATAAATCACTGAATTCTATTCCTCTAACCAGTATTGCACTGTATGCTAACTAGAATTTAAATAAAAATTGGGGGGGGGGGGAAGAACAATCATTGTATTATTTTAACAGCATGATTCTAAGAAATCCTAAAAGATTTTCTGCAATGTTTTTTAAAGGGAATTGACATTTACAAAAGAGGGGGTGGGGATAGTCACATTACATCTGAGTGAAGCAATTGTCACAATCCATTGAAAACTCAAATTTATCTTTTTCTCTAATGGGAAAAATTGAATAGCTTTAAACATCTAATTGAACTATGGTACTCTTGAATAGTCACATAGAATTGGTGAGCTACACTGACCATATGTTCCAATGCCTAATTGTGTAGTGGATCTTGATACAGATCACTACTAGCTAGACAATAAAATGAAGACAAAGTCTAGAAAGAAGGGGTGGGGTGTGTGCAAGGCCAATAATTTAATTTAAAAAGCAACAAAAAGAACAAGAAAATTTCAGTGCTATTTAATGGAAATAATCTTGACCTCCTACTGCTCAAGAGTACAATTATTGATGTTAAATAGGAAGTGTCATTGTATCAGCTTTAAGCAGGAAACATTCGGCTTCACATATCATAGGGAAAAACGTAGTAAGACATAATATTTTAAGGAGATATAAAGAATCCAGAAATTTGATAACAGCAGTGCTATAAAGCCAGGAACCAGACAAGAAAAGCCATCAGAAACCAAAAGGTCCCTATCGCCCCCTTGGGATCACATTTTCATGCATTTCTGTTTTTTCTGCTAGACGCTTCATTCATCTGCCCCTCTTGCAAGGATGCCCTTCTTGCATCAGTTTGCACATTTCTCCAAGTGAGTACTTCAGCACCCCCTACACAATAGCAGCTCTTCACACATGATTGTGATGATGTCCTTAAGGTTAACTGCCTTGGGCAGGTCTGTTTCCCAATTCTAAATTCCTGAGATGGATCTGATTGGCTCTCTTCATATTTTTTGAGCCAGGCCATGCAAGTCATAAGTTTCTGCCTTGCTGAAACATGGACTTGCTGCCTTGGGGTAGATGCACATCCCTGAGCCAGATGGTGTGGTCACATGGTATATGACCATAACATACCCACTCATTATCTAGCAAGGACCTCTGCAGCTTCCTGTAGAAGAGGCTGAGGAAATAGCAGGCCATTATAAACAAGTCTAGCACAGCTTTGACAATTTTGCTCAACTGAGAAACCACTTTCCACTCAGATACTAATCAAGAAACAATTCTTTCTGCCAAATATAGTAGAATGAAATATGCTTGCAACTGGCTGCAGTGGGAAAGAACACAGAGCCACGGAAATGCAACAGAGCAAAACATCAGGGTATGTGGGTAGAGAGCAGAGCTGCAGCACTAAGAGGAAGGACCTGTACCAGACTGGATTCTCGACCTTTCAAGTAAAAGACATTTACTCTGGCCAGCTTGGGTGGATGAATATAGGATGACTACAAGGAGTAGCCCTCGGGACTAAGGAAAATTCAGATAGCAATCAGGTAGTGTTTAGAGTAGAAGTTAGGAGCTACTTGAGAAGTTCAACCAAGGTGCTACAGGTGGAATGCAGAGGTCCAGCTATTTTCCATTTGTCACTCTGCCCACTACTCAGATTCTCAGAATTCCAAGAATTCCCAATCAGACTTGAAGGGAAGAAAGCATCATCTGCCAAATTGTACCTAAAGGTAGGGCAGAGAGAATTCCCCCCAAAAGGAAACCGGATTCTATTTATAAGTTAAGAGGGGCAATGGTTGTTGGACTGATGATGATGATGATCCAGTACAGACACTGTACTTGAGTAGTAAATAATTAGTAAAGGCAGTTGGAAGAATATAATGTTGAATACAACTTCTTCAAGAATACTGTTGAAAAGACTGTTAATAAAAGTGAAATGTGAATAAATGCAGGCGAAATTGAACCCAATCCTCCACTGGAAATAGCAGCTAAAATGTACATAGTGATTCCTAAGTGCTGGAAACCTTTCTTAACACATTCCATTTATTAACTCTTGGAATCTACACTTCAACCCCATGAAGTTCTCTGTCAAGTCCCATGTAGGGCGAGAAAAATGAAACACTGAGAGATTAAGTGATTTAGCTGAAAATCCACATAGGAAGCAGCTGGGATCGGATCCCCTGCACCCATCTCCATTCCGTGCCCTACCTAAGAACCCATTGTGAAGTTCTTATGAAAGGAAAGGAAATGTTCCACGAAAGACCAAGAAACATAGAGAAGAGAATCAGCAGAATTTAGACAAAATGAGAGGGGAAATCTAAAATTAGGTAAAGCTGGGTCTCCTGATGATGTATCAAACTAAAGATTTCATTGACTTTTTAGTTGAGAGAAACATAGGCACCAAAGGGAGAATCTACTGCATATTGCTTATGTTTTCTTGAATCTGGAGGTGCCAAAGTTCATTATACAGTTGATCTTTTATTGTGAATTGTAAGGTTAGACACTTCCAGCTAATCTAGTCCTTCTTTCTTTCTAGATTAAAACATTCTCCATGGTGGACCCCTCCAACAAGAGTTGTTACACATAGTTGAAGTGCTGATTGAGACTTGGATATTTTCAGTTTATGCTGTTACACAAGGAAATATTTTGTATAGTTTTTAATCCTTCTTTTAAGTAATCTTTAAACAAGAGAAATTCCTGCTAACCAGATTAATTTCCTTCTGGTTTAATTCCAGGAAAAGAAGAGCACGGAAGAGTGTGAGGGCCAGAGAGAAACTGGCTCTAACGGTCTACATCCTTTCATTGGGCAATTGTTTATATTGCAGACTTAAGAATTTCACTTCTTCCCCTTCCTGTTTGTCTTCATGAACATATTAAATGGGACTCCAAATTGCAATTGTTTGTAAACAGCAGAGGGTTATTCGGTTGGTGGGAAAGGCTCGTCTACAATTTCTGATAAACTAAAATCCTGTGTACTAAACGTAGCCAAACACCAGTCCTGAACTGACAAACTGACCATCTTTTTGTCTCCATCTCAGGTTTTCTGCTTATAATATGGCCAATTGTCCATGGAGAGTAGACTAAATTGTATAGAGTTCATGAATTGCAACAACAGTACACATTTAACACTATGGTAAATAAAACAGGATTTTAGTTTGTTCTGTTTCCTGATTCTCCTTCTGTGTTCATACCTGACTTGTCTCAAAAAAGTGAAAGAGAGGAAGTAGATCCATCCAAGGGCAAAGACAGATGGTAGTTCATCTTTGCCTTTCTACTCTCTCACACTTCATGAACAAATAAACAAACTTCTTTTTCCTCTCCAGTTAGAAACACTGTGCTAGAAAGAAAAAAATGAGAGGCCTCAGAAATGTCACTTATGAGTTGACACCAAATTTTAACCAAGTTCTATCCTTTAACTTTTTTCAAATGTCATTTTATTTTTAGCTTCAGAGGGATATACTTAACATATAACATTGTCTAAGTTTATGGTGCATACCATGTCAATTCAATACATTTATACACTGTGAAATGATAACCACAGGAGGGTTAGTTAACAACTCCATCACATAATTACCATTTCTTTCTTGTAGTGAAAATATTTAAAATCTACTTTTTTAGCACCTTTCAAGTATATATGATACAATATGGTTAACAATAATCATTACCCTGTACATTAGACTTCCAGAATTTGTCATATAACTGAAAGTTCCTATGGCCAATATCTTCCTTTTCCCCCACCCTCCAGGCCCTGGCAACCATCATTTTATTCTATATTCCTATGAGTTAAGCTATGTTAGGTTTCACAAATATTATACAATATTTGTCTTTCTCTGACATATTTCACTTAGGATGATACCCTCAATGTCCATCCATGTTGTCACAAATGGCAAAATTTCCTTGTTTTCACGTTTGAATAAAATTCCATTAGATAGATAGATAGATAGATAGATAGATAGATAGATAGATAATATTTTCTTTATCCATTTATCTGTAGATGAATGCTTAGGTAGCTTTCATATCTTGGGTATTGTGAATAATACTTCAGTGAATATGGGAGGGCAGATATTTCTTCAAGATTCTGGTTTCATTTTCTTCAGATATAAACACAGAAGTGGAATTGCTGGATCCTGTGGTAGTTCTATTTTTTTATTTAAATTAAATTAATTAACATATAGTGTATTATTAGCTTCTGAGGTAGACTTCAGTGGCTAGTTATTTTTTTTAATCTCTGGGAAAACCTCCATACTGTTTTCTATTAAGTAATATATCACTTCAGATCTTTCACCTAGGTTAAGTTTATTCCTAAGTATTTTATTGTTTTTATGCTAATATGAATGAGGTCATTTTTCTTTATTTCTTTTTCAGAGATTCTGTTATTAGTGTATACAAATGCAACTGATTCTACATGTTGATTTTTTTATATCCTGAAACTTTACAGAATTTGGCTAATTTTTTTGGTAGGGTCTTATCTTATAGTCATTCTATATATAGTCATATTATGATCTTATATATAGAAAAGGAAGATACTTCTTCCTTTCAAATTTGGATGCATTTTATTTCTTATTCTTGTCTTATTTCTCTATCTAGAACTTCTATGTTAGACAGTGGTTTTGAGCGTGCGTACCTTTGTCTTTTCCTGATGTTAGAGGAAAAGACTTCCGAGTGTCACCAGGGAGTATGATGTTGATCATATATGGCTTTTATTATGTTGAGGTATTACCTTCTGTACTCAGTTTGTTGAGTTTTTGCCATGAAAGGATATTACATTTTGTCAAATGTTCCTTCTGCATCTATTGAAATGATCATACGATTTTTACTTTTATTATATTAATGTAACGTGTCACCTTTATTGACTTGTATATGTTGAACTGTCCTTACATCCCAGGGATAAATTCCACTTGATAATGGTTTATGGTCCTTTTAATTTATTGTTAAATTCTGTCTGCTAATGTTTTGTTGAGAATTTTTGTTTGTATATTCATCAGGGACATTGGTCTGTAATTTTATTGTAATATCCTTATCTGGCTTTGGTATTGGAATAATTCTGGTCTCATAAAATACATTTGGAAGTTTTCCTTCCTTTTCAACTTTTTGGAAGATTTTGAGGATTGGCATTAATTCTTCTTTAAATGTTTGGTAGAATTCACAAGGGAAGCCATCTGGTCTTGGGTTTTCCTTTATTTGGAGATTTTTGATTACTGATTCAATCTCCTTACTAATAATTGTAAACTGTTCAGCTCTTCTATTTCTTCATGATTCAGTTTCGGTAAGTTGTATGTTCCTAGTATTTATCTGCTCTGTCTAGGTTATCTCATTTGTTGGTGTATTCACTTATAATCCTTCCTATTACTGTGGTATCAGTGATAATATCTCCACTCTTATTTCTGATATTATTTTATCTATTAGATCTGAGAAGTTTTCCCTTGGTCATAAGCTGTGTCACCTTGGGGGCAGGTGATGTAAGTAAAGTAAAACTACTAGTTTTACCCTCTCCAATGAATCCAATTCATTTTTTTCTCTAATGGTGTGATGGAACTTCACTACTGAGAACCAAGACTTCCACAAAGGTTCTTTTGTGGGTGATTACCTAAAAGAATGTTTTCCAGGAGTTTCCATACAATAGCCAAGAGGGGCTGAAGACCATTCATGGACCACTGTAAGGTCCACAGCTGCAGCTGAGTTCTATTTGTCTATTGCTTGATGTATAGGTGGGCATGACTCCTCCCAGGTCATGTGCCATTTGGTGCTAGATCCCACAGCTCTTACAAAGGCACTTTTTTCCATGGATGAATGGTAAATTATTGTTTGGCAGAGGGAGGAGAGGACAAATGAGTGACATATTATTCAAATCAGCTAACACTAATATTATTCCATTTAAGCTATTATTCAACACATGATATGTCAGGCAAAAGGCCAATCACCTTGCTTACATATCCCAGTTAATATGCTGACAATAATTTGATGAAGCACACTGTATTATTATCTTTACTACTACTGTCAAATGAGAAAAATTAAAGAAGTTCGGTAACTTACCCAATACATACAACTATTCATAGAACTCACATCCAATTCTACTGCACCTTAAAAATGTTGAGACAAAACATAATGTGAGGTCTTTCTTAGCTTTCCAGTCTTCACTGCTCAAAGACCCTGTTCTCCCAAAGCTCATATCCTGGTAGAGAAAGCAGATAATAAGAGTGACTTAAGTTTTATTCTTGATTTTTTTTTAATATGTAATTCTGAGTAGTGGTAAATGCTGTGAATATTCAAGTGAGATAATTAGCTAAAGAATACATGACACAAACCAAATGATCAGAATAACCTCTGAAGAAAAGCCTCTCTGAAGAAATTATATTTGAGCTTAGATCTGAATGGTGAAAAGATAACAGCCGTATAAAGGTCTGATGTAGACTGTTCCAGGTAAAGAAAGAGACCATGAATATACTTTAAGGGAGGAACATTCAGGGCATATTTTAAAAACTGGAATAATCCAATGTGTCTGGACCATAGTAAACAAGTGAAAGAGTGTAAGAGGATGAGTTAGGGAAGTGAGCAAAGACCAGATCATGAAGGGCCTTATAGGCCAGGGGGAAGGGCATGGATTGTACACTAAATGAAATGGGAAGCCATTGAAGAGTTTGAAGCAAGAAAGTGATCTGATGTAAGTCATGTTAAATATAATTTATTATAAAGATATAGAAATAGAGATAGTAAGATATATCTCATCCTGGTTGCTAGGTGGCAAATGGAATAGGAGGAGCAAGAAGAGAAGCAAAAAGACTGACAAGGCTTTTGCCATGGCCCAAATGGAAGATGATGGTGGTTTTGACAGAGTAAATGAGAGAAGAGGACTTTATTACATACTTTGAATGTATATCAAATGTCCAAATGGCTGGATTTGCTAAAGGGTTAGATGCAGATAATTAAAAAAAATTTTTTTTATGATAGTCACAGAGAGAGAGAGAGAGAGAGAGGCAGAGACCCAGGCAGAGGGAGAAACAGGCTCCATGCACCGGGAGCCCGACGTGGGACTTGATCCCGGGTCCCCAGGATCGCGCCCTGGGCCAAAGGCAGGCGCCAAACCACTGAGCCACCCAGGGATCCCCTACATGCAGATAATTTTAAAAGAGAAATCAGGGGTGACTGGATGGTTCAGCCAGTTGAGCAACTGACTGACTCTTGGTTCCAGCTCAGGTCTGATCTCAGAGTCATGATATTGAGTGCCAGGTCAGGCTCCACGCTCATTGGGGAGTCTCTTGGGTTTCTGTTTCCCCTCCCTCTATCTCTCTCACCCCCACTCTTGAAAATAAATAAATAGATCTTAAAAAAAAAAGAAAAAGAAAAAGAAAGGACTGTATCTGAACTCCTATCTTCCATGGTTTTTCTGCTTAGAACTTCTATCTCAAATCACTATCTTCTCTTTCTGCTTATTCTTCATTCCTGCTCCTATAATATCTCTTGAAATGCAAATTAGTAGCAATTGCTCTCTTTTTATAGATTTTATTTATTTATTTGAGGTGGGGGATCAGAGGATGAGGAAGAGGGAGAAGGAGAGGAAAAAGCAGACTCTCCACTGCACAGGGAGCCCAACTTGGGGCTCCATCCCAGGATCCCAGGATCATGACCCGAGCTGAAGTCAGATGCTTAACTGACTGAGCCACCCAGGCACCCCAATAGCAATTGCTTTTTTAACTGAAGGAAGAAAGTTTCAGTAAGGTGGAGAAGTAACATAGCAACTTTCCCATTAGCAGTTGGAGTTAATCATGACAAATCCATCTGTACATACTAGCAAGAAAATTTTCCATTGTCACATATATCCAGCTCTTATTCCTTTTTCAAACTATCACTACCAGTTCTCTCCTTAAATCATTAGTGACTTTCCTCCATATCACTTTCTCCCTGGAGATCAACTCTCACATGCCTATTCTTTAGCTGCCAGACCTTTATTTTTTTTATAATAAATTTATTTTTATTGGTGTTCAATTTGCCAACATACAGAATAACACCCAGTGTTCATCCCATCAAGTGCCCCCCTCAGTGCCCGCCACCCAGTCACCCCCACCCCCCGCCCTCCTCCCCTTCCACCACCCCTAGTTCGTTTCCCAGAGTTAGGAGTCTCTAATGGTCTGTCTCCCTTTCTGATATTTCCCACCCATTTCTTCTCCCTTCCCCTCTATCCCTTTCACTATTATTTATATTCCCCAAATTAATGAGAACATATAATGTTTGTCCTTCTCTGATTGACTTATTTCACTCAGCATAATACCCTCCAGTTCCATCCACGTCGAAGCAAATGGCGGGTATTTGTCATTTCTAATGGCTGAGTAATATTCCATTGTATACATAAACCACATCTTCTTTATCTTTTCATCTTTCGATGCACACCGAAGCTCCTTCTACAGTTTGGCTATTGTGGCCATTGCTGCTAGAAACATTGGGGTGCAGGTGTCCCGGCATTTCATTGCATCTGTATCTTTGGGGTAAATCCCCAACAGTGCAATTGCTGGGTCGTAGGGCAGGTCTATTTTTAACTCTTTGAGGAACCTCCACACAGTTTTCCAGAGTGGCTGCACCAGTTCACATTCCCACCAACAGTGTAAGAGGGTTCCCTTTTCTCCGCATCCTCTCCAACATTTGTGGTTTCCTACCTTGTTAATTTTCCCCATTCTCACTGGTGTGAGGTGGTATCTCATTGTGGTTTTGATTTGTATTTCCCTGATGGCAAGTGATGCGGAGCATTTTCTCATGTGCTTGTTGGCCATGTCTATGTCTTCCTCTGTGAGATTTCTGTTCATGTCTTTTGCCCATTTCATGATTGGATTGTTTGTTTCTTTGGTGTTGAGTTTAATAAGTTCTTTATAGATCTTGGGAATTTTAAAAAGAAAACCATAGCTGAGGGCATCACAATGCCAGATTTCAGGTTGCACTACAAAGCTGTGGTCATCAAGACAGTGTGGTACTGGCACAAAAACAGACACATAGATCAATGGAACAGAATAGAGAACCCAGAAGTCGACCCTCAACATTACGGTCAACTAATATTTGACAAAGGAGGAAAGACTATCCACTGGAAGAAAGACAGTCTCTTCAGTAAATGGTGCTGGGAAAATTGGACATCCACATGCAGAAGAATGAAACTAGACCAGTCTCTTGCACCAGACACAAAGATAAACTCAAAATGGATGAAAGATCTAAATGTGAGACAAGATTCCATCAAAATCCTGGAGGAGAACACAGGCAACACCCTTTTTGAACTCGGCCACAGTAACTTCTTGCAAGATACATCCACAAAGGCAAAAGAAACAAAAGCAAAAATGAACTATTGGGACTTCATCAAGATAAGAAGCTTTTGCACAGCAAAGGATACAGTCAACAAAACTAAAAGACAACCTACAGAATGGGAAAAGATATTTGCAAATGAAGTATCAGATAAAGGGCTATTTGCCAGACCTTTAAAAGCCTCAAAAGCTGGTAAATTTTTTCATAACCTGCAATGTTTACAGGATAGATCTTAGACTCTTACAAATCATTGAGATAAAAATTTTATTTCTTTTTATTACATTTCAAAGTAAACTTCTGTAGGTAATAAACATTTTGGGTCACTCAAATGCTTATTATTGAAGATATCTAAATCAAGTTGACAAGATCTGGAAAGCTTTAAGTTTACATACAATAAAGTTGGTGTGGTTTTTTTTAGTTTTATTTATTTATTTGAGAGAGATAATCTGTGAGTTGGAGGAGGGGCAGAAAAAGAGGGAGAGAGTCCCAAGCAGAATCCCTGGTGAGTGCAAAGCTCCTCACAGAGCTAAATCTCATGACCCTGAGATCATTACCTCAACCAAAATCAAGAATCCATCGTTTAACTGACTGAGCCACCTAAGCGCTGCATAAGTTGATAATTTTTAAAATCATGCTTAAACTACAATAAAATAACTGATGATGTCATACTAAATCCTTTACATTTGCTATTCCAGTCTGTTGAAATAATTGTAGAGGTATCTATTTTTTGTAAAAAAATTAGACTAGGAAAAAAAAATTAGACTAGGATAGGACCTAGGCTACCATATTATACATGAAGATATATCCCAGATAAGTTATAGAAGACAAATATAAAAAACAAAATTAAAGGAGAAAAAGATTATATATGTTGACATTATTGTAACTTTGGAAAGAGAAGATCTAATGACAACACAAAACACGGAGACACAAGGTAGAAATTGATACATGTTACCACATTATAAAAATTTCTACATAAGAAAATAAACTTTTTTAAAAGGAAAAATTGAAATGAAAGTATTTGAAATATATATAACATCCAAAATACCTCAATAATTCCTATAATTTAATATTTAAAAAAAAGGAATTAACTGAACCCAACAGAAAAAAAAAAGTGCATCAAAATACACAAGAGGAAATAAAAATGTCAATACATCTACAAAAGAATTTTGACTAAGAATAGAGAAAATGAAAATAAAATACACACCATTTTTCACTCATTACATTGGAAAAAATATTAAAATTATAGTATCAATGAATATGTGTAAAGATAGATATTCTTCTTTTTAAAGTTGTATTTATTTATTTACTCATGAGAGACACACAGAAAGAGAGGCAGAGACATAGACAGAGGGAGAAGCAGACTCCTTGTGGGAAGCCTGATGCAGAACTCAATCCCAGGACCCCAGGATCATGACGACCTGGGCTGAAGGCAGATACTCAAACACTGAGCCACCCAGGCACCCCAAGATAGATATTCTTATAAACTCTGGATGAAAATGTAAATTGTTAGGGACAATATGGTTGGCGTTTGTCTGTATTAATAAAATAAAACATCACACACACACACACACACACACACACACACAGATTTCCTTCTACCCAATAATAGGCCGATATCTTCATGAAAGGCAAAAGGCATGAACAAGGTTTTCTGTGTAACACGACTGTACGAAGCAAACATAAATGTCCATCAACCATTGAATGGTCAAACTGTAGAAAAGTAAGCAGTAATTTATAGGGTGTGAAGACATTCAATGAACTCCCAGAGATTCTATAAAGAGAACATTACATTTCAATACATATAATATTGTTCATGTTTTAAAAATTGACTATTTCTTTTGTTTTGCATGTACATATATGTATGAAATGTGTCTTAAAGTTTAGCAAAAGCATATATCAAATATCTACTCATGGTCAATGCTGAGAAAGCAAGTGATAGGAGGTAGATGAAGCTACCAAAAATGACTTTTGTTTTATCTGTCTTATTTACATCTTTTGCAATGAGAACATATTTATATATATAAGTTAATTAACTAAATTAAAAAAATAAAATAAGTAACTGGAGGAAACTTCTTAGGTTTAAACCAGAGAAATAGGGATCCCTGCATGGCTCAGCGGTTTAGTGCCTGCCTTTGGCCCAGGGCATGATCCTGAAGTCCCAGGATCAAGTCCCACACTGGGCTCCCCGCATGGAGCCTGCTTCTACCTCTGCCTATTTTTCTGCCTCTCTCTCTCTGTGTCTCTCATGAATAAAAAAATAAAATCTTTAAAAAAATAAACCAGAGAAATAAATCATTGTCAGACTTTACCCAACAATCACATTTTTTTCAAAAAGAAGCACTAAATCTATACCCAAGCACAGATTTCAACATCCATATGTTGAGATGCTGAAAATAAAATGAAATCCAGAATAAAAAAATCACAGGATGTGTTCATCTTTATTTCATTCTGAATTAGTAAACATGTGATAATATATAAATTACTCTCATTATTAACTTTGTTCATTTGAAATCTTTGAAAGATGATATGAAGAAAATCTTTGAAAGATGATATAAAGAAAAGAGAAATAAGATATATTTCTGAGTTTCTCTTATAACATATAGTTCAAAAAGAAACATGAGAGAAATCTAATTAGCAGTAACTGTAAAAATCCAGTCTTGAGTACAAGTCCAAGTACATCTTGCAATCAGTACAATCAATACAAGTGGTAAGTATGACTTGAGTCAAGTGCAGGAGCAGATGTGACTCCTGTGGTTTTTCTTTCATCATTTATAGACACCATTTCAGACTATATGACAAAGTTTTAAAACTCATAATCCAAATCCAAAAAGAGATTACAAAAAGATCACCATTATTAAATAGGTAAAACTTTAGCCATATATAAGACCAAAAACATGGTTTTGGACCTATAATTTTTAACTTCAGAGGTCAAAATTATTTTTTTAATTTTTTATTTAAATTCAATTTGCCAAAGTGTAGTATAACACCCAGTGTTCATTCCATCAAGAGCCCTCCTTAATGCCCATCACCCAGTTGTCCATCCTCCCCACCCTCTTTGCCTTCTGCAGCCCTTTGTTTCCTAGAGTTAGGAGTCTCTCATGGTTTGTCTCCTCTGAATTTTCTCCACCCAGTTTCCCTCTTTTCCCTTATAACAGAGGTCAAAATTAAATCAAGAAAACAATCAAGTAATGTTTTATTTTTGCTCTACATCCCCACATATACTGAAGAAAACAAAGCATTAGGGCAGTGGAAAGCCCTTTAAGCATTTATTAAGAATTAACCAATTATCCATCTATATATTGTTCAGGTATCATATGCGATTAAAAGGAAAAGACATAATTTTCCAGAAGCAAGTTATTAATGTGAACAATTTTACCCATACCAAAAAAAAAAAAATTAGAATTGTTCATGTGCCCCAAGTCTTAATACTATAATCAGAATTTTATTAGTGTTATTGTTCAAGTTTACTTTATTGAACTAAAGGCTAAACAGGTACTTCCAGGGACACCTAGCAAGTGATAGATTTTTATGGAACACCTACTGGATGTAATACTCCAAGGTAAGCATAGAGAAAATGGTGTTATAAACATTGTAAACAAGATCAAGATATAGTCCATGCTTATTTGAAGTTTAAAGTCTAAAGGAGAATATAAATATAAAACAGTTAATGTCAGTGATGGCTGGTTAATGACATATATTATGCTGAACGTAAACAATTGGTGACTCTACCTATTCAAAAGATGTGAACTGAGGTCAGTGAAGGACTACCTGAATTAAGGACATTTAAGTTAAATTGTGAAGGATTAGTAGGAATAGCTGGATAAAGGAGTGGATGGAAGAGTGCAGAAAAGTATTTTCCAAACAGGGAAGAGCATGTGTGAGGATCCTGAGGCAGACAAGAGGACAATATGGGAAGATGACCAGAGATCACAGCTCAAGAGAGAGCATTGCAAGAGATAAAGCTGTTGGGGCACCTGGGTGGCTCAGTGGTTGAGCATCTGCTTTTGGCTCAGGTTGTGATCCCAGGGTCCTGGGATCGAGTCCCACATCAGGCTCCACATAGGAAGCCTGCTTCTCCCTCTGCCTGTCTCTGCCCCTCTCTCTGTGTGTCTCATGAATAAATAAATAAAATCTAAAAGAGAGAGAGAAAGAGAAATGAAGCTATTGAGGTGGCTGGTCTCAGATCCCATAGAGCTTTATAGACCACATTAAGGATTTTGGATCTAAAGAGCAATTAGAAGTCCTTGAAAGTGTTTTAATTAGAAAAACAATAAAATAAATGTGTACTATTATAAAGATATTTTGATTATTGTATGAAGACTGATCTGAGGGGATCAGTAGTACACGTGGGAAAATTAAAGAGGAGGTTTTTACAAGATCCACGTAGAGGTAGCTCAGCTATGGTGAAGATGCTTGGGATGAAGAGATCAAAGAGACTGCTGTGTAGGTGGAACGAATCGGATTGAGTATGCGGAAATGGGAGATAAAGAAGGTGATGTTCATAATATCTCACAGATTTTGGTACAGCTTCTAGACACTTCTGGTTTACTTAGCTTTGCAATGCAGCACCTGTGAAGAGCATTTGAGAGATCATTTGGATAATATCCTGCAGTCATCAGGAAAATTTATACTCTGGAGGCAATCTCCAAGGATTCCTAGAAAGTTTTCTGTGGAATTAGTCCTTGAAAGAAGCTTGTGAATCTGTGCCTGAGAGCACTGATATTAGCTGTGTGCTCTAGAAATGCTGAGAGAAACAACTCTAAGCCAAAGGAGGAAGTAAGGATCATTGTCTCTGAGAACCCCACAAGAATGACAGGGAGTTCAGAGGATGCCAGTAATCCCAGGGGAAGAGCATTTGTATCACAATCCTTTGCTAAGTATTTCTGGGGAAGAAGAAGTTGTTTTCTATAAAAGCTCCCTAGAAGATGCCACTAATCACCTACTGATGGAGTTGGAATCCCGGAAATTCTGGATCAAGATTTGAGCCATGATAATTTTAAATCATTCTCTAATTATTAGTAACAGAAATCTCAAAAAGAGTAAAATATGATGTGGGATGCCTAGGGGCTCAGTCGGTTGAGCATCCAACTTTTGGTTTTGGCCCAGGTCATGATCTCATGGGTCATGGGATGGAGCGCCATAATGAGCTCTGCACTCAGCCGGGAGTCTGCTTGAAAGATTCTCTCCCTCTATTCTTCCCCCCACTTGTTTCTCTCTCTCTCAAATATATTTTAAAAAATCTTAAAAAAAGTGAAATATAGTGTAGGCATCTAGTTGATTTTGCCCATGTAAGAATACTAGAATTAAATATAGGCATAATAATAATAATATATATTGCATAAGAAATGCACACACACACAGAGTTAGAAATATTTACTAAGATACACATCCATATAGTATGTCCTGGCTCCTTTGTTATGTAACCCCCCAATTAAATATTTTATTAGCAGATGATAATTTTTTTCTAGGTTCCTCCTTTGAGATACATTTTAAAAGAGAACTCTTAAGCTTCTGGGAGTTATCTTTTGTCCTATAGCTAATCTCTTAATAAGACCAATTTAGCTGTAATATAAATGGTAATGCATAGCATTCTAGTCACTGCACAATTCTGAACTTGCTCAGAGATTGCATTTGAGCACACTGGCCTTACCCGTGGGCAGAGTTGATTAAAAGACATTTGGTATGGTTTCAGAACCACAGAAAAGACTCAGGTTTTTGACCCTTGTTAAGTGTTCTGGAAGAATTATCTAAGACCTTGTCAACCCTTAAGAGAGCCTATTGTATGTAAGAAGTGCCTTAGACATAGTATCTGCCCTTACAATCTATCTGAGGAATACAGAAGTCAGATGTGGGTAAAATGCATAACAATAACAGGGTTACATTTGCAAAATAGGAAATCATCATAAAATGAAAAGTATAAATGACAATTAGAATGAGCTAGAGCATCACCTATGAATAAGGTGCATTACTAGATGTGAAACAATAATAATATCCCATTTTAATTTCTTGAATTGTCTATTTCTTTTTTTTTTTTTTTTACAAACTCATACTATCATTATGGGTTTAATTTCATTTGCCACTGTTGAGTGGCCTGCCATTTGGAATGAGTTTGCATTCCATCCGTTGCAAATGAAGGATTTGCAAGTGGCGTGTTTCCATATTATCTTAAGGCTTTAAGGTGTCACTAGCCTTCAGTTTACTCTAACTAAAGACCTTTTTACCAGAATCCTGCCTGATGCCAATTTTCATTCAATCTTCATAAATGTTTTTTAATACAATAGTGCACAAATTCTTCTTTAAGTACTGAACATGCCAAAAGAGGTATTTGTTTTCTGCTTCTCTTCTCCCATATTTAAACATGTTACGTAAATATGTCCACACCTAAATCTGTCCCATCTTGTTGATCCATTTTTAAAATTCACACCTTGTCTTGTATAAACGCAACCCAGCCATGAAAGTAATTTGTTTGTGAGTCATAACCTTGCAAACATTGAAGTAATTGTAAAAGCATCTCTTGTTAGTGTGCAATTAGGGTATTAAGTTCGATATCATGCTGCATTATATTTAAGAAAAAGGGTTATAAAGCGTTTTATTTCTTAATGCTCAATAACATTTAATCACAAACACATACTAAGATAAAGCTAAGTATATATTCATTTCAACACCTACAAAAATAATTAGTTTTCCTGGGTATATCACAGCAGATGGAACTGTTTTCTTAAAGAATATGTATAGAGCATGTTAACTGAATAGGTGCCTATAGGCATACCACAGTACAATAGAATGGTCTGTGTATTTGATTAGCATGATATTTTTAAACGAAGCTCTCATCTTCAATATTAAAAAATGATCTATTGTAAAACAATGAATTTGAACAAAATATAGCTTTAGAGTTCAACTCTATATCTGGCAGTGACTCAGAAACTGTATAATTCGAGTGCAAAGGTGTATTTGCCTTTGTAACCCTATTTAGTATGATCTGATGGTATCCCTCTACTTCACAGAGTAGAAAGACCAAGAACTGAATTTCTTCTAGAAATCTATAAAACAGGCTAAGTTCTAAGGTGCACATTATCTGCCAAAACTCTCCTGATACAGCAGTGTCTCAAGCCAACTGCTGAACTTTTGGTAGCAGAAGATACTTCTCCTCCCTTGTAATCTCATTTAATGACTCTTCCCTCTCACTCACTTACTCTACACTGACTGTCCTTAATATCTGTCAAAGCGATCCCTTGTTCGTCTTTGCTCCATTACAAATATTTCCTAAATTGGATTTGTTACCATTTCTTACCATTTCTTGAAATATTTCCTAATTGATCTACTAATTTCTGGCTTAATTCTCTTCCAATTCATTCGTTACTCATTCAAACACAAATCTCATCATGTGATTCTGCTTAACATATTCTAATGATCTCCTTAATAACTCCAGAACTCCAGAGTAACACTTCTATTTATTAGCTTTAAGTTGCACTCTTTTCAAAGCTCCTTTTCCATGATCATGCCCACTTTATGCCTACACTCAGACACCTTCTGCTCTAACTTCTCTAAACATGCTGTGCTCTCCAATTTAGAGCCCTCTGCTGGGAATGCTATTCAAAAGTTAGCTCAAGTATATCCTCTTTCCTGAAGATTCCTTAGAAAGTGTGTGCTATAGGAATGTGGGATGTGGTAAAAAGCTTGCTCTGCAGAGCAGTTGGTGTTTGAAAGTGCTGGTATCAAATTCTAATTATCTGGCTAGCTGTGTGATCCAGAAAACCTGGTTGGTCCCCTCACATAACAGTCAACCATCTCCACCCTGGCTATATGGGTGCTGCCATCAAGGAAAAGGACAAGTAGTCAATGCTTGAGCACCCATGGTCCATTGTGCTCTTGCTGTGACAATTTTTCTTTTTATTGAGCTATAATTGGCATAGAGCATTAAGTAGGTTAAGGTGTACAACATGTTGATTTCAAACACATATATTGCAATATGTATAATTACCAGTGAAACATTAGCTAGCATCATCATTTCATATAATTTTCATTTCTTTTTTGTGGTAAGAACATTTAGAATCTAGTCTCTTAGCAACTTTGAAGTATGTAATATAGTGTTGTTAACTATAATCACAATCCAGAATTTATTCATCTACTAACTGCAAATTTGTACCCTTTGACTAACATCTCCCCACAATTCTGAGAAAGAAGAAGAAAGCTGGAAACATCACACTTCCTAATTTCAAAGCCATAGTAGTCAAAACAGTATAGTACTGGCATAAAAACAAACACAGAGGCCAAAGGAAAAGAACGAGGAGTCCAGAAATAAACACTGCATGTCAAAAACTTATTTGACATGGGAGCCAAGAATACTCAGTGGGGAAAGGATGGTCTCTTCAATAAATGATGTCGGAAAAAAATGGATAAACACATGCATAAAAATGAAATTAGATCTCTATTTCACATCACTCACAAAGTTCACTCAAAAAGGATTCAAGACTTAAGCATAAGACCTGAAACCATAAAACTCCTTGAAGAAACCATAGGGAAAGTGCTCCTGGACATTGGTATTGGCAATGTGTTTTTTTTTTTTTAATATAATGCCAGAAACACAAGCAATAAAAGCAAAAATCAACAAAAGGGACTGCATCAAACTAAAAGTCTCTTCACAGCAGAAGAAACAATCACCAAATGAAAAAAGAACCAACAGAATGGGAGAAAATAATTACAATTATAATATATCTGATAGGGGGGTAATATCCAAAATATATAAGAAACTCATACAACTCCAAAACAAAATAATAATATTAATTAATTAAATAATTGTTTAAAATTTAAAAATTGGGCAAGGGAACTAACATTCTTTTTCCAAAGAAGATATACAAATGGCTACTAACACCCGTTTAGTACTTTATAAAAAGGTTCACTACCAAAAGAAAAAGTGCACTACATCACTAATCATCAGGGAAATGCAAATCAAACCACAGTGAGATATCTCCTCACACTTGGCTGTGACAATTTGCAAGCTTGCCAGCCTGTCATCCTTCAGGGCTTTGCCCACGGTTTAATCCGGTCTTGCCATACCTGGACTATAGTTCACTCTGCTCCCTCTTAGCCGTACTGGATTCCTACAAATCATTTCTAGTACTTCTTCTTGCCTACTGCCTGTGTTTGGCCATACAGCCCAATCTTTAACCTTGGTCTGCTCTTTAAATTGATATAGATATATACATGGAGAGAAAGTGATGGCAAAACACACATTTTTGATGTATGAAAGTATCGTCTACTTCAACTATAGTTTTTACCCACATTAATTTGACAAGTTTGTATTGCCCCGCATCTCTCTGGCGTAATCTCCCTCTGTCTCCTCACCATGGCACTCATAGGGCATTCTATCTAAATCACATAATAGCAATAATTGTAATTCATGGTACACTTACTCTGTAATAGTCAAAATACAAGACATTTTGTATATATTGTATTATTTCACTTCCCCACAGTCCCAGGAGTAGGTATTACTTGAACCACCTTATAGTTGAGGAAACGAAAGTGGAGAGGTTGAGTGCTTGCCCAGTCACACCTTATAAGCACAGTATGGCTGCACACACATACAAAGTCAAGCCAGAGAAAGGTAGAAGAATAGATAATAGTGTCTGTGTGTGTTTCTTTTTTCCCTGTCTTCCTACCTTGATAGAAGCGCGAACTCTTCTCACTGTAGCATTCCGTGTGTGTGTGTGTGTGTGTGTGTGTGTGTGTGTGTAATAAGGAAGGGGTAATCAGAGAGACGAGAGAAGTTAAAATTAAGAAGAAAAAGAGCATACCTTAGAGGGACTTATAGAGCACATCCCTCTACTTTGAGTATTTGACATGACACATCTGACCTAAAATCTCTCACCCAACCTATATCTTCCAATCACATCTAGATCCTGGCCCCAAATCAGAAAGGCCCAAATTTCCATGGGAATGTCTGCTGTCCAGACCCAAGAAATGACTGTTACATACAGGTCAGGCCAGGTGCCTTAATCCTGAGTGGTAGGTTCAAAACAAATTGGAGCCTGGGGAGACAGAAAACGGGAATCAAGAATATTACCAATGAATGGATCATTAGCTGCTTTGCTGAATTAAAGAATTTCGTAAGAAAAATTTTTGGCCAGAAATTTTTTTTTTGGCCAGGAATTTTGAAAGAGGTGACAACAGGATATGAACAGTACTCTGCCAGAATTCAAAAGGAAGTTAACTGCAGGAAGCTTTATCTCTCTGCAGTTGGAAGGAAAGATTGAAAGAAGAAAAAAACTGGACAAGCTACAACTGTTTCCTTCAAGAATAGGGCCTTAAGAAAAGTTCTGTGCTGTGAAAACTAATCATTATAATAATACAGTTACTGTTTAATAAATACTTACTTTGTGCAAGGAACTTTGCCATCCTGATCTCATTAACCTTACAATAACCTCATAAAATGGGTAATATTATCCTTCTTTCATATGTAACAAAATCACGGCTGCAAAAGATTGGGTAGCCTGCCACATGAATCAGAGTTCTCCAGAGAAACAGAATATATATATATATATATATATATATATATATATATATATATATAATTATACATTATATAATATTTAAATATATATAATATAAATATATATTTGAATGTATGGAAAGAGGTTTATTATAAAGAATTTACTTCACATGACTATGGAAGTTGACAAGTTCCAAGATCTGCAGTCAACCACCTGGAGACTCACAAGAAGAACCTAGAGCATAATTCTGGTCCAAAGGCCTGCAGGCTCAAGACCCAAGAAAAGCCAATGTTTCAGTTCAGGTCTGAAGACAGAAAGAAAAAAAAAAAAAAAAACAATGTCACAGCCTTAAGACAATCAAGCAGTAGGAATTTCCTCTTATTAGGGGAAAGTCAGCTTTTTTGGTTATTCAGGTCTTCAACTGATTTGATGAGTCCCACCCAGATTAGAGATGGCAATCTGCTTTACTCAGTCTACTGATGTAAATGTCAAACTCATTCAAACTTTTTCTCACAGAAGTATCCAGAACAGTATTTGATCAAATATATAAGTACCTTATGACCCAGTGAAGTTAACACAGAAAATTAACCATCATTTGCCTAAAAATACCTAATTTTCAAGTGCTGGAAATGGGATTTAAATCCAGGTCTGTCCTCTTCAAAAGCGGACAGTTATTCATCTATGCCAGAAACGTGGTACCACAGAATTATCTAGAATGTGTGATTTTGTTACTTAGAAGATCTGTGCCAAGATTACAGGAAAATTAGTCAATGAGTAGTTTACACATGTGCACACAATAACACACACACATAATTTTAGAACATTAGCTAGATTTGTAAACACATTTAACTTTTGTACTTGAAACATATTAGGTGTGATGGAGCTGCAATGCCTTGGAAAAGGAGAAAAGGACCTGTAGTGCCAAAGGTGCTGTGGAGTGGGAGAAACCAACCACCTGGGTTTTTTTGCAGTAATAAGGCAGGACCACTTTCTCAATGGCAAATTCTACTACCTCAAATAAATCATTGGTTAGTTTGATTATACTCAAATCAAGAGCAAAACTTAGTTTGAAAATCATTCTCCCTTATACTTACAATGGTATCTTTCTTGAAATGTCTCAAGAGAAAAGGGATAATCACATTTTTTGGCTAAAATAAGGAAGTCAACCCCCCCAAATACAGGTGAACAGTAATCATATTCTATCCAGGACAACTTAATGACTTACTGGAAATCAAACATCAGGAATATATTAAGGAATTAGCTCCCTAAAATTATAAGTCAATTCTATATTGTTCCTGTGGTTTCATGTGACATTATATTCTCCAAGAGGGGAAGCATAATGCTCAAAATGTGCCTGGTTCAGGATGTATCTGCATGTATAGAAATTATAACCTCCTGTTAAATGAAAGCTATTTATACATGAATGCTGTTCACAAAACACACTAACTGATATAACCATATGCCCTTTCCTTGATGTAGTTTGGCTAACCAAGTGTAGGCTATTTTTAAACCTGTCTGAGGCTTTATGAACAAATCAGTAAGCTTCTAATTCCATTGAAATCCAATGATAACCCTTCAAGATTTCTTCAGCATCAGAGGATTCTAAGAGACAAAAAAAGAGGACATTCTTGATTACTGAAAGAATAAAATCCAACAAATTGGGAGCAGTTTGGTTCCTAGGAAGACTGGGTGTCTGAGGACTAATAATCAGTTAATATATGCTATTTCTTAAAAAAGATACTCTAAGGTTCTGTACATCATCTAATTTGCAGAAATTTGCTGAGTCAAGCAGACCTGAACCAGCATACTTGAGCTTCTTTTGCTTTCTTTGGAGGAGTATCATGTGGTAAAATATTTAAAATAGAAGCCCTGAAAACTGTTTTAATATTTTACTAAATATGTGGTTGAAGGTTACTGTTCTGAATTTATATAAAGGTAAAATAGAGTTGGGAGTCAAAATGTAATGACTCACTCTTTTATAGAAAAGGAAACTATAGACTAAATGGGACAGCCACAGACTAAGAGTGGGACTTGAACTCTAAACTCCATCCTGGGCCTGTCATGGACTGTGACACCACCCAAGACCTTGTCCTTGGTCCTTTTTATATATAGCACCTAAAATGAGGATTAATAGTTACTTCACTGCCTATGTCTCTGCCTCTCTCTCTCTCTCTGTGTGTGTGTGTGTGTGTGTGTGACTATCATAAATAAATTTAAAAAAATAGTTACTTCATATTTCAAATGAATGCTATGATGATTCTATAAAGAAATACCAAAGAGAATGGATGAGAAAACATTTGCAGTGACAACAGAAAAAGACTGGACATAAGAAAGTAAATCAGAATAAAATGTCAGCACTAAAGATCTTGATTAAGAAAGGTAAGCAGAGCAAAATATGGAATAGAATCAAAAGAGAGCAAAACCCAAGATTCCCAAATTATACTAATTATAGATGTGATGACAAGGAGAATTAGAAGCTCCTGGGAACCTTCTTACACTGTTAGTGGGAAAGCAAACTGGTACAGCCACTCTGGGAAAGAGTTTGGAGATTGTTTAAAGAGTTAAAGAGAACTACCTTAAACCCAGCAATTGCACTACTAGGTATTTACCCAAAGGTTACAAAAATACTGATTTGAAGGGACACAGTCACCTCAATGTTTATACCAGGAATGTCCACAATAGCCAAATTATGGAAGGAACCCAGAGGTCCAACAACTGATAAATGGATAAAGAAGATGTGATATGGTGGGATATTACTCAGCCATCAAAAATGAATGAAATCTTGCCATTTGCAATGACATGGATGGAGCTAGAGTGTATTATGCTAAGCAAAATAAGTCAGGGAAAGACAAATACCACATGATTTCACTCATGTGGAATTTAAGCAACAAAACAGATGAACGTAAGGGAAAGGGAAAAAAAAAAAAGATAGGGAGGCAAACCAGAAGAGACTCTTAATGATAGAGAAAAAGTTGAGGGTTGCTGGAAGGGAGGTGGGTGGGGGATGGGCTAAATGGGTGGTGAGTATTAAGGAGGGCACTTGTGATGAGCACTGGGTACTATATGTAAGTGATGAATCACTAAATTCTACTCCTGAAACTAATATTATACTACATGTCAACTAACTTGAATTTAGATAAAAACTTATAGTATTAAAAAAATAGAAGTTCTAGATAGAAAATTTAATGCTTAAGAGGAAAAACTGCAAAAATGTAGTATGAAAAAGGGGAATAGAAAAGGTCTGTTTGGTGCTATCTGGTGTCCACTGATTTTCCAAAAGACCCTGAAGAGAAAAGGAAAGATCCTCAGGCACACAATAATCAGTAGCATATTTACATCCCTGTATCTTTATGTGTTAAAGCATGTTTACTTCTTTCTCTCATTTGCTATAAGAGAGCAGACCAAGAATCTTAAAATATTTTTTGTAGAATTATAAACAGGAAACAATGCAAAGAAGTTAGCAATTGACCATGTAGGGATTAGGTTATGAAACTTTGACTAAAAAGACACTGGAAATATTTCCAAGACACATTTTTGCAATAATTCAAATGTCAGGGTTGTATGATGTAAGCTTGGGAAATAGCACACTGATTTATTTTCAAAGATTTATTTGGGGAAATGCATCAGAAATACAAGCTGCAATTTGTAATAGCACTGTTTAAAAAGCCAAAAATAAAGATTGTTTACATATAATATTAGAAATGAAATACCTACTAGAGACAACAGCTTTCTGTGTTCAAAGAGGACTGCACCAAGTAACTTCATAAACTGATATAAAATCAGCATAAGACAATAGGATATAAAGAAGAACTGAAAACTTGCATGGCTAAAATAAGCCATCCACATAGATAGGTTCTTGATCCTTTACATAAATCTAGTAGGAATATAGATGAGCCAGTAAGAGGAATAGCAACCAGCAAGATCAGATAAATAAATAGCAGGTTGATGGATTCACTTCCAGGTCACCTTCTTGGCTCTATAGACTTATTTACTTGAAATGTAAATATACATGGACTTTTAGCGGAAAGGATCTTCTGGGATGTATAATGATATTTATTTCAGGTAGTGCTTTATGATCACCACACAATTGGTAGATTTATGATCACCACACTGATCACCACCTTCTGCCCTCCAAAACACCATAGTGAGGGAGGCTGGGTGCTCTAATAGGGAGAAATTACATGTTAAGAGAAGTGAAGAAGAGGGGAAAACAGCAATTGCCTGGAAATATCCAACACTTCATTAATTCCTGTCACTGTTGATTGCTTCCCTGTCACCTCATTCAACTTCATAAATTCTGTCCCTAGCACTGCTTAGTACGTAAAAGCTACCCAATAAACATTTTTTGAAAAACTAATCTCTCAAATGTACTGCCATTACAATCCCAAAAAAGACTTTTTGAAAATTATGATTATTGATCATCTTTACCAATACAATGAAGGACATAAGGCATTTCTGACCACTGGTCTATGACTTTCCCTGAAAGTTCAATTTTTTATTCTTTTTCCCTTTTAACAAGACCATTTGTAATGATCAGTATATCTTCATTATACTTGATTTTTAACATTCTTAATAAATATCTTATTATTCTCTCTTAGTTTGGGCTGCTTTAACAAAAATACCACAGACCACGTGGCTCATAACCAACAAACATTCACTTTTCATAGTTCTCAAGTGTGGGGATCCAAAATCAAGACATCAGCAGATTCAGTGTCTAGTGAGCACCAGCTTCCTGATTCATAGATGGTCATCTTTTTGCTTGACCTCACATGGTCAAGAGGAAAGAGAGCTTTCTAAGTTGTCTTTTATAAGAGCACTAATCCCACTCAGGACAGTTCCACCCTCATGACTGAATCACCTCCCAAAAGCCTCACATCTTTACACCATGACACTGGGGGTTAGATTTCAACATATGAATTGGGGAGGACACAAATATTCATGCATAGCATCTACCCCTGCCCCCCCCCCAAATTCATGTCCCTCTTGAATGCATAATATATTCATTCCATTGCAATAGTCCCCAAAATTATAACTCATTCCAGCATCAACTCTAAAGTCTAAGCCCAAAGTCCAAAATATCATCTAAATCAGATACAGTTTAAGACTTAAAATATAATTCATCCTGGGGTAAATTGCTCTTTAGCAGTAAACCTGTGAAATCAAACAAGTAATATGCTTTCAAAACACAATGGTAGAACAGGTGTAGGACAGACAGTTCCATTCCAAAAGGGCGACTTAGAAAATAAGAAAGGAGTGATGTTATCAAGCAAGTACCAAATCTGACTGGGGAAGTTCCAAGACACTTTAGGCTCAAGAACTATGCTCTTTGACCCACCAGGGCAGGAGTCCTGCTCTTGTGGTTTTGGAGAGCAGGAGTTGACCCATGAGGCTCAGGGCAGCCCTGTCTCCACAGCTAGGCTGGAGTTCTCACCTTGGCTCGCAGGTTGGACCTTCCCCCTAGGCTGGGGCCCCATACCCACAATTCTTATGGGGTAGTGTCAGGTGCCCAGTGGCTCTGATCTGAGTTGCATCCCTTGAAATCTAGATGAAGGCAGCCTAGCAGGCAAACCTGAAGAGATGGCAGTAGGGACACCGCCAAGGCCTGCTGTTGGGAGAGGCCACCTGGCCTGCCAGAGCCATACCTGGGGCACTGGAGTGGAGCCAGCAATGTTTAGTGGGCAGTGTGTGCTGAGGTCCCACATGCACCAATGGCCCCTTCTTTGCATTCTTCAATAGCCCTGAATAATAGCTTCTGTTTTCTTTCTTTTTTTTTTTAAGATTTATTTATTTTAGAGAATGAGAGAGTGCAGGGGCAGGGGCGAAAGGAGAAGAATAGGAAGAGAATCTCCAGGAGACCCCCTGATAGGCACATCTTATGTGACCATAACCAGAGCTGAAACCAAGAGTTGGACATGAGCCACCCAGGTGCCCCTTTAGCTTCTGTTTTCTATGGATGTGGTTTACTAATCTCTTTATCATATAGTTATTTGACCACACCCTTTAGTACAGCAGGCTTTCTCCTTCTTTACAATAGGATAAGCTGAGAATTCTCCAAATCTTTAAATTCTACTATCCTTTTGGTAAACTATTCCATCTGCGAATCATTTCTCTCTTCTCTTGTTTCATTGTCAAGAGTATCCAGGCCTCTGATGTAACATTTTGCCTAGAAACAGCTCCAGTGCTAAATATCTAATTTCATCACTCACAAGTTCCACCTTCCACAAGACACTAGGACATGAATAAATTCAGCCAAATTCTTTGCCGCTTTATAATGAAAATGGCTCTTCCTCTACTTTCCAATAAGATGTTTCTCAGTTCTTTCTGAGATCTCATCAAGATATCTGTTTTTCTACCAGCATTCTCTTCTGGATTAATCAGGTGTCCTTTAAGGAGACTGAGGCTTCCTTTACAGCTTTCCTCTTTTCTTTCTGAGCTCTTTCCAGAATCACCCTCAATGGTCTGACCAAGGCAATGCAGGTTTTTTCTAGCAGATACCTCAAAACTCTACTAGCCTCTACCCATTGCCCAGTTCCAAAGCTACATCCACATTTTCAGATATCTGTTACAGCAGCACCCCACTCTCTGAGAACCAATTTCTGCTTTAGAATTTGGGGGGAGCACAAATATCCAGTTCACAGCATGCTCATATTCATGATAACACATGTGTAAATCTCTCATTCTTTCTGTTTATTGTAAGTCACCACTGTACATCTAAAAGAGGTGCTTGCGTATCACTCTGCATGGAGAACAACCCTCAATCAAACTTCATGTCTGTGGCCTGGATCATCCTAGTTTAAGAATTACCTAGACTGATTTGTAACTACATAGAAGCTTAGAGATAGAGTATTCAGTCCTTAGGGTTCAGGGCTTTGTGGTGGATTTATCGCATTCATGGTCCAATTGTCACCTCTTTGCAACCTCTCCCATAAGAAGTCTATGTCCTCATTCCTTGAATCTGGGCTAGCTTTGTGACTTATTTGGGCGAATAAAATGTAATAGAAGTGAATAGTGTACTAGTTTGAGCCTTGACCTTAGGAGGCCACGTGACTTGACTTGTCCTCATTCTCACTCCTGCCCTTTTGCCATGAGAAACTGCCCAGGCAAGCCTCCTGGAGGATAACAGATTTGTGGCACCCCAGTGTGTCCGTCAATCCAGCTAATAGCTGGATATATGAATAAGTCCAGTCAAAACCAGGAGAATAGCCCCGCTGAGCCACAGCTAAATTATTGATCCACAGGCCTATAAGCTAAAAAAACAAAAACAAAAACAAAACCACCTTTTTTTTTTTTTATGATGCATGATTATGGCCATAGAAATCTAATACAGTGTTTCACTCGGGCCTTACTTATATCACACCTATATCAGTTTAATGACCTCATTGCTGACCATCCTATATCTGGTCAAGCTTTTATATTTGTTTTCACATATAACTTATAATTCTGATTGAAATATCTGCCAAGTATCTTGTGTTCTCCAGCTGGTCCTTCTGGTCCACTTGAGAATCTGATGCTAAATATTGAAGCAGACACTTTGCCATGAGCAGCCTTATGTGCTCAGTGACTTGGCAAACCCCTAACAAACAATAAGCCTGGAATGTCGAAGAATTCTTAGAAACTTATCAACTTGACCAAACATGGGCAAAATCAAATTCATAACAACCAGGAACTAACAAAATAAAACCATGTGTAATTTTTTTAAATAGTCACATAAATCATTCCAGACCTTGACTAAGACCTGTATTTTTGAATTAATTATTGAAATCCTTGTACTTTAACACTTTAGTGGCCGTTTTATGTTTTCAGATAACAATGATATTTCAAAAATGAATATTTCAAATATCTTTAGTCAGGAAGTTTCAAAACTCACACATCATCCTCTATTTATTCTCTCCAAGGAAAGCACATTTAAAACAAGATGCCTAGCTTTCCTGGTGAAAAGCAAGTTAAATCTTTAAATAGAATTCCAAACTATATTCAGAATATCCAGTAGACCCTCAAGATATATACCCTAAAAATGACATTTATTTTTTTAAAATATTTTATTTATTTATTCATGAGAGACAGAGAGAGAGAGAGGCAGAGACACAGGCAGAGGGAGAAGCAGGCTCCATGCAGGGAGCCTGATGTGGGACTCGATCCCCAGTCCCCAGGAGCAGGCCCTGGGCTGAAGGTAGCGCTAAACTGCTGAGCCACCCAGACTGCCCTAAAAGTGACATTTAGATCAGGGAACTGAAAAGAATTGGCAGGCCTTCCCAGATCAAGAGGACTAAATGAAAGAGAAAATATAGTAATAAAATGAAAATCGTTCTTCCTTCTGGCAATTCTCCAGGACCTCCATTTTAGAGAGCAGGCAGCTGAGTAGTTTAATGCTGAAATCACTCAACTGATTATCCCATTACATATTTGTTAAAATAGGAAAAGCAATTTCGTCCAACAAGGCAGTTTGGGGACTGGTAATCAATCGGCTGGCTTTAGACAATATTGAGGTAGTATGACTGGGACCAGTAGACAGTCTCCAACATTTCATTCTCCCACACTAGCATCATGTCTCATGTCTTTACCCACGTGGAATCAGTAGAAGATTAAGCTGACATTAATGTGCGGCATCTCTTTTTGTGTTTGCCCCATGACTTCTCTTTTCATGGTGTCTTCTCTTACTCTTTGGGGAGTTTTAGAGAAAGCATTCACACTGAAGTATAAGTGACAGATATGTCTGAGCTGATAACCCTTCTTGAATACCTTTGCATTTTCATTTTTTAAGTGGAACCTCTGATTTTGGTGTTTCAGATATCAGTAGAGTATACAAAATTCACACACTCAGCAATTGACCATTTCATTATATTTACTCCCCCACTCAAAACAAACAAACAAAAAAAAAACTGGCTTTGAATGGTCCGATTACAATGACAGCCCTTGTGAGTAAACTCACTTAGGATGCATCTGCCACACGAAAATGCATCTTGAAGAGTGACACTCATTGGTCAGGAAGCCATGAGAGATTATCATTCTTTATTATCTTACCTTTTAGTTTTTCTTCCATATCATCAATTTCTTCCAAATCTGATCCATGACCCTTCATTCTGATACCTTAAATCATTCTGGGTGTTCAAGGTCTTTCTTCACTGACCCCAACAAACATTCCAAGTTCCCCGGGGCTCACTGTCAACTATTTTCTTCTATGATGTCACTGCTTCAACCAACATATTTGCTCCCTTGATGTAAGTATTCTCAGATTTTTTGTTGTTCCACATACCCCAAATGCATGATAGGCAAAGATCTTCCTCTCTATTGATCTAAATCTTCTTTGCTTTCTACACAGTTTAGATCTCACATCTTTTTTTTTAATTAATGGCAACCGAAATCTTAGTGCTTTTAATGTCTGATTGCCCATTTACATTTCTAGTTAACGCTGATATTTAAAAATGAAGTTTCCAAGCTAACTATATTTTTATTCAAGAAATTTTAAAACAGCCTATAACTCTCTGCTTATCTACCCATTCTAGCCCAGAAAAGCACATTGGAATGAGATAGATTTCCTATTGAAAATTGTCACCATTCTGGACCAAGTCTATCTGAAGTGATCTGTCCCTTCTCTGAATTCCTATAGCAATTATTATATAAAAAACTGTTTGATTTACATATTGACTATCTTTGGTATCTTCTCCATACCCTCTTCAACAATTATTTAAATTTAATTTAGCTACATGTATTTAAATCTCATTTACTTAATTACCTCAAGAATTTTTTGAACAGCAGAAAGTATTATTATTTTAATGTTAGCTCTGTAGGGAAATATTCACCTGGTATACAAATCATAAATATTGACTGGATTCACTGTTTTTTAAAACATACCTAAAAGGGATGCCTAGATGGCTCAGCAGCTGAGCATCCACCATGGTCTCAGGGCATGATCCTGGGGTCCTGGGGTCCTGGAGTCCTGGGATGGAGTCCCCCATCAGGTTCCCCGCAAGGAGCCTGCTTCTCCCTCTGCCTGTCTCTGCCTCTCTCTGTGTCTCTCATGAATAAATAAGTAAAATCTTAAAAAAATTACCTAAGATTTTTCTTCTATATGTAACTAAAATAGTGTTTATGTATTATGTCATTAAAAAGAAACATAATTCTTCCTTTTTTATTCATGAGTAAGTGCAAGAAAAAGGACAATAGAAAGATTGTTCAGGAATATAAGAATTATAAACTCTCACAGCTCTTTTCTTATTAAAATTAAGTGTCTTCTAAATTTATTGTTCATGCCTTTTTCATTAAATTGTTTTTAATAAGTTCCTAGTGTAAATCTCTTTTGATTTAAATAAATTTTACTTCAACATTGCTAACAAACATTAATAACAACTTTTAAACTACTACGCAATAATTATTTCTGAAATTTAATCTCTATGGGCTCTTGCTATTTATTGACTGAAAATTTAGCTACATACAGAAAAATGATTCAACATGTGTTCCTAATGGCCAAAAAGCTAGCAGTTTTTCTCCAACTTAAAATGTGAGAAGTGCTCTTTTGCAAGGAAATCTCTTAGACCAAATCTTATTATCAGTAATAAGACACATTCACTTTAAAGTTATGTATCACTCTTTAAAAACCACAATTATTGCCATGGAAAGTGAAATAAAAATAACAGCATCAATAAATGAACTTTTTGCTCAATGATAATGTCAAATTAATCAACATTTAAAAGCAATTCAAGTGTAATGAAAGAAAAAATAGGCACATGATTTCAAATTAATATTCTTTTTCTTCTGGATAATGTAAGTTATTATTATCTCCAAACTTATATCATTTTTTCTTCTAATTGGTCTCATACCACTATTCACAGTATTTTCCACACCTTGATGTTTTTGAATCACATAAAGAAAAAAAACACTATATTTAGTACAGAAGAAATTAATGTAATTATGGGATCCCTATTAAGAGAAAACTAAGCTTTGAATTCTGGCTTAAGTTAATATTTTCCCAAATCATTTTTTCATAATGTTTTAGAATACTCCTTAAAGTAGTTAATCAATTTGCCAAAAGTAGGTTAGTCTCTCCAGAAGACAATAACATAGCAAGGGTTCAAGCTTTTTTGCTTTTCTGACAGGCTGGACTCCCGGTTGCAGTAGTAGTCGGGGATCAGCTGCAGTTAGGGGAATCCCACGTTGCTGAATCCATGGTTGGCCTCAGTATCTGTTATTATACAGCTTCATAATGAGCCCCTAAAGCAAGCACTGGACTGGGTGAGGAAAGAAGTGATTGACATCAACAGGATAATGTTTTCTAACTGATAATTGAGAGACTCCTGGATAGAAGGATCCTTCTGGTGAGTTTTCACCATACTTTGGACCCATAGCAAGAAGTCCATGTATATTTCTCTTCTCCAAGCTAATATGTCACCAATACTCTTGCTTTTTCTTTCTACATCCCTGACTAGTCAATGTAGTCATCAGCTGTGTGAACTGGTGACTGATTGTTCTCTCACCAAGAAACTTTTCCTTTCCCTTCAATACTGCCCCTCAGATGGGCTGTGCAGTAAACTAGTCCTCTGCCATCTGGTGCTAGCAATTTATTTATCATCTTTAAAGCAGATTCCCATTTTGCTTCCAAGTCAATTGTTCATAAGAACACCTGCTCAAGGCCATTCTAGAGGGTCATAAGTAGAGACATAAGAGATCCAGGATCAGCCACCTACTTATGCAGCTTTCTTGTGCTTTCAGAACCTGATAAATCTGGATTTTGTATTTACCATCAATTTGTTGGTGAACTCTTCAGCACACTCAATGCTTGGAAAATATAGGAATTAGTTCATTATAGGAGCTCAGGTTGTAGTTACCTGCCTGTAGTATCTACCTTAGACTAGTAATAAGCTAAGAGGAGTTAACTAAAGAAGACATAGTTTTGCGATAGAACCTTAGTGGCTTCTACCATAGTTTTCTTATTTGGACTGTATGTGCTTTATATAACACATCAGTCTACAAAGATATCACAAGCACCATTGGATCTGTTGCTTCATAAAGGTCAAGCGGAAGAACTTCTTGTACTACAGCCTACATCTGCTGGAATGCCTTCTCTTGGTCTGGCCCCACTATTTGTAAACAGTTTTGTAAGCAGTTCACTTGATAAATATTTCAGAGCCACATATCCACATGTGTTATATATTAATCCAAAATCCAAATAAGTCTACAAACTACTGCATCTTTTCTTTTAGTGTAGGATAGAAAGGTCCTCTAGTAGGCTTTCACTTTGGAGGAGATATCTCAACAAACTCCGGACTACTGTTCTCTCAGAAATTTTAAGTAGCAGATCTCTGAATTTTTTTTCCAATATATCCTTCATTCTCTTTCAAGTTCAGGTATTACTAAAACATTTATTTTACTACTACATGGCCCTAGCAGCATTATTGATATAATGTACAAGTATTATATCCTAAAAGATGATAGGATAATTTTAAAAAACAGACCAAGTGATACCTTAAGGGATGATAAGGTAATAGAAATCCCTGAGGACTAAGTTAGGGCATGGAGCTGGAGATTTACCAAAGATAAAAGTGAAGGTTTACATTTTTCTCTATCAAATGAAAGCAAGTTTCTTCTGGTGAGCTCTGCTACCAGAATAGAGATCTCCCTACCACTACCTCCACCACCCCACCCTCACCAAAAAAAAAAAAAAAAAAATGCTATATTGATAGTCACAGAGAAAGCCAACTTCTAGGTATATGTTGCTTTGCCCCACTAAAGAGAATCATGAAATAGCCACTGAGTGGAGTAATGAGATACTTATAAATATTGTAATTCATTATCATTCCTAAGATCTACTTACCTGTCTCCTACACAGATCAAATAGGTAAGTTTAATGGAGATGCCTCAGAAATCATCACTGTGTGGCTAAATTCTCATTTCTGAAAATCCTCCAGTGATGTGGCATTGCTTACCATCTTGTTAGGGGCCAAGATTTACAGGACTCCACTATGGCATTGCCACTCTAGTAGTCTTAAAACTATGTGTGAGGGAAAGATTGGGGAATCTGCCACTTTCTGAATATATCTCATGAAATTATCCACACAGGATCTAAGGAATTAATCATAGTATAGGTTTGGGGATTCATTGAATCCAACATGAAATTATCTGTTTTTGTTTAGATTTTATTTGTATTTATTAACGAGAGACACGGAGAGAGAGGCAGAGACATAAGCAGAGGAAGAAGCAGGCTCCCTGCAGGGAGTCTGCAGGACTCAATCCCAGGACCCCAGGATCATGACCTGAGCTAAAGGCAGACAGACGCTCAACCACTGAGCCACTCAGATGCCCCTGAAATGATCTATAAACAAAATCTATTGATCCTCTGATATCCATCTAACTATGATGTGACTCAAGGATGAAAGCCATGCTTCTACTCAGCAAACCTAGTGGTTTATATTGTTTTAATGGAGATTAAGTAGGATTTCAGTGCCCTGATCATCTATTTTAATTTCAGGACTACATGATCATTTAACTAACACCAAAGATCGCAGAAGGCCTGACCAGCTAATAGAGCAACACCTTGCCTCTATCATATAAGTAATTCTGGTTGGTCTCTATTCTGATGGAATCTCAACATCTACACTAAAATCAGGAAGCCGACTCCCAGCTATATAACACCAAAAAATATCATCCACAGTGCTTTTCAAAGATTCTTGTGTTCTTCTCACCAATTTATATCTAAACTTGAATGAAGGTAATGCCTCCTGGCCCTCTTGGGACAAGTAAACATAAATTGCTCCAACATGCTTATCTCTATTATAATTTTGGATTCCTTCCCCTATGTTATGCAGACAAATTTCTATCATCTCAACTTTATTTAGCATAGACTAGCACTAAGTCCATTTCCTAAAGAGATTTTTTTTTATATCTAAAATTCTTATCCCCTGCAAAACTATCAACTAGTGTAAGACTAGGATACAAAATTCATTAGATATATCTCAGCAGTTTACCTCCATGAAGCCATTTAGAAAATTACTGGAAATATGCTCTACCGAAAGAAAATACAAAGACATATGGCACAAAAAAACAGAAGATCAACATGATAAAGAGGCAGAGAAAATACTTAGGATAATGGTGGAGGTGGAGATCAGTGGAGAATAGTTGTACACCAGGCACAGAGGGTCTTGAGCAGGTCAGCAAGCACCAAGAGAGATTTCTTCAAAATTATGAACATGTCACTTAGACATTTGATATAGACATTTGAGGCTTGAATTAGGAATAAGTATACATAAAACCAAATTTAAAAAAAAAGTTGGAAAGACATTTAACAACTCCTTCTGGGAAAAAAAAAAAAAAAAAACAGGCATGGTATATCTTGAGTCTCATCACCTGTGATTAGTGTTTACATAGTCATTTTAATCTAAATCGTGAATACCCATCTAACTCAAATTGTGTTGTAACTATAATAACAGAAATTCAACACAAGAGACAAAAAGAGAATTGAGGATAATGAGGGACTATAGAGGCAAGCTTCCCTATTTTCCATACTAATAGTTAATACTTAAAAATCACAAGGTTGATAGGTTACAAAATAAGAATTTTCAAGGGACTGGGAAAGAACAGAGTTGAAAGTGGTCATCTGCAGCAGGAAGATAAGCAAGAGTGGCAGAGGACTGGTGTCTATGTATCACAAGCAAACCTTGCAGAATAATTTGGATATTTCAACCATGGGCCTGCATAAACTTGATACAAGTAAACTTGCCTTTGCCTAAGGGGAAAATTATCATAAATAGGTACAATATAGGTATCAAAAATAATTTATGGAGTTCCAGGAAATTTTTAATACATATAATCTTTACAAAAACTACATGAGATAGACATTACTTCTGTGTTATGGATGAGAAAATTGGGACTCAAACAGATTAAGTAATCTGCCAAATGATTCTCGTTTAGTCAGTAGTGGATCCAGGAATCACACAAGGAAGCATCGGGTGCCAAAGTCCTTGTTCTTTCTACTATAAATGCACTACCCTCAGTAAAATATCTTTATACAATTGCTAAAGCAGTCTTGGGCTGGGCCTGTAATGAATGGACTCTATAAATGTATTGCAAGGAAAAGAAGTACATCCTAGCAAGAGAAACAATGCAGTGTGTGCTGAGAAAGGCTAAGAACAATCAGCCTAATTGTAATAAAGTCTCACTGCAAAAAGGGAGGACTAATGTTTGTTAGCTTTAATGTGGAGATGGCATTCATTCCAAAGGATTTTTCTCATTAATATCAGGGGGAATAAAGAACACTTTAGCCATTACGCTACTTCCTTTATTTATAAAATTAGATTTTTCTGACAGAGGGACAAACACTCATCCATCTGGAAAAGTCTCTTGTCATAAGAACAGATGTTTAAATGTCCCACAACAAGAAGAAAAGTAAATACAGAGTAAGATCTCTTGCCAAAGCAAATTATTATAACAGGAGCATCAATCTCTCTTGCACAGCCAGGAGACTGTCTGCTTAACTAGGTTACAGGCATAGACAGAGGCCTCTTGTGCCAAAGTGAGCCCATTTCCATGTAGTAGATCCATCTTCAAAACAAAACCACAAGTAAAAACAAACACTTCTATCTTCTTCTATGGAAGTTCTAATCAAACAGTAACCTAAAATTGTTCATAAAAGCTATTGGTTGAATCTTGATCAAAACATTCTTGTCAGGTTTATCTTGAGGTTTATGAAATAATACAACTATTTGAGTTCTTTCCAATAAACACTTATAGTCTAAGAACTTCTTAAAAGGCTATTTCTCAAGTCTCTTCGACCTTCTCTGGACTCTGTGACATCATTTTCGTGAATAGGAATGTTATATAATTGTGGGTTTAGACTGAATTGTTTTGGATAATGTTCTCTATGGACATACATTATGAAAACAGTACTTACATTTGTTCATATAATTATCACATAAAGCATTCAGCTGTTAACTTAGTGGGTGTCAAAGCAAATTGCAGGGATGGGATAGAACTGCAGATGTCCCGCCAATTATTCTAAGTACTATTATAATAAAAATCGAATGACTTGGATGGTTAGGTTAATAACATACTAAGAAAAAACATTTGACTTTTAAAAGAGTTTGAAGTTATATTGCACTTTCGTGCAATACTGTGCTAATCTAACAAAGACTCTGTCTTATAGTCTCAGATCCTGACTTGGCATGCTGAATGAGAACATATTATTCAAAGTTTTTGCCTATGGCCAAGCTTTAAAGAAGGTAATTATGATTCCAGATATTTGAGTAGACAAGAGGCTCAGTTGTTTACATATTGGACACAATAGGTGAGCTGTTACCTGGATTTGAAATAGAAATCACAAATAGAAAAGAAAATTATATTGGCTAACTTTTTTTTAAAAAAAAAAATCATAATTCTATCAAGGTATATGTAGAATTGGAACTTATCCTAAAATACCTACATGATAGGAGCATATTTGTAAATTATGTGTTTCTAATAAAGGCTTGCTAGCTATGAACTGCTCTTCTGCAATCCTGTTCATCTCACAATTTCTCATATACGTGGTGGAGACTAAATTCTGAATGCCAGGATCACTCAAAGCTTCAGCAGAAATGAAACCTAAATGTGCCCTAAGAGACATATTGCAGCCCTGTAGTAGAACTGGGTCAAGATCTCACAGCCTCCCTTTCACTTATTTCAGAGATCAAAACAAATAACTCTAGGATTGTGGGCGGAATCTTGTATTCATGTCTCCGAGCTGATAAAATCACCTCTGACTCATATAGACATTCAAGGCTAAATTTTTAATTTTCCACACCCATACATGCATAACTCTCATTAGATTCCCCAGAGATTCTATTAGTCAGGCTCTTTAAGATCACAAGGAACAGAGGTATGGCAAGTTTATTCTGACTGATGTGAGTTTTTGTAAGAAAACACCCAAAAATAGGTAAGCAAAAAAAAAAAATCATCTCTGCAGGGGTGCCTGGGTGGCTTAGTTGGTTAAGCATCTGCCTTTGTCTCTGGTCATGATCTCAGGGTCCTGGGATCCAGCCCGTTGGGATCTCTGCTCAGTGGGGAGCCTACTTCTCCCTCTCCTTATATAGCTCCCCCTGCATGTGCTTGCTCTCTCTGTCAAATAAATAAATACAATCTGAAGAAGAAGAAGAAGAAGAAGAAGAAGAAGAAGAAGAAGAAGAAGAAGAAGAAGAAGAAGAAGAAGAAGAAGAAGAAGAAGAAGAAAAGAAGGAGAAGAAGGAGAAGAAGAAAGAGAAGAATCACCTCTATAGCAGTCAGATGGACTTCTGCCTCTCTGGGTCTCTTCAAGTTTCTAAGCGATCTACTGTCTGATTAATGTATTTCAAAGTTCTTTGAAAGAAATGACCCAATTGGGGTCAGTTAGGCAGAGCTATTGAAGAATATCCCTAAAAGACAGAGTTCTTAGACCAGGGCACCTTCTAGATCACCAAGTTCCCAGGTGCCCAGCCTGTAACTGGCTGCCAGTTGACAATCAATAAGAAAGGAACAAGGTTGTAGCCAGGCTACTAAAAAGGGGCTGTGGATACTCACCTGGAGTGACATGGAATCCAAAGCAGTTTAAAGCCAGGCTCTGTTTTCAGATTGTCTGCATTAAATCCTGAATTTGCTATTCCAAGCCCACACAGCCCGTTGAAGGGATTTGATCTTCCTAAGCCTCAGTTTCCTTATCTGTAACATAAGTAGATTAGTATTACATCTCATAGTGATCGTATGATTAAATGACCTAATCCATGTTAAGAATCACGCAGAGATATCAGATAATTTAATAGTTTAGAAAAAGCCATTAAATCATCCATAACTTAATCATTTGACTATCCATTTGCATGCACTAAAAATCTTAAGGGCCACCATATACACATGTATATTTCAGAAAACACTGCATGTGAGAGCCTCGGAACCCTGCCTTGAATCCTTTTGTAATGCCAAAATATTCTCCTGTTTGAAGATGGTTTTGTTTTTCAATTCTATGTGGACTTTCTGTATGTTGGATTTGCCAAAAATAGGGGCCTGTTACAATAAATCTAGATGGTTCATGGATTTATGAACAAATGCTTTTTTAAAGTAATATAAAACAAACCTAGCTAAGGTATATTCATACCTTGTTCCTGACATACAAAATCATATTTGCATGTACCATTATTGTTTAAGGAGTCTTTCCTTTAAGGAGTCAGAAACAAACAATAAGAGGCCCAGTGCCCATGAGAGAGGCTGTTCAACTCTTGCGCTCACGCAGCTTTACAAATGTATGGAACAAAATGGACACACATGGTCTTGGTTTCAGCTTGATCTAGGCATTAATTCCTACCTGTTAGCCCTATGACTTTAGGGAAATTAGTCAATCTCTCAGAGTCTCAGTTTCCTCAGACCAATTAAATCATATTCTTGGGGGTGGGCCCAGGTACTATACTTCTAAACTCCCAGGTGCTTCTGATGTGAAGTCAAGTTTAAAAGCCCACACTCTAAAAGTAGCAGTTCCCAGACTATAGCAGGCATCATAGTCAAACTGCTAAATCCCACCTCCAGAGTTTCTGACTGATCTGAGGTCGGGCATGGGATTTGCACTTCCAGCAAGTTCCAGGTAACAGTAGTGCTGCTAGCCCAGGGACCAGGCTTTCCAAACTGTTCCTCTGAACGCATCTGCTTGTTTCCCCTTGCATGGCATCAGTGAATTGAACCTGTGAGTGCCTAGAAACATTTTGCTCTCTCATCTCCTATTTTTTCTTTCATTCCCAATCCTTCCCAACCACTGACAGTATTAACATTCTTTGTCTATGTCCGTTAGATATTCTTTATTATTATTTTTAATCAAAGCTCCAAAACCAGAATGTTGCACAGTATTTGTCTATAACTCCATTGTTTTCCCCAATCTCCCAATTGCCCTAAGGGCAAAAACATGCCCTATTCTTATGGATATCCGCTGGCTTTGAGCAAAATGCCTGGCACATAATAGGAGCATAATAAACACTGTTGAATACAAATAGTCCAGAGGCCAAAAAATACTTATCTAACACCTCCTATCTATCAGATCTGTTTCTCTGAAAAAGATGAACTTGAATCAATGAGGATGTAAACATAATCACCATTTATCAGGACCTTTCAGTTATTTTAAGAAATGTAACCAGTGTTTTGCTTGGTAAGAAGAGGCACATGTTTTTATAGCCTTCTTCCTGCTAACATTTTTTCACACCTCTGTTCCTCAGTCTGACCATGCTTCTTTCCATCAGCCTACTCAGGTTAAGCTTGCTACCCACAACCCCCACCCTCCCCCAAGCACTTACCACACTGTGACAAAAACATACCAGATTTTCCAGACAGGGGTTTCTTACTTTTTAAACAATATTAAAATAGAAGGCATCAACATGGAAGTTAACCCTGTTCAGATCTGCAGTCTAGGTAAGTAAACAGGATGGAAACTAGACCAGAAACGTTTGAATTAGCCTCAGTGGTTACCACTGAGGTAATTGGCACAATGTCTGCGGAGTGGGTCTACTTAATAAGGTGGAGACCAAGACTGTGCCTGTTATCCTTTAACCTCAGGGTCTGTTTATAATTTGTTATTCATTAAACAGCTAATTCTTTACCAGGAGGCTAAAAACTAGCTATCTTTGCCATGATATAGTATCCGAAGTCCTGCTGTTGCTTGTACTGCCCTTTCTTTAGCAGATGTTATTACAAGGAGGCTCAAAGAACAAAAGCACAGAAGGGGAGGAAGAGGATGAACACTGTAACACTAAATGTGCCAAGGCCTAGTGAAAGCTCTGGAAACAATCTTTAGTGAAACGGGGTCTTGGTCACTGGGTCCCAACAGGGAATGGAAGAAGATTGCTTTGTTTGTTTGCTTATATTTGTGTGTGTGTGTGTGTGTGTGTGTGTGTGTGTGTGTGTGTGGAGCCAGAGGTGATTGTATTGATATTGCTATCAATATCAAAAGTATTGTGATGATCAGGGAAAATGAAACGCCAGAATTGTCTGGAGGAAAATGCTGAGATCTTTTACTCCAGAACACAAGAGACTCAGGAAAATGTCAGAAATGAGAAAGTGCCTGAAATGAAATGGTTGGAAAACAAACCACCAAACAAATCTGTTAGCATAGCAGCCTAGTCCTGAGAACAAAAATTACAGAAAAAATTACAGACTCCTCCTTCTTTTTAAATGTAAGGAAAGAATATGAGTTTGCCTATGTAAAGAAACTGTTTGAAACCTTGCCTATTAAAATTTCCTGGAAGAGTTATACACTTATAATTCTCTTACTATTTTACTGTCTTCTTCACAAATCCTGTCTCCGAATCCCTAGGCATATTCCCCTAATCCCAACAATACCCCCATCACTTGACAAGTATTTTCTGCATGCATACTATGCTTAAAACTCTATAGTGACTAAAGAAATATGCGCACACACACACACAATAAATTCAGTCTCTGTTCTCACACGACTTCGAGATTCCAGAAAACTTGACTTAAAAAAAAAAAACATTTAAAAAATAAATTTTAAAAACAATTTTTAAAGATGAGACCAGGGATCCCTGGGTGGCGCAGCGGTTTAGCGCCTGCCTTTGGCCCAGGGCGCGATCCTGGAGACCCAGGATCGAATCCCACATCGGGCTCCCGGTGCATGGAGCCTGCTTCTCCCTCTGCCTATGTCTCTGCCTCTCTCTCTCTCTCTCTCTCTCTCTCTGTGTGACTATCATAAATAAATAAAAAATTTAAAAAAAAAGATTTAAAAAAAAAATAAAGATGAGACCATCTTTATCATATTTTAAGAATTACATTAAAAACAGACAACAGAGGCTAGGCAAGTCTCTAAATGATGGCCTCTGAATACTGAGAGAATAGCAGAGATGTAGAAAGACAGTTCCTCTGTGATGAGTAAATATTGCTTCACAAGGAAGCATCCCCGATTCAGCATCCTCACCACTATATAATCTCTGAAAGAGAGTTACTAACATCAGTGAAGCCAGTAGGAGCAAAAACCTAAATTATTACTGTAGAGCCATAAAGAGACTTATGGGGAGTAGATCTACCTGTGTTTCCTTGTTTTCATATTGGATATCAGGATACAAAATTGGAGAATTATTGCTAAGAAATTGTTAAAAATATGGTATTCATACTTCATTGTATTGCAGAAAGTGGGAATAATTCCCCCCTCACATAAAACAATCACTCTCCTCTTTTTAAGTCCAAGTTTGAACAATGCAATGTACACTATCATCACTAATTGCAAATTTGTTATCACCAAAAAAAAATGTTGCAATAAAGGCAACTTTCTGCTCATCAGAAATTATCTGCCATGTGGCTTTTTGTAGAGTTGTGTTCTTCTATCAAACCATTTAATCCACTTCCATTCCCCTCTGAAAATGGGTTCTGCAAATTTTTGCTTTATTTTCAGGGAATACATGCCTAACCTTGATTATCATGCTATGTTCCTTGAGTCCAGAAAAATATTTTAATACAGCCAAAGATTAGTGTGTAGCAGCCTAGCCCACCACATATTGGAATAGATTGTACTATACATAGCAAGTAGTCAAGAGTGGTGTTATTGAAACAGAGCAAAAATTTTCCCCTTGTTATTTTGGGATATTTCAAAAACGTGCCTCTGAGCTCTAGCATGGGGCTTGATTAATGCATGATTTCCTCTTTAAAATTAGAAACAGGAATCGAGAATGAAGCTTAATAATTTTCATTTGCTCTTCTTTTCCAAGCATTCTAATTAAGGCCTGGTTCCCAGACCTGATTAAGCAGCTCCTACATCTGACTGCAGTTTTTAGTTATCCCTGCAAGGCAGGAACTCAAGCTTATTTTGAGTGAATGGGAACAATCTGGGAAGGAACAATGAGGTGGGATATGCTGTGAAAGGTTGGGGGTGGGGGCTGTTTGGTTTTGGTTTGGTTTTGGTTTTGCTCTTGTATTAGAGTTTGCCATGTCCGTTGCAGAGTGCAACAACACAATTGAACAAATGTCAGAAACATCATTCTAAGTAAAGCACCGTTTCTCTAGGACTCAGAGCATTCTGTCAAGAATATTCTAGTTTCCTTTGAATTCCTTGAGTGCAGTGGTACAAGAGCAGTATGTACTTTTATATTTTATCTTAAGAAAATGTAAAAGATATATGTGCTATCACTATTCAATGTTCTTAATCTCTTGGGTTCACTGTAATCACAAAATAAATTTGACGTAGATATTTTATGGCTTTCATGGAGGAAAAAAAAAAAAAAAAGGAATAAAAAAACAGTCATTGTCATGGCTCCTGGCTGGCTCAGTCAGTACGGCATGCAACTCTTGATGTCAGGGCTGTAAGCTCAAGCCCCATGTTGTAAAGTTTACTTAAAAAAATAAAATTTTAGGCAGCCCCGGTGGTGCAGCAGTTTAGCGCCGCCTGAACCCCGGGTGTGATCCGGGATCCTTGAGACCCCGGATCGAGTCCCACGTTGGGCTCCCTGCATGGAGCCTGCTTCTCTCTCTGCCTGTGTCTCTGCCTCTCTCTCTCTCTCTCTCTCTCTCTCTGAACTAAAAAAAAAAAAAAAAAAAAAAGACTACAATTTAAAAAAATAAATAAAATAAAATCTAAAAAAAAAAAAAACACAAAACAGTAATTGTCAAACATGAATTCTCTCAAAACTGTCTTTCTAATAGAAGATAATGGCCCTGAATTACTTCAGAATGTTAGTTTTTTAAATATTGAAAAGTTGCACTGTAATATAGCCAGTGGCCATTAAATGTTTCTGGCTAATATTTAGAGAATATATACCTAAATTGTTCCTGGTATCGAAGGGGTAAAAGTCGAAACTTCTCTTATGCAAATCATATAATCATGTATGAGTAGTCAACTATATAGATGTCCTCCTCACCCTCATTTTTTAAATGATTTTTTAGTTACCACAGCAGAGCCAGGCCATGAGTGGAGTCCAAATCTGAGACACAGAGAGCTAGACTTTGCTTATACATTCTTGATCTATAGCTCATCTCTGCACTTCTACTCTCTACAATCTACCTTTCTCCCTCCTAACTCAAATAACCTACTTGTCTCATCTTTGCAGGATAAAGTGAACTCATCCCAACCAGTCACTAAAATTGCAGATCCAATGTTTTAAAGAGTCCCTTCTGTGCCATCCCCATTGCCAAGAGTCCCTATCAGACCAATATCCCCTTAGGTTGTATTACCTCAATTGTTCTCAGTGTTCTTTCTCTCCACGTCCACCTGGACACTGAGAACACAAAGAACACTGAGAACAATTGAGGTAATACAAAAATGTATAGACTACATTTTGAAAAACAAAGATTTAGACAACTGTTCTCTTTTGTCATTGAAGCACTAGCCTCTGGCTAGGGCTTATTGAAGGATCAGAAAAGAGAATTATATACAATAAAATATCTCATATCTGATTGAATCAAGAACATGGCAAATTTTAAGTTATCTTCAAAAGTTATATAGTAGTGCATTATTGCCTGATAACTGCATACATGTAAGCCACAAAATTATCTATATCCAATGGAAGGAAGGAAGGAAGGAAGGAAGGAAGGAAGGAAGGAAGGAAGGAAAAAAGGAAAGAAAGAAAGCCCAATACTAACAATTGAAACTTCTAAAATAATTGTCCAATGTATTTATAAGCTACATTAAACCCAGATACTACTGCAAATAACATTACCAAACTTTGTCTGAATACTGTACTTCTGTCCTGGGCATCAAGCATTTATTTGCTTTTGCTCAGTCACTGCCTTCTCAGCTGCAGTGATCCATGAGCTGGATTCTCTCCATTTGCTCCACTACCCAGAGTCCAAAACCCTTTAGCTAATGGCACTTCTTACCTCTTTAAATACCTGCAATCAATGGGAAAACTAAAATTATGCTTTTCAAAAAATCCTATAGGGCCAATGTTATAGAGTTATATGCTTTTATTTAAAGCACTCTTTTGTTTTAAGAGGTCCATGATTTCTACTTTGTTTCCTAAATTCAGTACTGACAGAAATTAATAACCCAAAAGAACAATCTTTGACATAGCACAGGAACAGCTCTTAATTACACTGGCTAGAAAAGTGGTGGAAAGTAAAACTAATCAAGCTGCCTGTTGTTTCAAATACAAAATCATTAAATACATAGTTTCAGTATTTTTTACTGAGTTCATATTCGTGATAAAAGTTTGAATCCTATGCTCATTCATCTGGGCTGCCAACATCCATCCAGACTGAGGATGACCTGGAAATTTGGTGGTCATGTGAGCCATGGTCATGGCCCCATCAACAAACACTGGAAGCACCCAGGAGGCCTGGGTGATGCTGGTGGCAGGCATCACCACAGGATCAACCTGGACAGATATCACCCAGCTTACTTTGGAAAAGTTGATATGAGACCTTACCACTCAAAGAGTTTCTGCCCAACTGTCAACCTTGATAAACTGTGGACTTTAGTAAGTAAGCAGACACGGGTCAATGCTGCCAAAAACAAGACTAGACCTGCTCCTATCCTTGATGTGGTGCAATTGGGGTACTACAAAGTTTTGGGAAAAGGAAAGCTCCCAAAAAAGCCTGTCATCATGAAGGTCAAATTCTTCAGTAGACAGGCTGAGGAAAAAAATTAAGGATATAGGGTGAGGTCTGCATCCTAGAAGCTTGAAACCATGTGGATGGAAGTTCATTAAATGCTAGCAAGTGCTTTCAAAAAAAAAAGAAGAAGAAGAAGAAGAAAGAAGAAAGAAGAAAGAAGAAAGAAGAAAGAAGAAAGAAGAAGAATTATCTTAACTCTGGGCCACCTAAGAAAGTGTTTATTTTATGGAAGATGGATTGGGCATTTCAGTAGGTCTTCCACAACTATAGCTCAGTTTTTATACAATGGAAAATTATATAAATTTGATAAAGTAAGAATTTTCAAATAATGGGTACTAATTTTTTCCATGTGCACTATTGCATTTTTTAATAGACTGTAAAGTTGTAAGCACCATCTGTTAGTTTTATAATAGATCCTCCTCAACCTCCAGGTAACTTGAATGCCATGTTACTTAATCCATGAGTGGACATGTCATTCCACAAGCTAATCAAAGACCTTACCTGAAATTGACATATGAACTTGAGAAGTTCTATTTCTACCAGGTTTGCTAATCTGAGAGAATGTGAATCTGGGCTTTACAGTACCCCAATACTTCCTGCCACTTAGAAAGAGTGTATGAATTCAAATGTGTGTGCTCATATGAGGCAGAAGAGAAGAACAGAGAATGGGAAGGAGAATAACAGAATAGGTTGGGAGGTGAGAGGAGAGGAAAAGAGATTTGCCAGTACTGAGCTTTAGTCCCAACCAGTAGGGTCCTAATCCCTGAAACTCACCTTTTGATCATGTGAACTACCCCCAGCATCCTTTCCAAACTTAAAATACAATGAACTCCCTTATTTTGGTTAATCTGGTTTAAATCAAAGAGATATGATTAATACACCACATCAATATATGACATGTTCAGTTCATTACTGTGGGTGGGGGTTGTTTATTAAATTGCTATTTTTTTCACCTGTTGCATTCTGTTTGGGAGCACAGCACTGTGTGTTTGGATACCCATCCTTTCTAGTTCTTCTCTAAAGGGTAATAAGTACACAATTTTATGGATATAGTATCTTCCAGTTGAGAAAAATAAAGCTGGAATATTTTGGGGGCAACTGGGTGGCTCACATTGCGATCATGGGGAACCGGGATCAAGTCCCACAGTGGGCTCCCCACAGGAAGCCTGCTTCTTCCTCTGCCTATGTCTCTACCTCTCTCCATGTGTCTCTCATGAATAAATTAATAAAATCTTTTTAAAAAATAACTAGAATATCTTCAAAATATATAACAAAGATATAATTATTTTTCTGACTCTTTCTTTCATACTGGATTCCAAAGCCAAGAGAAGAAAAGCTATCCTCCTTTTCTTCTTCCAGTTACTCCAGCTGACAAGGTTTTGCCTGTATGGGACCCACAGCAGTTAACGAGTCAATATATTTGTGTGCCAAAAAACACGCAAAGGTAGAGTCTTACCCAAGGTCACATAGAGCCCAACAAATCTATCCTGGAGACAATCTGGAAAATATACTTGTCAATTTTTCTGAGTCTTCCTGATGAAAGCCATAAACTCAGAGTAAACAAGGATTCCCCAAATTGCTACACCTGAAGTGGCTGCAAAATTTAAGCCTATTTCCTTTTTGAAGAACGTGGCCTAACATAGACTCTGGGAGCAAAATCAGACTCCCTGAATAAATAGAGGAGAAGCAGTGGAGAACAGTGGGGTCCTTAACCCAAGAAATTGAAACTCTTGTTGGAAAAGCAAGCCTACTCTCATGAGAAAAGTTTGTTGTTGTTGTTGTTGTTGTTGTTGTTGTTTTTAAAACCATGGTAGTTGTCCCTAAAACATGTCTCCAAAATATGAATCAGATTATCTCTCTCAGCTTTCCCTGAGAAGCACAGGGTAATGAATTTAAAGTACCCTCCCATGGCACCTCTCTTCCTAGCAACTCCACAAACTTGGGCCAGTCTCAATAGATGGAGTCATGTCTGCACATCTTTATCCTCATTCTCCCTGAGAGAGAAGCTTTTCATCGAATCAGTCAAGGAGAGGAAAGAGTTGAGGCAGTGGAATTTTGCTGGCACAGACATCATGGTGTTTGTTTCTCCTCAAGAGCAGAGGCCCCGTCATTACAGCTCCCATGACTGCATTTCGCTCCCCCATCATGCCAGTTCTCTCCTTACCTCTCTCCACCACCTTGTCCTGCACCACACAGCCACCTTCTCAGGTTAACCACAATCCTGCCTTCTGGAGTTGTCCTCCTTTGCTACAGTGAGAGGAGCTTTCTAAAACGCTTTAGGATTTTTTCCATCAAAGGAAGACAGTAAAAGACTGTTCTAATGTTTCACAAAAGACTCCCTCCTCCATTGTGCAGCAAATGTATACTTCAATCTCCACTGAGAGAATAGTATATTGTGATCCTTTTGTGTAGGGGCCCTTTACCTCTGCCCATTGGTAGCTGTGTGGCCTTAATATCTCTATGCCTCCATTTTCTCATATGTAAACTGAGAAAGCAGAAATACCACCAACAAGTAGTTATGATGACAATTAAATGAATCCATATATGTCAAGTTTAAACATGGCTTGTCACATAGGAAGTGGTCTCTCAGTGCACCTCTCACTAGGGCTTCCTGCACTCTCCTGGTCACTGCTCTCTCTACTCTGCGCTCAGCACTTACTCCTTCTACACACACCAATGGGAGTTAAAATCCTTAGCTTGTCATTTCAATGGAAACTTACTATTTAACAGCTTAATGCCATTTTGGGAATTTGTGTTTGTTACAAAAACAAAATAAGATAAAAATTGACATAGTTAAGAACTTCATTGTATCACAGATTTCAGTCCAGAATTTGGAAGGAAACTTTAGTAATTTTCAAGTTGATATGATTAATACAATGTCAAAGTTTAATTTTTCTGAGTAAAAGAGGAAGGAGAGAAACAAGGAAGGAGAGAGGGAGGAAAGGAAGGAGGAGGAGGGCAGGGGAGGGGAGGGGAGGAAGAGGGAGGGCAGGGGAGGGGAAGGGAGGAAGAGGGAGGGAAGAGGAGGTGTAGGGAGGGGAGGAGAGAGGAGGGAAGGAGGCAGTAAAACCACTCTAAGGAAAATCATGAAACTACATCAAAATTCACTGTAAAACAATCCCATTTCATATCCTATTAAACTCCATAGGAAATGACATTTGCTACAGTAAGAAAAACAGATGGTGGAAAGAGAGAGGAAAATAAAATTCTTTGAAAACCGAGAATGAAAATGCCACTGCTAACACTTTGGGTCCCTCTGACGTGTTCATATACCAACTTATAGCCTCCAAGACAGTCACTTTCTTCATCATATGCATGCTTTCCAGCCTAAAATAGTCCCACGGGGCTTCTAAAGAAAGACGTGTGTGGTGTTGGGGATGTGTGTTTGTGTGAGGCTGCGAGTGAGTTTGTGAGTGGGGCCAGGACAGGGAACAGTGGGGGTCATTCAAGCCCACTAGACAGGCAACCCCAATCCGGGACGCTTTGCCAGCAGCAGAGTGATTCATCCGCCTCTCAGGCACAAGTACATCAAGCCCTCTGTTTTGCTCTTAGTTTCACATTTGTCCTCTTTAAACCAATGAGTCATAAGTTGGAAATATGTATGAAATAAGCAAGAAGAATATGTCACTGAGTTATTTCTGGTCGTTCAATATACACATCCTAGGACATCGTGCATTTGAAAGGCAAATTTTTTAATGTGAGAGGTTTATACAAAGGAAACAGAATTGGTTCTGTAAGAAAAAAGGTCAGGTGCAAGAAGAAATGGAGCCTGGTAAAACAATTAAGTTTAGGTGAGAAGAATCAAATAGTTTCTTCATGTTCTTAAAAGGATAATTTTCTTCAGAGGAAATTGCATAAATTCTTAGTCCCTCGAATTAGCAGAGAAATAGCCTTGCCAAAGTTCAGTGCTGGGAAACAAATGACATTTGGTTTGTTGTGAAGCTGTCTCACCTCTCCACAGCAAAAAAATGAGCCTGATTTGCAAACAGAATTCTTCTTTTATTGCCTTCCCAGCAAAATCTAATTACCTGGGAAACCAGAGGATTAAGTAATTGAGTTTTATCATGAGAAAATGGAAACCGGAAAGCAGCCATATAGAATGCCTAGCGTAGTAATACCAATGCAGGACCTTTTCACTTACCCACTTGGTCAGCAGTTCCCTGTTGGGCCTATGCCACATGCCAGGTTGTAAGCACCCTAGGCACTGAGGACTTAGTGCACAGGCCGATGCTGCCCATTTCCCTGTGGGACTTAGGTTCCATAGGTCAAGGTATTTAGCAAATTGTCATAGGAATAATATTTGTGACAGTCAGTGGTAAGAAGAGCAATCAAGGTGGGGGCCTTGCCTGTCTGGGTTTGGGGGGGGAAATATGTGATTGAGATGTGAAGATTTGAAATTGAGTCAAAATCAAGGAGTTGAAGGATGAGAAGATGCTGGCAAGAACATTCCAAGCAAAGAGAATATCATTGTCAGTCGCCATAGCTGGAAGGAATGGGGTTTCTATGAAACTGGGAGAGGAGTGGTAATGAGAATATGAAAAGGGAGAAATAGAGACACAAGTGTATGAGGCTGGAGAAGAATGGAGGTCACATGTGAAAAGCCTGCCAGGCCATGCTAAGGGCTGTGGACTCTTTCCAAAGATAATTACAAGTTACTGGAAGCAGAGGAGTGACACAATCAGATGTGCAGTTTTAAAGATAACAAGCTTTTATGGAAGCAATTTGGTGGGGAGATAAGGAGGGAAAAGAGAAAAAAAATGTTTAGGGGCTATTGTATGCCAACATCTTGATCCAAGATGATGGTTATGAAGACAGGAAATGTAAAAAAGATTGTGATAAAGTGAGAAGGTTCTGTCAATGAGATAGTGACTGTCTTCATGCCTGTGTAATACAGAGCTGGATGAGAGAGAAGAGGAAGAGAGAGGTGGGGTCTATGAACCCTCCTCTGTGAAGTAAAGAAAAGGCTTCTGGGGGTGCCCGACTGGCTAAGTCAGAGGAGCTTGTGACTCTTGATCTCGGGGTTGTGAGTCCAAGCCCCATGTTGGATGTAGAGATTATTTAAAAATAAACAAATAAACTTTTAAAAAGATTTTTAAAAATACTTTTTTTCTGGATCACATACATACTTATACACTTGTACTAGTTTTCCTACTCTTTTTGTTCCCTTTCCCCCACTATTTTATGTGCAAGGTGGAATCTCTGGTTGGGGTCATGGCGAAACTGAGGGAGGAATGGATATTACTCAGGGAGTGTGGCCTGTGCTAGATATAGTAGCTGATAAGATTTGGGTTGTTTCCATTTTGGAAGGCAGTGGGTACATCCTCGGTTTTATATGGAATAATTTATTCTGTTACATGCAAACAATTTTCTCATTTAGAAGCGTAAGTTTAGAAAGAAGTATGTGTTGATTCTAAGCAGCCAAAGGGTTTATATTAATACAGACATATGTCACTTTTTTGGCTGCCCAGCATCTGACCTTCTTCTGTACATTTAGGAAATTTTATATCTTATAAATCTTGATGGAAGGCATATCCTACTGTAGAAGCAGAAGATGCCAGATACACAACCAACCCAGATGTTTTTGCAGCTAGTAACAGGCACATTTCCTATGCTGAGCCAATCAGAAGTACCCACCATTTTTATAAATCAAAAATCAAAAATGAAAAGAAGGAAGAGCTGAAAATATGCTCTGATGCTGGTAGGAGTGGCAGCATCGGTACCTGTTTCTCAGGGATGGGAGAACCAGAGGATTCCCCAGGAGCAGTATAGGTGGGATGCACATCAAGGCATAGTTCTCAGCACTAGAAACAATTGTATTTTCTGCAATCCAGTTATACAATGTGTTTTACGGTGTGGTTCTTGCTACCTGGAATCCAAACCTCTTAGTTTTACCTTCCTGGGGATTCTGAGACTCTTAATCCTTTCAGTTAATTCCTTTGCTCCCTTTGTATGTGGCCTTTAAACTAAAACCCTTAAGGGATACAATAATGCTTCACAACCCACTCATTGGATGGTTTAATAAATTGAAGAACATTCTCCAAATGTGGATGGTTAATATAGTGATCCATTACGTATTTCAGATGATACATTTCTTTATCTGACCTATGTCTTCATTCAAGAGTCTCAGTTTTTATTATTTGCTGTGTTTTGTCACTTCTTTAAATTTATAAAAACAGATCCTTACCCCCAAATACACATGTGCTATTACAGACATTTAAGAAGATGATGGGTAGAGATTTGACTTCAAACTCCAAGGCAAAAAGTCTTTTAGCTGGCATCTCCTTGATATTCATGCCAACAGACATACTTGCACTCACACTGCTGACACAGAAACTAGCCCCTTACACCACCTGCCACAACCCAGAAGGCACATGACTTCAGAAGGAGCGTTAGCCAAAGGCAACACAGGAGCAGCAGTGAAGGGAAAAGATTTAATGTTACCACAAGCCAAAATGGAGATGACCAAAAGTACATAATTCCAGGTTCCAATTCCCACACATTCCTCAAGAGATTCTCTTTTGGTATAATGAAAAATCTGCCAGGCAACTGGACACGTTCCTCTACTAGGAGTCTAGCAGGGACTGATAATCCTGCAAGCAGTATCACAAAAGGGGTCGATGTCCCAGGGACTCCTCCAACCTGACCTTGCATCATTGATAATACTCATTCTCCTCTCCCTCTTAGCAGGGCAGACTCTGAATGGATTGGCAAAGATCCATTACAGAGTTCAGCTCTCTATTTTAAAAGGCAGCCTCTTATTCTTTGCTGCCAAATTTATTTCATTTTCTTCTGAACTATAGAAAGCTCCTGATAGTCCATTAGTTTTACCTCCAATGTCTACTCAGGGTCAGAATCCAAGACTCCACTCTGATGTCACAGTTAATGGCATTGACATTACTGGGGCTCAAGACAGAGACAAAAGGAATTGAGAACAAAGATTGCTGGCTAAGTGGGGCCACCCTGCTGGAAGAAATACATATAAGAGTAGGAGCTTTGACTTTTTAATTCTATATCTAACCCTCTCATTCTAGGTGATTTCTGATTCTCTAGTTCCATGGCTTCAACTATGATCTGACAATACCAACTGCGTGTTTCCAGCAAGGATTTCACCCTTAAGCTCCAGAATCATATACCTGCCTGCTTACTTGACACATACACTTCAATTCTAACAGGTAGGTCAAGCTTAAAATGAACAAAACCAAAGCTTGATTACCCCAAGACCTTCCCCCAATCTGTTTATCCCCTAGTCATCCTCACCTCAGTCAATAGCAGCTCCATTCTACCAGTTGCTCAGTCCAAAAATTTAGAGTTATCTTTGATTTCTCTCTTATTCTTAAGCTTCACATCCAAAACTTCAAGAAATCCTGTCAATTCTGTCATTGAACTAGAGCCAAAATTTTACCAGTGCCCATCTCTCCCACCACCACCCTAGTGCAAACTGTCATCACTTCTCAGAGGACTAATTTCAGTAACTTCTTAATTGGTCTTTATGATTCAATTTGCACCCCACCCCCCAAGTCATTCAGTCTTCCCTTAACAAAGTTAAACCTCAAGATGTAGGTTCTTGCTGATGGAAACTCTCTTGTGGTTTTACATATCACTCAGAATAAAATCTGAAGTTTTTCTCATGGTTCACAATGCTTTCTTTGCTATGGTCCTAATTTTCCTTACTCACTTCATGTCCTCCCATTCCCCTCTCTCCTTCTTCCCACTCCACACACTGGCCTTATTGCTTTTTCTTGTACATACCAGGCATCCTCCTACTTAACCTTCTTTGAGTGGCCCAAATGTCTCTGGATGGCTGCCACATTTCATCTTTCTGAAATGCCCACCTCCAAATTATAACCTGTAACTTCTCTTACTTATTTCAGGACCTTCCCTGACCCCTAGATTTTTAGTTTATGTGCTGCCAAAACAAGCACTCCTGGCCCCTACATAAAATTGTCTCTCCATTGAGTATCTTTGTACCACCTCATTATGCTCTATTTTCCTTCATCTCACTTACTTCCATGTTTTTTGCTTATGTGTTTATTTCCTGCTGTCTCCCACAGCTCTTACTCCATGTAAACAAATTCTGCTTATTTGGTTCACTGCTACATCTTAACACCTATGATAATGTCTATCTGTAATAAGCCCCTACTCTATATTATTGAATTAATAAAGAATGGAGATCCCAGAATGGAACCCTGAAGGAACGCTCATATTTGAGGATTTGGGGAATAATAATAAAAGAAGCTTGTAAAGAAAACTGAATAGTCTCCAAAGAAGACAAAAATAAACCGAAAGAGTTCAGTGGCCTCACTGAAGCCACAGGAAGTGACTATGTCCAGCTTGAGGAAGTGGTTAACACTTGAAAATGCTACAGGTAAGATACTAGTGAAGTGTGAGAAGAATAGAGAGAGACTATTAAAGAATCAGGGTGAAGCAAGGAAAGGGTTTCAAAAAAGATTTAATGATCAACCCTGTCAAACATTATTTAGGAATTATGTTACATCAAATGCTCATTGGGTTTAGAAAACAGAGATCTTTGTAACTTTAAAAGAGCAGTTTTGGTGAAGTAGTAAAAATAAGAATCTGACTGCAATGGTCAAAATAAGCTTCAAGGAAAGAGAGAAAGGACATAATGAGTACAGAAAATTTTCTGTAAAAAGTAACAGACAAGAAGGAGGTAGAGTAGGATGTATTGTCATGTGAGGCATTTCTTTTTTTAATGCAAATTTTATTACATCTTTGTATGCAAGTGAGAACAATCTTGTAAACAAAGAAAGTTAATTGTGTAGCAAAAAAGAGGGAATAGTAGAAATATTTTGAGTATTGGATTCCATTTCCCTTTGCCTACTCAGAGACATCATTCTTGTCTTTGTCCTTGTCCTTGTTTGAAGGCACGAAGGCACGTTTTTTAATTCACTAATAAATTCAAAATAATCCCACTCAAGCTTGTCATTTTGCTTTTAGTCTGCCTTTTCTCTTTTTACAATATATAAACAATTGTAAATCTTGTATACAAGAGATTATATTAATTTATAACTGGGTTTAGACACTAAGCATATACGAAGCCTGCTGATATTTTCAACTTAGAAAAAATTTTTAAAGAAATGTTAATTTAAAATAAATGCTCCCTATGACAATTTCATTGATTTCATGGTCTGCTAAAAGGTCATAATTGAAAAACACCAATCCAGTGTCTGGCAATAAAAAGTGAGGGGCTGATGCAGAGTGAAAGACAAAAATCTTTGGAAATGTGAAGGTCAAGGATCTAAGACACCAGGGTGATGGAAATACACTCAGTAGAGGCATATTGAAATCACCAAGAGTTTGGCAGGATTAATGTTAACAAAAAAGAAGCAATGAGCCAAGTGCTAAATCTGGAAGAATTGAAGTGATGTGGCCCAAATGTCTCTGGATGGCTGCCACAAAGAGGCATGCTGGGCAGCAGAACTTACTTATGTCAGCTTCCATAGAATTGGGCATTCTCACTCTGTATACCATACCTGGGTCATCACATAAGTCCTATCACCTAATTATCAATTTTGTATTGATGGTTCAAAAAACACATCTCCAATGTTGCTCTGTCCTCTGAATCCCAGATTCACAGCCATCCACTTAAATGACATCGTCACTGACTCTCCCACAAGCCCCCCAAATTAAATACTCCCAAAACTAAAGGAATCACTTCATCCTTCCTAATTGCTTGAGAAAGAAATCTCAATGCCAACCTTAATTTCTCTATCTCTCTCATCCCACACATCCATAAATCACAAACCCTTTTTCATTCTAGCTCCTATATATCCCTCAGATCTGCCCATTTCTCCCCACTTTTCTGTCACAACTTTACTTCAGGAGCCCATAATTTCTTGCCTGGGTCTCTGCAGCAATTTCCGAGTACCTGTCTCCTCTCTTCCCCTGGTTTCCCTGAAGAAGATTGATTACAGATATCCACTTCTTGGGTGGTTCTTTCTGTCTTTATTATTATTGCCACCCAATTTTTCAGTATTCTCAATTTAAAAGAATTGCCCTATTGTGTGAAGCTTGGGGACAGCAAGACTCACTTCCCATCATAGCAACTGAATGAGGACAAATTTTTTCTCCTCATCTTCCAGGACCTAAGGCATGGGCATGTTTAGGGTTGCCAGTTTGACACTTGCACTTAGGACTTTGAATATGGAGTGAATAATGTGAAAGGACAGTTAGCTATGGCATTCAAAAATAGCACTGCCAGTGGAGCCGGAGGTGAGAATTGTACTTTTATCAGCAAGGCCAGTGCTAGCAGTAACACCATAAACAGATTGTTATAACACATCCCATTGGCTGTGGCGCCTGCTGACTATACTCCATTGGTTTCCACACATTTTCTGAATCTGGTTCTCCAACTCTCCTGTTGATTCTATAAATATTCCCAAACCTGGGGATCCCTGGGTGGTGCAGTGGTTTAGCGCCTGCCTTTGGCCCAGGGCGCGATCCTGGAGACCCGGGATCGAATCCCACGTCTGGCTCCCGGTGCATGGAGCCTGCTTCTCCCTCTGCCTATGTCTCTGCCTCTATCTGTGTGTGTGTGTGTGTGTGTGTGTGTGACTATCATAAATAAATAAAAATTAAAAAAAAAACTTTAAAAAAATATTCCCAAACCTGTATGAAATATCCTTTTCTGCCTAAACTAGCCAATGTCATTTTCTATTGCTTACAGTGAAAATTCTGACCAGCACAGACCAGTTAAGAAGTTGCTGCAATAATTTAGGATAAAAGAGGTTAGTAGCCTGAATTAAAGCAAGGGTAAAGGATGATGGAATGTAGGGGAGAGAGTAGAAAAACATGAGTTAAAATTCATAGGAATTTATTGGATATTGGGATAAGGAAAAGAAAGTGTCCCTGAGGATGGTTTTTAGCCCGGGTAAATGAAGCGTTGTCAATACTTCCAAATACAACAAAAAATGGAGAAATAATAATGATAACGGAGTTAGGCAGATGGGAGAAGAGCAGATTTGTGGTGGTGGGAGTTAATTACTGTTTTATAAAAGTCGAGTTTGAGTTTTTAAGACGACATCATTGGAGTCATAGAGTAGACAGATGGATAGAAGTATGAATCTGTGGGAAAATGTCAAGGATAAAGATAGAGGATTGAAGTCACCAGGAACTGAAATCATAAGAGGAAATGAGATCACTCTGGAAGAGATCACAACATAAGAACAGTGGGTCGAAGATGGACATCTGGAGAATACCATCATTTAAGAGATGAGCTTAGGAAGAAGACTAGAAAATAAATCACATCATTCTGGACCACAGTTCCTTTCTTGATGAGATGGTATGACTTTAATTACTTTTTCTGGTTTCCTTGGACACGTAGAGCCTCTTGAAAGTAATTTTCTTATCTTTGGCAGCTCCTTCTCAATGAACTATGATTTCAAATGATTATTTCCTACCTCAAGTTTCCAACCCAAGATCCAAGCCCTTCATTCTTAGCTGGCAATCTCTACCTGCAAAGTTTGAAGAGTAAAAAACCCTTCTACATTTTAGGCAATTCTCTGAAAGAAGAATAACACTATGAGGAGACCAGCTATCTGTCACCAACACTCCCATATAGATCTCTTACATATGCAGGGGTTCTCCATTTTCCTTCAGGCCCACACAAACTGTTTGGGTTCCAAAGTAGCAGAGCCCTATTCCAGCCATCTAATTAGCTTCTACTTGACCAAAAAGGGACTTTACCACCTCCTACCTCAGCGTTTAACTTTATTTTTTATCTTTATTACCCCATATTGAGCCAATATCATTGGTTAAAGATGAAGACTATGATGACATAAAAAATCGCCTACAGTTATGTAGCCTCCTTTCTATCTTTCTCTTGGTTTCCAGTAGCCTACTAGTATTTAACTGATGCCACAACACAGCCAGCTTCCACTGATGTACAGGGGATGGTAAGAAGGAAGATGAATCTGTGTTTCATTCCTCCCTCTTTCCCTTGGGGTGGAGGTAGGATGAAGTAGGGGGTTGTGTTCTATTAATGCATCATGGGTAGTTTTATGTGTTCAATTGACTGGAAATACTCAGATAGTAAATAAAACATTATTTCTGAGTGTATCTGTGAGGGTGTTTCTAGAATAGATTAGCAATTGAATCAGTGGACTGAATAAAGATCACCCTCACCAGTGTAAATGGATATCATCCAATCTGTTAAGGGCCGGAATAGAACAAAACAGTAGAGGTAAAACAAATTTGCTTCTGCTTGAGCTGGGATATCCATTTTCACTCCTAGTTGTCAGGTCTTTGGACTCACTGTGACTCACACCATTGCTCCCCACCCCCCTGCAGTTCTCAAGCCTTCAGGTTTGGACTGGGACTATACCACTGGCTTTCCTGGGCCTCCAGCTTGCAGATGGCAGATTATAGGGCTTCTTAGCCTCCATAATTGGCTCCCTGGCTCACGTGAGCCAACCCCTCATAACAAATCCCTTTCTAAGTATCTGTATATACCCTCTTGGTTCTGTTTCTCTGAAGAACCTTGACAAGGTTAATACAACCTTAATACAACAACCTTAATACAAGGCCCCAGATAGGACAAAGAATTCCTAACCAACACACCAGGAAAACATAAAACAAGTGATAACTCAAGCATAAATTCATATGATTGTGCTGAGATTCAGATAAAGCAAACACATATAAGAATACTGAGTTCAGAGTACTCAGAGATTCAAATCAAGTTTCAAGTTACAGAGGCAAGAGTTTTGGATAGAAATAAGACTGGGGAGGAGGATAGGGAGGAGTCCTGGGTATTGTCACAAACTAGGAAAATGTATATAATTTATGTAAGGATATATAGTAAGGTTCAACTTGCTTAAAAGTCAAGGAAATGGGAAATAGCATCAATGAAACTCTGGAAAATACAGGCAGAAGAGAAAGCTAAAGGATTGAGGAGAGGCTCTTTGAAAGTTTATATAAAAACATAAGTAATGAGAGAGGGACTTTAAGAAGGCCAAAAAAGAGAAGAAAGGAAGTTGGTATCAACTGACAGCAATGGAAAGAGAATGAATAAGTTAAGAACTGATTTGGCTATTACTGCAAGCCAATTAAATCCTGTGAATAGCTATTTCTGTACAATGATGAGGATGGAAAGCTGAAACCAGGGGGTTGTCAAGTAAATGAGAGAAGAAGAATTGCAGAGACCAAGCAAACACTACATTTTCAACTACTGTAGTGATAAGAAGAAAAATAATGAAATGATGGTTAGAAGTAAGCAGACACAAAGGGAGATTTGTTTCGTTTCTATTCTTTTATATCCAGAAAGAGATTTGTCCTTTGAATATGTTTTTCTGTTATGTGACAAATATGATATCCGACTTGAAACACCTAAACAAAAAAAGGAATTTACTGACTCTTTAAGCAAAATGATCCAGAAGTAGGGTTAGTTTCAGAAATGGTTTGATGAGAAGTTCCTTTTTCTCTGGGAAGAACTAGTGAGAGTCAGTAGTGGGGTCAGCTTCCCTGGAGCCTCATGATTTGCCCAATTAGAGATCGTTAGTGAGATGAGGGAAAAGTTGGCATTAGACTCAGGGAGAAAACCAAAGGTGATTCCACTCTAGTGCACACCTTTCCTTATAATATTCAGCATCCAAACATACCTTTCAGTCAAGATACACACTTCCAAAAATGCCTGTGCCTATGTGAAGTATACTCCCCCTGCCCCCCCCCAACAGAGTGAACTCAAAATCCTTTCCAGTTACTGTAGCTAGGACAAGCCCAAATACAATCTCCTCCAAGAACACCTGTGGTAGCTAAAATAATTACAGCAAAATCTCCCACTTGAGAAAAAGAAGAATTGAAATCAACAGTGCTCTCTAGACATTTCTAAATGGAATGGTTCCTAGGAAAACTTTCTGCGGGGAATTTCCTTGTTCATCCCCCACCCCCACTGCAACATCAAACACAGACAACAGTATGGCTGCTGTGTCTGAGCTAACTACTTTCTGATAGTGTGAATTTGGAGTCTAGGGTTGAGCAGAAAGTTGGCTATTTTTAGCTGGGTTTGGTTAGATTTTTAGGGGAAATACTGCTGTCATAGGAAATTAAGAAATATTCTTATCTGTTTGTTTCTAGTATATATCAGGGCATACTAGTTAAAGCCACAGATGTTATCTAGTAAGAGTTGCTAAACCCAGACTTGGATCTAGAAATTTCTGTCTCCGACTAGACCAGTACTGGTTGCTACCATACTTCTAGCCCTCAGTATAATGGTTTCTACCCCAAATCGTATGGCTGACAAGGCAAATATAATGCCCCCCCACCCCCCATAGCTGTATCCCAAGTACTTCACCAAAACAGGAGTGATTTTTACCCTTTGACAGTGAAGCCTCAATTGAGGAAGCAGGAAGAAGATTGGAAAATCAGTCCCCTCCTGTACCCTATATTAACCTCAGCTCAAGGCCAGAAATTAGTTATTCGAACTCTACAAAAAAAAAAAAACAGGTAACCAGACTCTAAGTCATTTTTTTATAACAGTCTACGGACTGAAGACCCTCCTTATCAAACCTATTTTTTCTCCTCCCAACTTTCAGAGGCCTAATTTCAGAAGCAGATCCCATTGTCATAGATTACTGAATGTTAAAAGCCTTCAACACACTTCAGCATTCCAACCTTTCTTATGTGATCTGTATCCCAAAGCCGTAGTTTGGAAAGTTCCTTTGTAACTACAGATAGAAAGCCAACTCAACAACATAAGACAGAGCATTTCTCTCTTTACTCCTTCCTTGGTTCAGACCAGCTCCACAGTTTTTACTCACAACACCTGATTTTCTATGGCTAAGGTCAAGATTAGTTCAAGCTCGGTAAGACTCATATGTTGCAACAATAAAGGTTTGGGTTGGTTGGTTGATTTTTGTATGGTTATCTCTTGCATTTAAAAAGGTCCAGAGACTGTAGAGTTTTAGTTAATTTTTGATCACGTCCCCATTCCTTTGCCTCTCTCTTGAGTCTAACTCATTTCTGTGCAAGAACTCTAGCCCTGGCTGGCTGGTTACAGTAATAAAATATATGTAAGTTTCACATCTGCCTATCACAGAGACCTTGAATTCCCACAGCATTCCCTGGAATTCGACTGGATCTGTGATTGTCACAAGTCTATTACTCAACTAATCTCTCGTTCCAGGAGGACAACATGAGCTGAATAAGCAAACCTCAGCAACATTCTCCAGGACTGATTTCTTGCACTCAAAGGCTCATAGATTCTCAAAATCTGAAATTGGAAGCTGGAAGTTGTAAAAAAAACTACAAATTCGGGGAACAATTAAGTAATGCCACTATAATATTCAAGAAAGCAAAATTGAACACATAGGAAAATAGAATTTGTTCAAAGAAGGAAGATCCTGTCATTGAAATAAGAGATAAATCAAAAGTTAAATGGGAGAGATTATCTTTAGGTAAGAGAAAGGCACCTCATATTGCAGCACATTAATTAATAATGCTGATTGTATTTTACATGAAGAATTCCCACTGCCTGCATGTCCAAAGCCAACCTGTCTTGCCTGTAAACAGATTTATCTTGAGTTTTATTTCAGCTGAAATTTTTATTAAGATAAATGTAGATTCACATGCAGTTATATTTATATAAATTTATTTATATTCTATAAATTATATATTTATAAATATATATTATATATAGTTTATATATATTATATTTATATATTTATAAATAAAATATAAACACATAAATAAATCACAGAGACATGTGGTGTACACTTTACCCTATTCCATTAATGGTGACATTTTTATAAAAACTATAGTACAATATAGTAAATAAAATATTTACATTAATATAACCCACCACCTCTCTTGGATTTTGAAACCAATTTGAACGATCAAAATCAATTTGAATGTAACTGATTCCTACTTCAGAAGAGAAGAGCATAAAGTTAACTTGAGGAAGTTTTTGACAGCCTTTATCACTTTTGAGGAAAGATGGTCTTCAGATAACCAAGTATATTGGGAAAAATGAGAAACAAGGAGGTTGTGGTGAATCATAATGAAAAAAATCAGTATTTTTCAGGAAAATATTTGCATACATAGTAGTATATATTAAGACACTAATGATATATATATATATGTATATATATATATATATATATATAATCTCAATACATTGAGTGCTTTTCTAGTAATAAGCCTGAGAAAATGTGATAAAAGCAATTATAATAGCATTTCAGAATGCGTTGGCTCTAAATCAAGGTGATTAAAACAGATTATTTCCAAGTTTTTGTTATTTGTAGTTACTTATAATCACTTTGCCTTGCTTAAAATTTGTTTAATCATGCAGTCCAAATTCATTAAAAATAGCATTGTATTTTAGCAACGAAATAAATGCAAAGAGTGAAACAAAAACTCTACAACGAACGAGGTTTGGGAAAACAATCTTTTTAAAAAGAATGTAGCAATTGACAAATGACATTTTTCATTGAATGTAGCAGTAGCATTCTGCAGAAAGTTTTATGTTGCTTCATCAAAGAATATGAATGCATCCATAGAAATGTACAGTCTAGGGCTTCAACAGAATTTTTAAATAAAATATCTTTTAACAGTATTTGTAACAAAAAAGTTATAATTTATTAATTTGACACTCTCACAATTTTGTATCTTTAAAATCCATTTATAAATTAATTCTATTGAATCAAAAGTATTTATCAAAACCTATTATGTGACTAGGTATGACCTATTGAGACCTGTTATATAGCTCTGCCCTAGATTCTGGGAATCTATTGGAAAACAAAACAAACACATTTCTGTTCATTAACTTGCATGTAAGAAAAAAAGCAAAAAGTTTTAGGGAAAAATAAAAATTTTCTCCCTAAAATTTCTCAAATATGAAAGAATATTTGAGCAAAATTTTATGCCTATTAGGAGATAATCTTCTGTTGCTATTATTTGTTTCTCTGAAAGGTTAACTCCCATGCCACCAAGGTTCACGAGGCTCTTTACAGCACATGTCATCGCCTCAAAGCTTGCTCCATGAGATTTTGGTGATTTTTAGAAAGTCTCAGAACAGCAGCCTTTCTAAGGAGAAGTTTCAGTTGAATCCTGGAATCGCTCTGCTTTTCCAACATCTATCTGGCATGTTGTTGAACCAAAAGTGACGGTCAAGCTTTTCCTGTAGTTTCTCTCCCAAAATCATTTAGGAAAAATAACAGATTTAACTGACATATAAAGAGAAGAAGATATATAAGAGGTTTTATAAGCAAAGCATCCATTCAAACTAAATACTGCATTCAGATTTTAAAGACCTTTAGCTAATATAATGGCTGTGATTTTTTTCCTCATAGGCCTTTTGATTCAATGTGGGACTCCAGCCTAAACCATCTCCTTGCCTTTCCTTCCTCATCTGGCCCTTTCTTTTCTTTATTCAACCCTCTGTGTAACCCCTGGTGTTTTTCACTCTCTTTAGCCTCCTATCCAAACTCAATTATAGGCCTGCCTTTGCATAATCCAAATTTATCAAATCCCCCATTGTCCTGCTCCTCTAAAATATGATCATGGCCCTAAACAGCAAATTTGCCCCTCCACTATTCCATCATGAGTATGTTTATAGGGAGAGAGATCTGTAGTTAACATGAAACAGTTGCTTGATTATACTTCCAGGTAAAACAAGTGAAAATATGTCTCATATTTCTAGGAAGAGGCATCAGCTGACTGAGGCAGAGGCAGTGGAGAGTGGACATTTCTCTCTGTTAAGAGATCTCAAAAGAAAGGCATCAGATAACAGTAAAACAAGTTGAAATTTGTCTTCATCATTATCCCTGCCACTCTACTGTTTTTTGGACACTGTGTGCCTCAAGTGGAAAGTAGGACTAGAAAAGCATCAGTGATTCTGGCTGGCAGCCCTTGTAAGTGTGGGAGGTGGAGACATAACGGCCCCATACCACCTCAGAAGAGAGTAAGTGCGGTATGAGGGGGGATGGTGATAGTAAGACTCGTGCCTAAGCCAGCACTGGGCTTGGTTGCAAATAACAGATAACCCAACAAACAATAACTAAAGGGAGGCTTGAATGTGTCTCAGATAATAAGAATCCTGCTGCCCTAGGAATCAGGATGTCACTTTTTCTCTTCTGTGGTTTTTTAGCATACAACTTTCATCCTCGTGGTCGTGTGAAAACTGCTCAGTCTCTCAGCATTGCAGACAAAGAAAAAGAAGGGTGCAAGTGGAAGGATAAAATCTCCTTCCTTACATGGTTTTGCCTTTTTCTCTGACAAGGAAAGGAAGGTCTCCGTCAGAGGTTCCCTCACTACCTTCTTGCCCACAATCATGTTAAGTCATCTCTCTGGCTTAAAGGAGGTGGGATTGTGAGCTTGTTTTTTGCCTTAGATTTTACAGGAGAATAAGTCAGTAGAAAAGGAATTTGGAATGGGTATTGAGTCAACTTATCTGCACAACTAGAGTGGAAGTGGATAAGAATTCCTCACCAAAAAAAAAAAAAAAGAATTCCTCACCATTCTGAAGATCCAAGGAAAGAAGAGCACAGTAGTAATATGCTCATCAAAAAGGCAAATCACCTCAAGGATTCACATCCTTACTCAGCAACAATAATGTTAATGCATCAGTGATATCAAGTAAGATGAAAAGTTTTTACTATCGAAGTTACTTGAGAAGTTTCTAGTGTTAATAAGGTATCTACCCAAATACAATAAATAAATAAATAAATAAATAACACACACACACACACGTGTGTGTGTGTATATATCAGGCATGTGTGTGTGTGTGTGTGTGTGTACACATAAGAAAGAGGAAGAAGGGGTGAAGGAGGAGAAAGAAAAGAAGGAATAAACTCTTTGACCTTGCTCAAAGACAAGAGAACCTGGAACTGTATTTCAAATAGTTCCAGAAGTATTAGGAAATAAGAATATGAAACTGGGCTGTAGTCCATACAAATTAATCTGAGAACATAAAAGAATTAATGGATTATGGTTTTACATAAATAACCACATTACCTCCAACCTACAGCAGAGTTGGTCACATATTCATTGATTAAGTAAATTCCTTAAAAAATGTTTTTTTCTTAAAAGGTCAGGCTCTAAGAATTTTCCCAGAAATTTTCAAATAGATGCAATAGAATATTGTTGGGTATGGGTTGCTAGATATGTATTAACATGTATTCCAATAATGTACTGCCAAATAGTTTGAAATTTGTCCTTGTTTCAAATATTAATTTCTTTATATTTAGATTATATAAATCAAAATACCAAGACAAAATTAACCAAAGTAGGTATAAATTGTCTTATATTAAAGTATAAGATTTCTTTTTTAAAAAGATTTCATTTATTTTTTCATGAGAGACACAGACAGAGAGAGAGAGGCAGAGACATAGGCAGAGAGAGAAGCAGGCTCCATGCAGGGAGCCCAACATGGGTCTTGATCCCGGGGTCTCCAAGATCACACCCTGGGCTGAAGGCGCTAAACCGCTGAGCCACCCAGGCTGCCCAAGTATATTTCTGATATTACTCTCTGCTTCTGAAAGAATATCAGTAATATTCCCAATACTCTAAACATATATTTTTACAGGAAAAGTTGTTCCAGTTTCTCTTAGGTTCCAGTATTCCAAAGGCTCTAAATTTGATCTTTCATAGTGGTACTGCCATAATGCTAACACTCTTATTAATAAAGACATGCATGTAATAGTGCATCAGGACATACTAACAATAAAGTTTTATGAATATTCTGGAGAATCATCACTCATAGTAAGAGAATTGGAGGAGGAAATAATTACAAATGGTTTTATAAACCTGCTCTATCAGGAAAAGGAAGGAATTGCTGTTGTGTTACCTGAATTATCTAGGTTCTTCAAAAGCAAAACAAAACAAAACAAAACAAAACAAAACAAAAAAAAACCCTCAATTAATTTTCCTTGAGCCAGTTGGAAATAAAAGCATTGGAGCACCTGACTGGCTCAGTCAGTGGAGTATGTGACTCTTGATCTCAGGGTTGTGGGTGAGAGCTCCCGTTGGATGCAGAGATTACTTAAATAAATATTTTTTTTAAAAAAAAGAAAGAAAAAGAAAAGCATTAAATGGAAATATCTCAATTTTGAGTATCTTTCAAAAGTATTCTCAGTGGTTTAATACTTAGGAACAATAATTCATAAATCTAATAATTCCATTCCTAAGCATCTATCTTAAGGAAGTATCCTATAATGCTGGTAGATAAATTCATTTAAACACATGTTAATTGAAGACTGAAAACCTGTCATTGTTGTTCTATCCATCAGGGATAGAGTGGTAAAAAAAAAATTGTCCTTGTGGAATTCCATTTGAGTTGAGAGTGGGAGACATAGATATAAAGAAACAAAGAATTTTTATTTTTTAATTTTTTAAAAGATTTTATTTATTTATTCATGAGAGACACACAGAGAGAGAGACAGAGACACAGGGAGAGGGAGAAGCAGGCTCCATGCAGGGAACCCGACATGGGACTCGATCCCAGGTCTCAAGGATCAGGCCCTGGGCTGAAGGTGGCACTAAACCGCTGAGCCACCCAGACTGCCCAAAACGAAGAATTTTTAAAGCGTGTTAGATGGTGACAAATATACTATGGAGAAGATTAGAAGGAAATAAATAAATAAAGCTGGAAGGGTGTAGAGAGATTATCTGAGTTGGTTGAAGTTTTAATGTTGATTGAAAAAAGAAGTAAGGGGGCACCTGGATGGCTCAGTTTGTTAAGCATCTGCCTCAGCTCAGGTCATGATCCTAGGGTCCTGGGATGGGCTGTGTGGGGCTCCTTGTTCACCAAGGAATTTGCTTCTCTCTCTCCCTCTGGGCTTCCATTCCAATTGTGCTCTCTCCCTCTCTCTCTTCCCCACTCTCTCTCTTTCTCTCTCTCTCATAAATAAATAAAAAAAGAAGAAGTCAAACTCTCCCTCTTCGCCGATGACATGATACTCTACATAGAAAACCCAAAAGACTCCACCCCAAGATTGCTAGAACTCATACAGCAATTTGGTAGCGTGGCAGGATACAAAATCAATGCCCAGAAATCAGTGGCACTTCTATACACTAACAATGAGACTGAAGAAAGAGAAATTAAGGAGTCAATCCCATTTACAATTGCACCCAAAAGCATAAGATACCTAGGAATAAACCTAACCAAAGAGGTAAAGGATCTATACCCTAAAAACTATAGAACACTTCTGAAAGAAATTGAGGAAAACACAGAGATGGAAAAATATTCCATGCTCATGGATTGGCAGAATTAATATTGTGAAAATGTGAATGTTACCCAGGGCAATTTACACATTTAGTGCAATCCCTATCAAAATACCATGGACTTTCTTCAGAGAGTTAGAACAAATTATTTTAAGATTTGTGTGGAATCAGAAAAGACCAAATAGCCAGGGGAATTTTAAAAAAGAAAACCATACCTGGGGGCATCACAATGCCAGATTTCAGGTTGTACTACAAAGCTGTGGTCATCAAGACAGTGTGGTACTGACACAAAAACAGACACATAGATCAATGGAACAGAATAGAGAACCCAGAAGTGGACCCTGAACTTTATGGTCAACTAATATTCGATAAAGGAGGAAAGACTATCCATTGGAAGAAAGACAGTCTCTTCAATAAATGGTGCTGGGAAAATTGGACATCCACATGCAGAAGAATGAAACTAGACCACTCTCTTGCACCAGACACAAAGATAAACTCAAAATGGATGAAAGATCTAAATGTGAGACAAGATTCCATCAAAATCCTAGAGGAGAACACAGGCAACACCCTTTTTGAACTCAGCCACAGTAACTTCTTGCAAGATACATCCACGAAGGCAAAAGAAACAAAAGCAAAAATGAACTATTGGGACTTCATCAAGATAAGAAGCTTTTGCACAGCAAAGGATACAGTCAACAAAACTAAAAGACAACCTACAGAATGGGAGAAGATATTTGCAAATGACGTATCAGATAAAGGGCTAGTTTCCAAGATCTATAAAGAACTTATTAAACTCAACACCAAAGAAACAAAGAATCCAATCATGAACTGGGCAAAAGACATGAAGAGAAATCTCACAGAGGAAGACATAGACATGGCCAACATGCACATGAGAAAATGCTCCACATCACTTGCCATCAGGGAAATACAAATCAAAACCACAATGAGATACCACCTCACACCAGTGAGAATGGGGAAAATTAACAAGGCAGGAAACCACAAATGTTGGAGAGGATGTGGAGAAAAGGGAACCCTCTTACACTGTTGGTGGGAATGTGAACTCGTGCAGGCACTCTGGAAAACTGTGTGGAGGTTCCTCAAACAGTTAAAAATAGACCTGCCCTACGACCTAGCAATTGCACTGTTGGGGATTTACCCCAAAGATACAGATGCAATGAAACGCCGGGACACCTGCACCCCGATGTTTCTAGCAGCAATGGCCACAATAGCCAAACTGTGGAAGGAGCCTCGGTGTCCATCGAAAGATGAATGGATAAAGAAGATGTGGTTTATGTATACAATGGAATATTACTCAGCCATTAGAAATGACAAATGCCCACCATTTGCTTCAACGTGGATGGAACTGGAAGGTACTATGCTGAGTGAAGTAAGTCAAGCGGAGAAGGACAAACATTATATGTTCTCATTCATTTGGGGAATATAAATAATAGTGAAAGGGAATATAAGAGAAGGGAGAAGAAATGTGTGGGAAATATCAGAAAGGGAGACAGAACATAAAGACTGCTAACTCTGGGAAATGAACTAGGGGTGGTGGAAGGGGAGGAGGGCGCAGGGTGGGGGTGAATAGTGACGGGCACTGAGGGGGGCACTTGACGGGATGAGCACTGGGTGTTATTCTGTATGTTGGCAAACTGAACACCAATAAAAAAATAAATTTATTATAAAAAATATATATATAAATATAAATAAATAAATACTTAAATTATAAAAAAAGGAGTGAGAAGGCAAAGTTCAAGTAAAGGCCTGAGGAGGTGAGGGAACTAGCCATTAAGCTTTCCAGGAAGACCATTCCTGGCAGAGGACATGCTGGGAATGTGAAATACAGCAAGATTGTCAGGTTCAACAAACAGGGAAGAGTCCAGTAGAGCTGAAGTAAAGTGTTGAAAGGCAGAGTAGAGGAAGATGAATTCAAAGGAGTATTTGGACACTACACCATATAGGGCCTCATAAGCCATCATTAGGACTTGGAATAATAATTAAAAATTTGGTTATAAGAAACTCTTCAAACCAAATGAACAGTATATTAAGGAAGAGTTAATATTTCTTTAGGATGTTGGGTTATAATAGAGACATTTTAAAAGTGTATAAGTATTCCTTAAGAACGTTGGAAAACTTTGTGATAGGATGATAACGTGAACCGGGCTCCATATAACATTGTAAAAGTATTCTGGTTTCAAATATCTTTAGAAAAGCTAGAGAAAATCATGAGAGGAAATGTATTTACATGTGAAATAACAAGTAGTAAAATTATGGATGTATTGTGTTCATTAGTTTATTCTTCCCCCAGCCTTCTTTCAACAGGCACATAGAAATTTCATAACCAGAAAATAATTACAGTTAACTTCTTTTAATTAAAAGAATACTTAAAAAGGAGTGAGACCCTGAGGTAACCAACTTCACACAGCCATGTCTCAAGGAAATCTGTGACTGTTTGTATCCCCAGTTTTAACACCTCTGGCCTCATATGAGTTGTCACATTATTCCTAGTTACTCTCTGTGCTACTGTTTTGAGTATGTAGAGAAGTAGCTGAGAAAAAAGTTTTGGAATCAGGTTCTTGGCAAAGACTAGCTACTTAGTGCTGAAGGCAAGCACAGGCTCAATTCTGAGGCTTGATCTGAGGTAAATTCCCTCACACTTAGGGAGAATGCAAGATTTCTGGCATGGAGCTGCTTATTTTTCTAAATCTAATGGATCTGCTATGAGAGACAGTATAGAATACAGAATTCGTCAAAAACCCAGGTAGGAGGCTTCAAATGAGATCTTTACCTACTGATTTATTAAATGCACTTGTGCAATATATCTGACCTCTTTCTGTTTCAGGGCTTCTTGAACTCTGAAATGAGAGGAGTGTGAGGAAAAGGATAGTAGAAGGGAAAGCATTAAGCAATCCCCATGAAGATATTGCTCAAATCCAGGTTATGTTCATATCACCTCAGGTTCTGTTTGGTAATAGATCCTGTCAGCAACCCTTCTCAAAGGGTAAAAAGGAGTGGAATTAAAGAAAAGTGTGAGCATATTTTCAAAAAAATAAAGCTTAATGGAGGTTAATGGGGTTAATCATTAGTCTGTGGAGATGCAGGTTTATATATCATATCAGCAACATGGACATTAGGATGGACGTGGTGATCCCAGGAGGACTTGGACTAAGGAAGAGCAGAACCAGGGCCAGGGACACAATATGATGACAATTCCCAATTCTCAGTGTCTTTTCAAGGAACATGTACACACACAAAAAAAAAAAAAAATCTATGATAAATTCAATTATCTGTTTCCTCTGTATGAATTGATGTAACTTTAAAGTGTCTTGATTTCCCTCCACTTTCCTGGTAGCCACACATTCAGAGAGCTATAGCATGTGCAGAGTTCTAGGACATGAAGAATCTAAGCAGACAGAGGGTATATCTCTTCTAAAATAGACAATACTAGTGCTTACTTATAGGATTGAAGAAAATGAGTCCCTAACATACATCAGTAAGATAATGAGTTCCACAAACTCATTGTGGATAATGGCTTCCACAAACCCAAGAAGCAATGTCTTCATAGGTCTCTATAAAGAAGTGCTTCCTTCTTTGTACAGCAGTGAATTAACTCAAACAGCTGAAAGTCACACACACACACACACACACACACACACACTCTTTTCATAACCATCAGCATAGCCAAAATGTCAGTAACTCCTATGAAAATTTGAATAATGCCAATTTTAAATTGACTTGTCACATAAATTCAGCAAAAGCAAACAAATCCCTTTCTTTTTCAGCTCTGGAAGTAGCTAGAAAGATGGATGGATGGATGGATGGATGGATGGATGGATGGATGGATGGACAGGCAGATCAATGCATTCATACATACATTCATTAACTGACTATTTCAGTTAGCAAACTAATGACCTTGAAATTTTGTGGCCAAGACGAAGTTCTAATAATGGCTCAATTGAGAAAGAATTACTTCCAAGCTCCCTCAGGTTGTTGGCAGGTCATGGCTATAAGACTCATGGAAGCTTGCTTCCTCAGAGCCAATAACAAGGAAAGAGAGAAACTCCAGTAAAATAGGTGATACACTCTTTGTCATTATATTCACCTAACTCTATTCATCCCATCACTTTTGCTGCTTTCTCCTGGTTAAAAGCAAATTTCAAGTCTTGTCCACAGTCAAGCAGAGGGTATTAATCAAAGACATAAATACCATGTGTTGCAAATTGTCAGGGGGCACAGCGGGGGGGGGGGGCACACCTTAAATCTGGTCACCACAGTCTGCCTTGTGACCCCTAATGTTTCAAATCTGTCCCATATAAAAATATATATCCACTCCTTTCCAAGGTTTACAGGAATCTCATCACATTAGAAACTCAGTTAAGTGCCCAAAATTTTATCATCTAAATTAGATCAAGGTACAGATAAGGCTCCTGGGTGTAATCCTTTAAGTACAGCTTTTGAAGCAAAATTTCTCTCCATTTTTGGACCTGTGAAACTGAAGAGATAAGTCAATTGCCCTCAACATACCCCAAATGCAATGGTGTGATAGACATAGGATAACAGCTATAGATATTCATCTTCAAAAGGGAGGAAATGGAGGAAAAGGGGGTCATTGATCCATAGCAGTTCTGAAATCCAGCTGAGCAAATGTTGGGAGTTCATTTATTATGTTTCAAAGCCTAGAAATAACTTTAGTATGCAGTATCTCTCTCTCTCTCTCTCTCTCTTCTCTCTCTCTCTCTCTCTCCCATGGTTTCTATTTAGTGTATAGTATAATATGACTCCACCCTCTGGGCTTTTGGCTCCTCTTCCTTTTCAAGAAAAGTAACATGTATCTATGTCTGAGTAATCATAACAGCCTGCCTCCTGCTATGGCATTTTGAGGATCTGACAGTCTGCTTTCGTTTTGCATTCTCTCTGTCCAGTTTAATCCAAGTTGGTGGTGTTCTGTTGGAATAATTTTCTCAAGAACTTTGTTGGTCTCCTGTGGATTTTAATGGGGTTCACTCCATTAGAAAAAAGCTACATTCACAGATCTTTACGAGATAAATCCTTCTTTCCCTTAGTCTCCTGCTGATATGGTTGAGGGACAACACCCTAAAATCTCCTATAGTCTCCTTGGTTTGAATGAGAGAATCTGTGAGGCACAGTCTTAATCTCTTGAAAGGGCCCTTTGTGTGACTGAATACTCTGTGCTTTTGATCTTTCTGAGTTTTAGCAAAAGGTTGTAATATCACACCCTTAGCCTTTTCTCTAAAACAAGCTTTCTTGACACTGCTCAGGTGCCATATCTTAATTTAGTAATTTGCCATGGGGGAAGCTAAGAATTTTCAAGATTATCAAGTCCTGTTCCTTTGTTTCACAACTCTTCCTTCTATTTATCGTTCTCCTCTCACCTTTTACTGTAAACAGGAAAAAGAAAACACATGGCTCCTTCAATACTTTCCTTAGAAATAGCCTCACTTACAAGTTCTACTTTATGCATAATTAATTGCAAGACACTTTTGCAAAGTTCTCTAGCACTAAATATCAAGGATCCCCTTCTTGCAATATCCAGTAACATGTTCTTCACTTCTGAGCCTTACTGAGCAGTGTCATCAAATCCAAATTATTAACTAGCAGTAGATTGAAAAAAATTTAGTCTTTCTCTGTCATGTTCCTCAAAATTCTGCCAGCCTCCACCCACTTTCTGGTCCATTTCAGTTACTTGTACAGTAAAACTCCATTTCCAAGTACCAATTACACCAAGCCTACTGATCTACATACAAAAATTGGAGATGTATAATCCATTTACAATGTAGAAAGTCAAATTAGTTTTCAGAGTTGCCAAAGCACAAGCAAATTCCTTAATATATTAAATTAGTGTGACTCCAAGAGAGATCAAATGTTATATCCTATAAGTAATTAAAATGAGAATTGAATCACAAGAAGAGAATAACTCTTTATATTTTAGACAAAAAATATATTACTAATCCCTGCAAGAACCATGTTATTGCCCAACATCTTGCTCATTAATACACTATAGGTAGGAAAAGACACACTGAAATGGTAACAAAACACCTTAATGTGGGTGACTTAATGAAAGAAGTAAGATCACTTTCTATCCTGAATTCTGGTAAAATGGTATCTCCTAAAAGCATGCCAAAACTTGCAGATGATAGCATAAATCCTGAAGCATATGGTAATCAGAGAGTAGAAGTCAACAATTATAAATTAGATGTTGGAATGTTTCTTTCAATACATGACCACATTTCATATCATGCAAAAAGGTAGCCAAGTATCACTAAGGAAACTACTGCTAATGTTGATAATGTGTGATTAGTAATCAAATCAAACTGGCAAATCAAAGTTGTTACTTTGACCAAACTTTAACCTTTCCTCTCAAATGATTATTTATTATATATTTCATGGGAAGAATATCAAAACCATTTGACATTACTTAAGCCATATTCATGACCCAGATTGCCATGTGACAGATGGTGTTCAACTACACTCAACTGTATATTTAAGTCCTTATCAAAACTCAGCTACTTCTGAAGAATGTTTCTTTATTAACCATAGGTTTGGTTTCTAGCAGACCTAATACTTCCCTCCTAAGCACATCAATCCCATAATGCATGTCTGTTTCAACTAAAGTAGTAAATACTGACAATAAGTAATTTCTAAAATATATTCTCCTGAGTATGAATAAGACAGTAGCTTACAACTATAAAATCATCCAGGTTGTCATACCTGCCATTCAAAATATTCCCAATAAACCATCATTAATTGGGCCTCAAATTATCCTTACTGCCACTGAAGTGGTATTTATTACAAAATACTTCTAAAAAATGTCAAAAACTTTATAAAGAAAACATAAAGATGACATTGAGACTGATGGTGCTGAGGATAATCACAACCTAGATGTGATCCTTGTAAAACATGTATTTGGTTTTGAATTCAATGTGTTGAAATTAAACATTCATTCTGGATCTTTTCAAGTTGTGTTTTGAAAGATTTCGTGAGAGTTCAATGAGTAAATGGAGGATAAGGTCATCATTTGGATTTTCTTTAATAGAAACAGTAAAGGGATTTTTTAATAATACTTCAAATCTAAGATATAAAGTTGTCATTTGTTAATTTAAATATATATTACTGTATTTCATTTCATCTAACACATAATTGATTGTAAAAAGCACCATTATATTACATACCACTAAGAAAAAGAAAGCACTTCCAATTAATCTATGACACAATGCTTTTTTTATCCTGTAGAATTTATACACTTATTTGGAAGAGTTCTTTTGGACTCAGACACAAATTTTTATTGTATATTACTCTTGTGCATATATAAAAAGGAATATACATTCATAACACATCAGTAAAAGTATTTCAAATTACTTTAGATGCTTTTCTAAATCACATTTTGATTGAGCTTCATTGATAATATATTACTTTCCACAAAAAAAGACTCCTTTGTGACAGGGAAATGGGCAGCATGTGCATTTCTTAAAAGATCACTCCATCATTGTCTCAAGAATTTTCTTCTATGACACTGACCTTCATACTGTAAATTTTCACACTTTCTGTATCTTACCATAAGATTCCAAGAAAGGAGTTTGGGATCAATGTCATGCAGGTAATTACAACTTTTTCATGAGTTTCAGAATTTCTAAGATGCTTTCCATCATTAGAAGAACACTGACTTCAGAGACATTAAAATGTTTTTTAAAAAATCTTTGTCTTAGAATTGATGAAATATGAAAAATACATTTTCTTATTTGGTACAATCATCACATTTAGGAAACACATCAAGATTGATCCCAAAGTGATTTTTTTATAGCTACCTAATAAATGCTTAAAAATAAAGGGATATAATGGAAATACCGAAAGTTATATCAAAATATAATCCTCTGCTTGAAGGATTTCCAAGTTTTTCAGTTCATAAAAGACTTCACGTTTCAATTGAAATACATTTCAAATGCCAATAATAATGGCATGCTCATATGACTGTAAGCATTACAAATAAAGGAACAAATTTGTTCACAACATATATTGTCAGTAACCATTATGTCCTAAAAGTAAAACAGATAAAAAATTAGGCATGCCCGGGATACCTGGATGGCTCAGTCAGACAGCTGAAATCTGACTCTTGATTTCAGCTCAGGTCATGATCTCAGGGTGGGATCTAACCCAGCATCAGGCTCTTCACTCAGTGGGGAGTCTGCTGGAAATTCTCTCTCCTTCAGCCCCTCACCCCATTCTGTGCTCTCTCTTTCTCTCTCTAAAATAAATAAATAAATATGTTTTTAAAAATGTATTGATGGGGCAGCCCAGGTGGCTTAGCGGTTTAGCACTGCCTTCAGTCCAGGTTGTGATCCTGGAGACCCGGGATCAAGTCCCACATCGGGCTCTCTGCACGGAGCCTGCTTCACTCTCTGCCCGTGTCTCTGCCTCTCTCTTTCTCTCTGTATGTCTCTCAAGAATAAATAAATAAAATCTTTAAAAAAATGTATTGAAACATGCCCATTAATTTACATACCACCTTTAGCTGCTTTCTTGCCTCATTGTTAATATAGTTGCCTAGTTAAAGTACAGACTATGCCCTGCAAAGCCAAAAATATTTATAATATAGCTGTTACAGAATAAGTTTGCAGATCCCCTTGCTAGAGCAAGGTAATAATTTCATCCTCCCCTTCATGCCTTACACCCTACAGTCCACCTTCAGGCAGACTTGCTTTCCACTTTCATGAGAAAACTTAGATTTTTGTTTAATAGTAATGTACTATTTTGTAATACTTAGAAAAATCCTCAAATGTTTCTTAGAGTAGAAGGGGAGTTTAAACTCAATGCAATTATAAAATTCCCCTGTTCTACATCAGACCAAGGCTACAAACACCATTTCCTTTGCAATCCGGTTGACTATCCCCTCCTTACTCCCTAATGTTGCAACTAAGATATACTTGGTATATTTTGCTTAGCACAATATACTCTAGTTCCATCCATGTCATTGCAAATGGCAAGATTTCATTCTTTTTGATGACTGAGTAACTGTAGAGAACAAACTAAGGGTTACTCTAGGAGAGGTGGGCGGGGATTGGCTAAATGTGTGATTGGCATTAAGGAGGGCACTTGTGATGAGCACTAGGTGTTATAAGTAAGTGATAAATCACAAAATTCTGCACCTGAAACCAATAATACACTATGTATTAACTCAATGTATTAACTAACTTGAATTTAAAAAAAAAAAAAGATATACTTGGTATATTTCTACTTGGTAAAGTCCCTTCTACTATATTTTCAGAGGAGCATCTCAACCCATGGCATTCCCAAGTAATCAGATCATGATAATCCTTATGCCAGAAAGGCATATCTGGGCATCATATTTTGCTCCCCTTCAAGGCCATGAGACTCAAGTGGTACTAATGCTACAGGAGCCTATACAAGCAAACAAAAATCTAAATCTGTAAATGCCTCAGGGTACCAATCAAAACCTAAGGAAAATCCATCACAAATAGCCAATTGGGCTTTAAACTATAATCAATCAATGATTTTCCTACTTTGCTTCCACCTTTTCCCTATAAAAGTCTCTCTACCACATCCTGCTGGAGGAACACTTCTAACCACTTCTAGTGTGGCACTAATTCGAATCAACTTTTGCTCAAATAAACTAAAAAATTTTAGTATGTCTCAGTTTATTTTTAACACCTAGCTGTGGTTCCAGGTTGGCCCAGAAAAAAAAGAAAAAAAAAAAAAAAAAGATCAAGCCAAAGGGGAAGCAGAGAAGAGAGGGGGTTAGGAAGAAGGTAGGCTCTAGGTCTTTGATTCCAGTCACCATGAAGACACCTACTCCCGTCCTGCCTATAGTTTATACAGCAGCCCAAAAAATATACCTCTTTCTCTTTAAGTAGCTCCAATGGTATTTCTTGCAACCAAGCCTCCTGACTGCCAAAGCCAGGTGACCTTCAGTGAAGGAAGCCAACATCACTTATTTTGTGGATGTCGACAGCACTATATCTTCAAGGTAGCAGTGGCAACAAAACCTGAACTGCCTTTCCTATTTTCTGATAGAAGCTTTCCCTCCATTCCCTTAAAATGGTTTAGGAAATTTAAAATAATAATAATAATAATAATCTGAAAAAGAAGGAATGGTATTAGCATAACAATTAGACCAAGGTGCCTCCCAGAACTCACAGAAATTGAATTTGCTCTGTGCTCCTCCAAGAACATAAACCAACCACACAGCCCTGCGGTCCCTTTATTTTTCCTATCTCTGGCTCTGCTTTACTTCTCACACAGTTTTATGTCTGAAAGTTTAAAAAGTAATTTATATAAAATCTGCTATAAGCATTTAGCTTGAGTATCAAATTCATTTACATGCTGTTAGATAGAAGAATTAAGCCTTCTTCAGCCTTGGGTAAGGCAAAACTGTAAAGCGAGGCAAAAGGTAACACAACATAAGAACCAAACTTTTTTAACTTGGCTGAACCTCCCTGCCTGTGCATCTAATGTTTTGCCTCTGAGAATAGAACTTATTAGCAGCCCTGAAGTAAAAAGACAGGATATTCTCAACAAGGGCCTCGCTCTGCCAAACATCCCAGAGTTTGTCTCCAAGGACTTGAAAAGAAAGGAAAGAATGAAGAGCGGAAACCATAAAGCATGCAGTCCGGCTCTCATCTAATTACTGAATGAATGGCACAGTTGTTTTGTCTGATTGCACTAAGCTAGTTATCCACTGCTAGCTTCATTGACAAAAAGGGAATCTACACAAATTATAGGGAAATTCAAGCACTAAAGGAATGTTTTGGTTCAGAGGTTTGCAATGACTATTGGCTTTGGTTTTTGGCAAAGTCTGTCTTTGCCGTATGAACTCGGCTGTGCTGGGTCAGCTTGAAGCGTTCCCAAAAGCCTACAAGAGGACAGACTTCCTTGTCATCTGTATCCCATCAATAAATTAAAGTGATGTTCTCCAGCTCGTGTTTGTTTCTTGGCAGGCTAATCTACAATCAGAAAAAGAAAAGCCTTTCATTTGTGGACTCCAGCTAAAGGAAGGAAGCTTTTGTATGGGGATTCACCGGAGACCAAAATATTAAAAAGTGGAAGAGGAAAACCATATGTTGCCGTTCTCCTAAGCGAACAGTTCAAAGTTCTGGCTAAAGCAATGCTTGAGTTCATTATACAGAAAAGTAAGTCTTTTACTGTGAGAAGACGGTATACGAATAATAATGTTGATACCTCTGAATGTTATAAACATTGACATTTTAAGTCATCTTCTGTTTTCTTCTATTTTTTTATATCAGAAAAAACTAAGCATTAGTTATTTCAAAGAAGCCTTAAATGATAATACATTTTAGGATAATGCTTTAAGATTTGCACTGCAGTTAAGAAGGAAGTGAGGAATCCAAAAGAATAGAAATCGAAGATAATATTCATAAACTCATGAGAGATAGTCGTAGCAAATCTCCTCCCTCCCTTAGAGATAGCCGTAGCAAAGCTAGTTGACAATTTGTAGTTGCAATAATTGAATCCATATTAAAGTAGAAGTGGTAAAAATCACCGTGCTGATTATCTGAACCCTCTTGCATAGTCTATTAAATAGTGTACTGTTAAAAACACTTCTTAAACTCTCTTGCTTCTCCAGGGATTAACCTTGCCTTCATATAATTTGTGAACAAGTGTACTGAAGAGAATAAAGTTGGTGTGGCCCTTCAATTGCCTGTGGTAGAAAGCATGGGTATATTCGGATCTCTTCTAGCTTGACCACACTTGTGTTTGGTTTCCTTTTTTAGTTCTTTGAAGCAGCCAAGCAAGAAATCCTACCTTAATACCTATATCCTTCAAAGAGTATGACTTCTAGCAAAAAACTTCAGTACTTTCCGTTGTCCAGTTCCTTATAGAAAGGAAGTGATTTGTTTCCTTTGTGTGGTAGAGCCATTTATAAAGACCGGCAGTAGATCAAGTGCATGGAGCACGATCTGCAGGAACACTGATGAAAATTTGATAGAAGAGGTTCATCAGACAAAAATATGGATCTGGCTTTGAATGTGCACTTACCTAGTTTACTGCAAAGAGAACTAAATCACAAGTCAGGATATTTTGTTCCTAATTCTGGCCTTACTGAGTGGTGAACACTATAAGTCTCCAGAATCAGACACTCTTTAAATCCTGGCTCTGCCACTTACCAGCTGTGTGACTTGAGCCAGTGACTTAACCTCTCTGAACCTCAGTTTCCCCATCTTAAAATCAAAATTACAAAGAATACTCAACTCATAGGGTTGTAATATATCTAGCACATAAAAAGCACTACGTAAGTGTTTGTTCAGTCAACTAAATAAACTATTCTGCTATTGACAACGAAGATCAGATCTTAGCCTTACAATGCAGGGATTTTTGTTTGTAAATAGAAATACCTTATACTTCGCACATCGTGGAGGTTTCCAATGAGTACCTTATCTCCTCTTTGCCCCATCCTGCTTCCAGATACAGGAAACACGTGGCACAAAACATGGAATTTAAAGTGGTTACAACAAAATTCTATCAGGAACAGCTTCAAATTGTGGACAATTGGGTACCATTTGCCACTGAAGACAGGCTTGTACCTAAGAGAAAGAATTCATCAGAAGACCAAGGAAACTTTCTCTTTTAATGCCCAGAAGATGCATCATTAACCTCTTCTCTGTGGCAAATCAAGCAGTATGGGATAATGATGAGCCTCTCAGAGAGTCTCTCCTAAAGACTAACATCAAATCAAGTGTAAAAAGTTTGATTTGTGACTGTAGGTAGATTATTTCTTTTGGAAAGAAAATTGCTTTCTAATAAAGGAAATAATTAGTTTAGTGTTGGATTGTTGATTTTTTTTTTCAAATTACCTACCATCATAATTCTCTACTACTCATTTGAAAAGCAATGAAAAGTTTATTCTTCTTAGGAAATCTCACATAAATAAGAAGTAGACACATTTAATTTCCTTTCTAAAGTCATATTTTTCCTGAACTTCAAATTTGTAAGAGTTCTTTTAAGATCTTTTTTTAAATTATTTTATTTCTTTATCTTTAAGTAAACTCTCTGCCTAATGGGGAATCAAACTTACAACCCTGAGATTAAGAATCTCAGGCTCTACTGCCTGAGCCATCCAGGTACCCCGAAATAGTTCTTCTAGGGGGTCTAGTACCCTGAAGATGTCTTCTAGGGGGTCCTGGGTGGCTCAGTCAGTTAAACTGCTTCGGCTCAGGTCATGATCCCTGGGTCCTGGGATCCCACTCCCTGCATCGGGCTCCCCACTCAGCAAGGAGCCTGTTTCTTCCTCTCTTTCTGCCCCCTACTCACGCTTGCTCTCTCTCTCTCTAGTGTGCTCTCAATCTCTCTCAAATAAATAAAATCTAAAAAAAAAAAAAAATTATCTTCAAAATTCAACCCACTTGAAACTTGACATCTACAAATAGGGCCAGTATTCAGTAAACGGTCCCTGCTCTAGAAACAGCAAAGCACTCAATTTCTAGACAATTCTGATTATTATAAAAAAAAATTCATAGCATTAATGGTAAAAAAAAAATTGGCAAAAAATATAACATGGAGATATCCTTCACATTATGCAGGAAAATATTTTCTGTTGGATCAATGAGTACATCACCTTTTATAAATCCATTCAAATCATGGAAAACTGATGTATCATATTTATCAGTTCTTCAGAAAGATGTTGACCTTTTATGGTTAAAATATAATAGAAACAACCAAAGAAAATAATTAATAGATTAAACTACACAAAATCTTAGTGATAAGACAGTCAACTGACCAAAAATATGGATGAGGAATTAACATAAAAGCTAATACAATGAATACATAAATAAAATATTCAAGTCCTCGCCAGTAACAAGAAATATGCAATGTTTTAAAACAGTAAGGTATAATTTTATACCTAATAATAATTATTGGCTTTAAAATTATATAATAATTTTTTACTAGTAATAACTATTAGCTATTGCCGTTGAAATTAGGCAATACAATGCTGACAAAATACACACACACAGTGTTGCTGGCGACAAACATTATACAATCCTTTGGAAGGCAATTTGCCAATACGCAGCAAAAAAATTAGACTCATTATTCTACCAAGTAGCCCCTCCTTGCGGGAATTCGATATGTAAAAATTCAAAAGAAAAAGGTCTATATTTATATATTCATAACAGTATTATTTTAAGTGGCTAAATATTAAAAACCACTTAGTACCCAACCACTTATCCTTTCAAAAAAATATCTAAAAGCCATTTTAGGGAATCCCTGCGTGGCTCAGTGGTTTAGTGCCTGCCTTCCGCCCAGAGCGTGATCCTGCAGTCACTGGATCAAGTCCGGCGTGGGGCTCCCTGCATGGAACCTACTTCTCCCTCTGCCTGTGTCTCTGACTCTGTGTGTGTGTGTGTGTGTGTGTGTGTGTGTGTCTTTCTTGAATAAATAAATAAAAATCTTTAAATAAATAAATAAAAGCCATTTAAACAAGATAAGTATGGGGACTATGCAGCAATATAAAAAACTGTTTGTGTTGCTGATGTAGTGGAAAACAACCAATTTAAAATTGCAACAACATAAAAATTTACATCTACAGGCAATGATAAGGAAATGAGTAAAAGATTCCAATAACTGCACTATTGTTGTAGGATCATTGCTGAGCGTCTCCTTTCCCTTTAATTTTTCAAAATTATCATTACATGATTTTTTTATCATACTGGGCAAAAAGCCATCCCCTTTAGCTGGTGGCAGCTAGCTCCTCTACCTGGTGGAGATGGCCTCGGTCCAGGATTGGGAGTAAGAGACAGAGAACTATCCCTTGTTCTAACCATTCCCAAGTGCAGTCTTAGTACCATTCTCCCCACAGTTCAGGTGTATATGCCAGTAAAGTGTCGATATTTTTCTTTAAGCTCCTTCTTGTGCTTTGCCCCCAAGAAATTGGTTTCTAGGGACGCCTGGGTGGCTCGGTGGTTGAGTGTCTGCCTTTGGCTCAGGATGTAATCCTGGGGTCCCAGGATCGAGTTCCACATCGGATTCCCTGTGTGGAGCCTGCTTCTCCCTCTGCCTGTGTCTCTGCCTCTCTCTGCGTATCTCTCATGAATAAATAAATAAAACCTTTAAAAAAAAAAGGAAAGAAAGAAAAAGAAAGAAAGAAAGAAAGAAAGAAAGAGAAAGAAGAAGAAAGAAAGAAAAGAAAGAAAGAAAGAAAGAAAGAAAGAGAAAGAAAGAAAGAAAGAAAGAAAGAAAGAAAGAAAGAAAGAAAGAAAGAAAGAAAGAAAGAAAGAAAGGAAGAAAGGAAGAAAGGAAGGAAAGAAGAAAGAAAGAAAGAAAGAAAGAAAGAAAGAAAGAAAGAAAGAAAGAAAGAAAGAAAGAAAGAAAGATTGGTTTCCATTAACATTACTATCCCAAATGCCAGGTTCCTGCTTCTTTATTTATAATGCCTCTTGCCTTCATCCATTCTCCCATGGCTATACTTTTTCTAGGCCCTTCTCTCTCTCCTCTCCGAATGATTACAGTTGCTCTACACTCATCTGCACATCTCCCGTCATTCCCCACTGTCAGTCTGCTCTGCACATGGCTTTACCATCAGTTCAATTGTTCAAAAACAATTCTACATTATGACTCTCCTGCTAAAACACTCCAAAATGTCTCCCATTTACCCCCCAAATTAATCTGAACTCTTGCCAAGTCTTTCTGTAGAAGACCAAGATTCCGCAAGGCCTATCACTGTTTTCCAAGCCTGCTAGTGAAAACTTTTCTCTAGTTAGGCTTGTCTTCTTACTGCATTCAATACTTCCATTCGTGGTGTTCTCTCTCGCTCTCACTCTCTCTCTCATTTTTTTCATACATTTACAGACACACACATACATACACACACACATTCACAGTCAATTTTTATTCTGTCCTTTTTATCCTTGGTTCTGACTAGAATACCCTCTTCTCACCTCTCTGCCTTCAATCTTATTTTCCTTCTTATCTTTGTGTGACCTTTTTCTGAATTCCTCTATCATCTGTCCATTCAGTTTATCTAGAGCTCTCTTCTACATTGTCTTCTTTTTGGAAATTAAAACATATTTTCTTATTTTCCCTATTTTAGAAATAGCTCCTAGAATCTAATATTAGCTTACCAGTCTGACTGCTGGTAAATTATAGTACTGTAGGGATGCCTGGGTGGCTCAGGGTTTGAGCGTCTGCCTTCGGCTCAGGGCCGTCCGTGATCCTGGGGTCTGGGATCGCTTTCTGCATCCAGCTCCTTATAGGGAGTCTGCTTCTCTCTATGCCTATGTCTTCTTCACCTCTCTCTCTCTGTGTCTCTCATGAGTAAAATAAATAAAATATTTTTAAAAACTTATAGTACTGTAGAAAGTACTGGATTCCAGGAGCTTGGAGCCACCCTATACACAAATTAGAAGTCATAAGGCGAGAGAGGAGTTCTTCTTTACTGAAATTCAGGATTTTAAAAACTGAGGTAAATTTCTGAAACTTATTCTTTGTCACTTTTCAATCATTTTTAAACACTCCTTCCTCATATTCTGATGACTGTCTATTTTTTTTTAATTTTTATTTATTTATGATAGTCACACACACACACAGAGAGGCAGAGATACAAGCAGAGGGAGAAGCAGGCTCCATGCACCGGGAGCCCGACGTGGGATTCGATCCCAGGCCTCCAGGATCGGGCCCTGGGTCAAAAGCAGGCACCAAACCACTGCGCCACCCAGGGATCCCTGACTGTCTCTTTAGAAAAATCAATGTTTACATGTCTCTCAAGTCCCCCTCTCTCCCATTGAGCTTACCTAGTCAGGTCTGTCCCATGAAAATTCCTAATTCTTCAGGCCTGAGGTGTTATTGGGTAAAACAATCAGGTCCAGTGTGCAAAAGAAATTTGTTTCTGGAGTCAATATTTCCCTCCTGCTGAAATATCTATATTAATGAACAGCATCACCCAATTATTCAAGCCAGACATCTAGGAATTATCTTTACTCTTCTATTTCCTTCATCTCCCTTATGCAATTGATCAAAATTTATAGAAATGAATCTCTCTTCTATATCTGAGAAACATATATATATATGTATATATATACATATATATATACTGAGAATATATATCTATACTCAAATACCAGCCAAACAACATAAAAGAGGAGTCTGCAGAAAAATTAATTTAGTGCTAAAATAAAATAATTATAGAACTAAAAAAAATAGAAACAGAAATAGAAGCATGCTAAAAATATAATTTCCAACATGAAGGAAAATCCTAAAAAAAAAAAAAAATCATGAATGAAAAGAATAAAACAAACAGACCAAAGCAATTAGAGAAAAGAACACAAATATTGATGAAGACATTCTAACATAAGGCTAACTGGAATTTCTAAAATAAAAAACTCAACTGTTGAATTCTCTGAGAAAAATCTGCTTAATCATTCCCATTTGAAAAAAATGAGAAATAAAACAAGTCAGTGATAAGGAATCAAAATATCACCACTAGAAGTTATAAAAGCTATGTATGTAGCTTAGCTGTGCAACTAAATAGACTTGCTATCTGAATCACAGTATTTGTCATGCTTACTTTATCCACTAGGCAATGCTGAATCAGGATAGACCAGTTCTCCGGCGAACTAGGAGGATAGTATACCTAATCAGGTGGAACATGGCAAAGCATAGGTGAATGGCTGCCCCTCAAAGGATGCCCGCTCTTAGGAGGAAGAGAGGCAGAACTGACATAAGCATTCCCAATTTATTTTCCAAAATTATCAACCATAAGTCATTCTATCTGAGGATAGAATGAGTAAAGAGGTGGATAGAAGCTTACACTAATGGAACACACATTATAAGAGGACCAGGGTTCACTCTTAGTGGAAGGGCTCTCCAAGAGTCTGCCTAATAGGATTTTAGAATTGCTCTACTGTATGTCTCCCAGTTGTTAACTTTCTCAGTGGGAAAGTGTTATGCAGTTACTCTATCCAATGTAATCATTGTAAGTTAGATATGTAAAGGAGAGAAAACTTACCTCAGTAGCCCTAAAGTCTCTGGACTAAAAAGCACCATTTCTAGAGCTGCTGTAGAGACTATAGCACATCATTTGATATCATCAACATTGTATTTGGTGTTATTATTCCATGGGGCTTTTTGTTCCTTTTTTGCTCCCTTGGGGTGGGAGCAAGTATATTTTGCACATAAAAAGGAGTCTGAACCAAGTATTTTTTGCATGTAGAAGATATTAGGGCATGTTCTGCTTCTCTCTCCTTCCAGACAAACAGATGGATTGTATTTCCCTCTCCTGTATGACTTGCTTAGACCAGTAAAATGCAAATGGAAGTGCCATATGTTTCTTCCATGCAGTCGCATTAAGAGCGTTAAGAGCCAGAATTCAACTCACCACATTCCTCTTTTCATTTTTTTTTTTTTGCCTTGGTGATTATAGAAGCATGTGTCGAGATGGAGCATCTATCAGCCTGTGTCTCTGAAAGTTTGCAATGAGCAGAGGCCTTCCATCCAAAGTAAGACATGTGGCAAGTAGAAGTATAAAATTATGTTACGGCTTTCTGCTATAGGCTCAAGTGACTGGTGTCAAGATGGGCTACTTCATGAAATCCAGAAAGGTGGTGCTGGTCCAGCTGGATGATAATCCAGACACAAAGCAGTCATTGTGAAGAACATTGATGATGTCATCTAAGCATATCCCTACAGCCATGCTCTGATCGACAAGAGCTTAAAGATCAAGTCTTTTGTGAAACTTTATAACTACTATCACCTCATACCCACAAGGTACTCTGTGGACATCCCCTTGGACAAAACTGTCATTCAAGGATGTCTTCAGATACTCTGTTCTTAAAAGCAAGGCCCAAAGAAAGGCCAAGGTCAGGTTTGAGGAGAAGTACAAGACCTGGAAAAAACAAATGGTTCTTCCAGAAACTGTGGTTTTAGGTCTGTTTTGTTTCAGTCATTAAACATACCCAAAAAACAGCAAATAAATAAAAAATAAAGTTGTGCTGTGCCAAAAGCCACTGAGATTTGGGAGTTGTTTGCCACTGCAGCATCATCTCATATATCCTGATGTGTATGCTGCTTTCTTGAAAGTATTAGAAATTTGCAGTGGAGGCAGTTCTAGTCACATAGTCTTGTTCAAGGGGCACCCTTATTCTTCCCTTCAAGTACGCTCAAAATCTCTTTTTTATTCACTCCCCTGTTGAACTTAATATGGATTCTACGTGGTAAGACAGCATCCACAAATTCTTATGACTGGGCATTTTCAGCACTATACCTCAGTGGGTATTGTCTCTTGGTAGAGAATGGCTTAGGCATTTAAAAAAAAAAAAAAAAGCCACCTAACTAGGTTTTCATATTGTTTCCACATTTTACTGGAAAAATCATCCTTAACACATTTCTAATCATAAGCAACTGTTGATATTTCTTAAGACTGAACCCAGCAAACAGCAGTATTCATGCAATGCTCCAGATTCTGCAAGGCATTTCTTTCTTTAATGTCTTTTTCTCAGTTATATTTTCCCCCCTCTAGTCCTGTCAGGAAGATTCAGCCAAATTTGTCTCAGTCTATATGGTATCGACTACTTGATCCTGACAGTAAGAAGATAAAACCAAAATCTCAACTGCATTGCAGTTCAAGTGAAGTAAATGCAGGGTAGAGAGATGGCCAAAAATGCTTAAAAGGCCTCTTAAGAATCTCTTTTCTCTATTTTTGGAAATTTGGTTCAGAAATCAGTTAGTTATTCTTGTATAACCAATCACCTTAAAACTTTGAGGCTTGAACTTTCTTACACCATACACAAAAGTAAACTCAAAATGTGAGACCTGAAACCATAAAAATCCTAAAAGAGAACACAGGCAACAATTTCTTTGACAACACTGTAGCACATTTTCTATATATGTCTCCTGTGGCAAAGAAAACAAAAGCAAAAAAATAATAAATAAAAATACTATTAGAAGTATATCAAAATAAAATGCTTCTGCACAATAAAGGAAACAATCAACAAAACAAAAAGATGATCTACTGAATGGGAGAAAATGTTTGCAGATGATATACCTGATAGGAGTCTGTATACAAAATATGTAAAGAACTTATACAACTCAACTTATACAACTCAACATCCAAAACCAAATAATCCAATTAAAAAATGAGCAGAGGACATGAACAGACATTATCCAAAGAAGACATCCAGATGGCCAAGAGACATGTGAAAAGATGTTCAACATCACTCATTATCAGAGAAATGCAAATCAAAACCACTATGATATATCACCTCACACCTGTCAGAATGGCTAAAATAAAAAACACAAGAAACAAGTGTTGGCAGGAAGGTGGAGAAAAAGGAACTCTCACCCACTGTTGATGGGAATGCAGACTGATGCAGCCACTATGGAAAATAGCATGGAGTTTCCTTAAATAATTAAAAATACAATTGCCATATGATCCAGTAATTCCACTACTGGGTATTTACCCAATGAAAACAAAAATACTAATTCGAAAAGACACATGCATCCCTATATTTATTGCAGCATTATTTACAATAGCCAAAAGATGGAAGCAACACAAATTTCCATCAATAGATGAATGGATAAAAATTATATATATATATATATATATATATATAAATATATATATATATATATAACCATTTGTATATACGGTATATACACACACACACACACACACACACACACAATGGAATATTAGCCATAAAAATGAAGAAAATCTTGTCATTTACAACAACATGGATGGTCCTAGACAGTATAATGCTAGGTAAAAGAAGTCTATCAAAGAAAGACAAATACCATATGATTTCACTCATATGTAGAATTTAAGAAATAAAACAGATGAACAAAGAAAAAAAAGAGACAAACCAAAAAACAGACTCTTAACTATAGAGAGCAAACTGGTGGTTACCAAAATGGTAGTAGGGGGAGGGGAGGAATGAGTGAAGGGGATTAAGAGTACACTTATGATAAGCACTGAGTAATGTATAGAATTTTTGAATCAGGGATCCCTGGGTCGCGCAGTGGTTTGGCGCCTGCCTTTGGCCCAGGGCGTGATCCTGGAGACCCGGGGTCGAATCCCACATCAGGCTCCTGGTGCATGGAGCCTGCTTCTCCCTCTGCCTGTGTCTCTGCCTCTCTCTCTCTCTCTGTGACTATCATAAATAAATTAATTAATTAATTAAAATTAAAAAAAAAGAATTTTTGAATCACCGTATTGTACACCTGAAACTAATAGAACACTGTACATTGATTATACTGGAACTTAAAAAGCAAATTATTTTTTTAAAAAATTTTGAGGCTTACAACATCAACTATTTATTATTTCTTATGGATATAAAAATCACCTCAATTGTTTTGTTGACCTGGGCTAGGTTTAGCTGCTCTCATTTGGGTTCTTCCCTATGTCTGCAGTCATCTAAAGGAGAAGTTCAGGGACTCATGACTCATTTTTGTTCCATGTAGTCTCTTATCCTTCAACAAACCATACAAGACTGTTTCCATAGCAATGGCAGATTTCCAGGACAGGAGTACAATACCCAAGTACTTTTTCAAACCTCTGCTTGTATCATGTCTGCTACTATTCCACTGGCCAAAGAAAATCATATGAACAAGCCCAGAATCAGTATAGGACCAGCACTATCAAAGGGCATGGATACAGATGGCATAAAATATAGGGGACCACTCGTGCATTTCATGCATTAACTGATTATGATTATTTATTACTAATTATTAACCCCAATGTATTAATCAGTGCAATTAATATATTACATAATGTGCTTAGGAAAAGATAAGTTTGCATAACAAGCTGTGTCAGTTTATACTTTAAAACCTTTCCCTTGGTGGTTGCTAGAAGGGCAGGGGAAAAATAGGTGAAGGAGATTAATAGGTAAAGCTTTCAGTTGTAAAATAAACGAGTCATGGAGATGAAAAATATGGTTTAGGGATTATAGTCAATATTATAATAACATTGTAGGGTGACTGATGGTGACTACACCTATAGTGATGAACATTAAGTAATGTACAGAATTGTCAAATCACAGTTGTACACCTGAAACTAATATAACATTATATGTCAACTATCCTTCAATAATAAAAATTTTAAAGATTTTTATTTATTTATTTGACAGAGAGGTCATGTTGGGGAAGGGCAGAGGGAGAGAGAGAATCCCAGCAGAAGCCCCGCCAAGTATAGAGCCCAACATGGGGCTCAATCTCACAACCCGTGAGATCATAACCTGAGCAAAAATCACAAGTCGAACACTTAATGTCTGAGACACCCAGGCACCCCAATAATAAAAATTTTAAAAAACCAGAAACCCTTTACTAAAACCTGCTTATAGATGTGGTTCTGGTCACCTACATGGTTGTTATTTGATGATGATACTTCATAGCCTACTTGCTAGGATCTGTGCACCTTTGTCAAGGCCCTAGAAGCCTTTCTGCATTCCTGCCAAGAAACTCTGGCTCCCACAGACTCTTTTTAATGGTCTCATAGTCCTGTATACACTTGGCACCTAAGATGCCTATACACTCTTGATAAGGGAGTGAAAAGCCCGTGGGCACATTCTTTTTTAAATCCTGAAATGTTCCCTGAATCCATAGGAAGTCACACTTACCTGTGCACCTAGCCCCCATAAAAGACAGCTGTGGGCTGCCATGGACTGAATGTCTGTGTGCCCCCAAAATCCATATGTTGAAGCCCTAACCTCCAGTGTGATAGTATTAGGAAGTGCGATCTTTGGGGGGTAATTAGGCTTGGATGAGTTCATTTGGGTGGAGCATTCATGATGGGATTAGTGTCCTTACAAGAAAAGGAAGACACCAGAGTTTCCTTTCTCTGCCAGTGGGAAGACAGCCATCTGCAAGCCAGTAACAGGGCCCTCATCAAGAACTAAATCTGCCAACACCTGGTTCTTGGGCTTCCCACCCTCTGAAATTGTGAAAAATAAATGTCTGTTCTTTAAGCCCTCCAGTCTACGGTATTTTGTCATAATACCTCAAGCTTATTAAGACACAGACCAAAGTCAAATATCACATGCCTAAAAAGAGTAGCATTAGAAAGCTAGTATGAGGCTTGAACTTTCTTACACCATACACAAAAGTAAACTCAAAATGTGAGACCTGAAACCATAAATATGTATAATATAAAGTGCCAAGGTCAAAACAATCCACACACACATTAAAATCAAATGATGCATGATTTGCATCATTTGGGGTGCATGGCTGACTCAGTTGGTGAAGCATGCTACCCTTGATCTCAGGATTGTGAGTTCGAGCCCCATTTGGGTATAGAGATTACTTAAAAATAAAATATTTAAAAAAAAATCAGGGCACCTGGGTGGCTCAGTCGGTTGAGGATCTGACTAGTGATTTTGGCTCATGGGATCAAGCCTGCATCAGGGTCTCTGCTCAGTGGGGAGTCTGCTTGAGATTCTGTCCCTCTGTCCATGCCCCCAATTGCATGTGTGCTCGCTCGCTCTCTCAAAAATGAATAAATAAATCTTTAAAAAAAAAAAAGTTCAAAGCCATACCTAAGGCTTCTTCCTGTGTAATTTTTATCTCCAAATTCTATTCTCTGCTGTGTCATGCAATATTTCTGACCTATACACCAAATGTTAGGACTTTCTTTCAAAATTAACAAATAACATCCCTCTTTCCTGCTGAGATTATTTAGAAATTGAAAAGGAAGGCAACCAAAACATCACCTCTGTGGTTTATAAAAGCTAAACTAGAAGACACTATGTAGAGTGACAGCCAAATGTACCTGCTAACTGAAACATAAAATTAGGCAGACTTCTTTATTCAGGCATAGGCAGTACTGATGAGAGTTGTAGTCTTCATATGGGAGGTGGGTGGTCTAATCCAGTAAGAATTACTGCACGTAAAGTTGAAGTTATCCTGCTTCCTAGTTCTTACTTCCCTTGGGGTTTTATTCTCCACAAGAACAAGAGTAGAAACCAAGCCAAGCCAATTTAAGTTATTCATCTAAAATGCAGAGCTCAGATGCCTCATTGATTGCTCTCTGGGACAGAGTAAGTAAAGGAGTAAAAGTACACTGATCAAGCAACCTCCACATTCATGAATCTATCTCCCTAAAATCAACAAAGAAAAGAAAAATATTAAGAAATATAATATATATAAATATTTATATATAAATATAAATAAATGTAAATATGTATTAAATATAAATAAATTTAAATATTTATATTTATAAATATAAAATATTACAAAAAGTATTAAAAGGCATAGTAGGAAAAAATTTCTTGCATTGAAGGAAAAGGAAAATATGTATATTAAAGAGGAACACTGTGAATTCCACTTCTACCCATGAAGAAACTCAATGAAGGATATGTACATAGCCTTTTCAACAAATGATACTGGAACACTTGGACACCAATTGTTAAAAAATGAAACAATCTAAATTTCACACCTTATTTAAAATTTACTCAATATAGGGATCCCTGGGTGGCGCAGCGGTTTGGCGCCTGCCTTTGGCCCAGGGCGCGATCCTGGAGACCCAGGATCGAATCCCACATCAGGCTCCCGGTGCATGGAGCCTGCTTCTCCCTCTGCCTATGTCTCTGCCTCTCTCTCTCTCTCTCTCTCTCTCTCTCTCTGTGACTATCATAAATAAATAAAAAAAAAAAATTTAAAAAAAAAAATAAAATAAAATTTACTCAATATAAATCACGTACTTAAATTTGAAGAGTTAAAGTGCTATTACCAAAAGATGGAGCAATGGTTATTGAAGAACTTTAATAGCTTAAAAAAAAGTGTCCTTAACCAGTAACTGATTTGACAGTGTTTTTTTTTCCTGCCAGAAGTATCAGTGTTGTCTGGCATTGATCATTATTCATTCATTCATTCATTCCTTCATGTATGTCGCTCTTCTCAAAGGAGCTCAATACACAGGGAAATGAAGTATTTGTTCTTCTCCAGTCATTACAAGTGCTGAACTGTGACCATGTTAATCTTCCTGAAGAGGTAACACAGAATCTCACTAGGGGTACCCCTCTGCTGAGTACCTTGCAAGTTCACCTGGCACACTGTATTGGCTGGATTATGGCAAGCAAAAAGGAAAATTTGCTCTCACTAGCTCCCTGTATACCTCATGTCTTCTTCTACATTGAGCTTCAGAGACAGGACTTCCTTGGATCTTTAGGGTTCTTGGTAATTCCGCTCTCACTTTTGTAATTTTTCTCAGAAGCAGCACACATAAAGAAAAAGTGGGGAAAAAAAAGCAATAGCAGTAGTATTTTCATGACCATAAAAGACTATCTGGTTGAAGGTCTTCTGACTCTTTGCCTGCTTTCTATTGCCAAACAGCACATTTATTAAAACATACCAAAAGCCAAATAGGCTGGTTGCTGGCAGCAAAGTTAATTTAAAGAACTGAAGTAGGAAGATTACAGAACTGGAGAGCTATGAGAACTACTTTCTGAAGAAAACTGAACAGCCAGGAAAGCACTGGATCTTTCGTAACAGAAATTGGTATAAACGTGGGGAGCTGTGCCAATATATCTGACACATACTCCCTTAGAATGTGGCCATATCAAAAGCAATATTATCAATGATTTACTAATATCAAAAATCAATATGAGATATTAGCAATATGATACTAATAATTAGATTTGGGAACTATGTTGATTTTTATTATCAAAAACTGCATATTCTTTTTCTTATAAGTTACTGTTACTCGAGTTCTTAAAATTTGTTTTAGTAAAAAAGAAAAAAAAGAAAGAAGAAAGAAAGAAAGAAAGAAAGAAAGAAAGAAAGAAAGAAAGAAAGAAAGAAAGAAAGAAAGAAGGAAGGAAGGAAGGAAGGAAGGAAGGAAGGAAGGAAGGAAGGAAGGAAGGAAGGAAGAAAGAAAGAAAGAAAGAAAGAAAGAAAGAAAGAAAGAAAGAAAGAAAGAAAGAAGGGAAAAAATTCAATTTGTATGTTCTTTGTTTTCTAAATCATCTCTTAGTAAGTTGGTTTTTACTCTTTCATACAAAGAAATCTTAGATCTTTCTGCCCGGCTTTCAACAGGGGGTCCCAGTAGCAGCACCAAAGGGAATTGGTGAGCTCCCAGTTAGAAGGGCCTTCTGTCCTGTCCCTTGTTAAGGACTATGGACATCTGCTCACTCAGGCTCAGTCCCATGCTGGTACAGTTTCAAGCCCAATCTCACTGCTAGTTCATCCTATAGAAAAAACGTGGGTGCCGTCAGTAAGTGGATTTAAGTTTTCCAAGGAGCTTTACGGTTTAAAAACACTTTCTTTTTACTGTTTTTACAGTTTAAAAAATGCCAACAACTTGTACATCACCTCTTCCAAAAATCCTTTCTTGTTTTATCTAATCACTTTTGTGGTGATATTTGTGACAATCTTCTATACAGGAAGAAAACTGGATTACTTTGGATTTTACAGAGACTGTTTACATTTTAGATGTGAAGTAGGTATTTTTACCTCTTTTTAGAGGCATTGGAAAAGACCCACTACTATGCTCAAGTCTTCCTAGCTGGTTGGTGGAAAAATGCAACCTAGGACTTAGATTTCCTGAATGAGTCCACCAAGTTTAACCTCGGTTAAAAACATAATAATAACCACTCATATATTTATAGTATTTGGAAATACTAGAAGCATTCCACATTCACCATCTCTCTCTGATCCTAGAAATGCACTATAAAGTAAGCAGAACAAAGTATTGCATCTCCATTTTACAAATGTAAAAACCTGAGGGAAGAGTAGTGGTGGGGTTAAAAGATCTATCTAAGATCAAAGAACATTCAAGTGGCAAAGTCAGATGGAGAAGCCAGGCATTGGGACTCCTCTCTCACACTGTATTCCAGTTCCATTCTATCTGCTTGTGCTTTACCTTTCATTCAACTGCTTCCTCAGTTTATCTAATTAAATTTATCTTATGCAGTTTTGCCACCATACATAAAGAAAGCTGGACTACTTGGATTTTAAGAGGATTGGGGGATATTTTTATAGGGTGAAAACTTCCGTTGAAGAGTTCTGCTCAACAGGGCCTAGAATGATAAATGAAGAGGATGATGATGAGGAGGAGAAAGATAAAATAACCTGTGGATTATTTACCAGAGTGTTTGTAGACTTGTCGTTAGCCTTCCAATCAGGAAGATTTGTGCCCAGTCTGTTTAAAATACCATTGGTTTGGGGTGCATGGCTGACTCAGCCCATGGGGCATGGGAGTTTTGATCTTGAGGGTTTTGTTTTGTTTTTGTTTTTTAGATCTTGAGGGTTTTAGCTCAAGCCTCATGTTGGGCCCAGAGTTTACTATAATAATAATAATAATAAAATTAAAAATAAATAAAATGTAATGAAATATCATTAGTGTCAGTTTTAAAAAATTTTTTGATTGCATTATGAGCAGTATGGATCAACATTTCAGAGGTGTCTTTAAATAATATGTTGTCGTTATTTAAAATATTAAATCTTAAAAAAAGTGTAACAAAATATTTTGTTGGCACAAAAAAATTCAAACAACTGGTTCATGTGAGCTAGGATCATTTGATGTATACACTTAGGTCTTTTTGACAGGAGAAGGTAAAATTATGGTTATTTAAAAATAGAGCTGTTAAAGATTGTGTCAAAACAGTTTCCTCCAATTGATTTTTTTACTGTAATAAAAAAAATTGTGTACTTCGGCTCCATGTGGTATCACATGGAAATCTAAATGTCCTTGAAATTTTCTTGACTCAGTCCAAAGATGCAGATAGCTGGCCTTCATTGAGTAAGAATTCAACTGTGACTCAGAAGGTTTAAAAACTTGTCCCCAAACATTGATATCAGTGAATATGAGGACATTTGTAGAAAGATGGGAGATTCACATTTCCCTCCGTTGCAAGAAGGTAAGTTTTATTCATGCTAAAATCAATTCCTATTACTACCAAAAAAGTAAGGTTAAGTGTGTGTGTGTGTGTGTGTGTAGGTGTGTGTAGGTGTGTGTGTCTGTGTGAAAAAAAATAATTTGCACACTACTGGGCACTATTCACATGTAAAGTATTTTTTTATCATCACCCTATTAGGGAATTAAAAATGTCTCATTTGTTTGGTTCCCTTTAGCGTTTCATGTCTGATCACTTGGCAATAGAGCTTCATAGATAATAAAGGTGAAATATCCAATAATTTTTTTTTAAGGAAAAGAAAAAAAATAAAAAACCTCTAGCTATGCCAAAGTTCTGAGAGTTCCATGTTGTGCAACAAAGCCACTGGCTTTGAACCAGTGCCATGACTCTAGCACCTTGTGCCAGATACTACATTTACTCAGGGTCATTTGGGCAAAAGTAATGAAAAATATTAAAGCAATGTTTATGTAGCAGATATGCAATATCAATCATGTTATGTACATTGGTGATAAGAGTAAGGATTGGGTTGTTTGGGAGAAAAGTGACATTTTTTCTTGAGTAGTGGAAAATTACCAGTTTATACTGTGTTTGAGCTCTCTACTTAACTTTATTCCTTTATTCTTTCTTTATGCAGCTCCACTGTAAATCATTTTGATAGCAAAAAAAAAAAAAAAAAATTTAAATTGTAAAGGATCACCAGAAATGTTTTCAAGAAATGATCTGAGAGTCAAAGTAACATGGTGATAAACTATAAATTATATATTATCCAGCCTGTTATTTCTATGTTGAGATAAATGGGCAAAGTGTTGGAGCAATAATTATGCTCAGAAAATGCTTGCTAATTGTCCTCTAATGTCAGACCGCCGTCCAAATCCTACGTTTCCCAGACTTACTCAGATAACAAATTCTAAAGACCTGGAATTGCAACAAACACCCTGCTTAATGTAGCATAAGCTCTCGATCTACCAATAGGTTCAAGTTGAAAGTTGTACTGTGGCCTCAAATGTGGTTTTCTTTGAAATCCACTAAGCTGTTCCTCAAACCCCTGCTCTGCTTGTTCCATCCTAATGATGGCTTTTCTGTATTAGTTTATTCAGTAAACATTTAGTTAGCTCCTTAATTCCCCACCCAGCTTTTATATCTCCTGCCCAAAACACTAGCTCTTGATACTGTATTTTTATTTCCAAACTGAATGCCATTTCCCTAAAATACAGGGTTTTCAAAAATTATTAACCCCAAGTTCATGGGGATCCCCGGGTGGCTCAGTGGTTTAGTGACTGCCTTTGGCCCAGGGCGTGGTCCTGGAGTCCCGGGATCGGGTCGCATGTCGGGCTCCCTGCGTGGAGCCTGCTTCTCCTTCTGCCTGTGTCTCTGCCTCTCTCTCTCTCTCTCTCTCTCTCTCTCTCTCTCATGAATAAATAAATAAAATCTTAAAAAAAAAAAAAAAAAAGTTCAACCCTCAAAAGCCTACGTAATCCATGGTATACCTAAAAATTGTATTTCCAATTGATAGTGTGTTTGAGTTCTCTACTTAACTTTATTTTATTCTTTCTTCATGCAGCTCCACTGTAAATCATTATGATAGCAAAAAACAAAACAAAACTATGTCCTTTTCCATATTACTCAGCCATTAGAAACGACAAATACCCACCATTTGCTTCAACGTGGATGGAACTGGAGGGTATTATGCTGAGTGAAGCAAGTCAATAGGACAAGGACAAACATTATATGTTCTCATTCATTTGGGGAATATGAATAATAGTGAAAGGGAATATAAGGGAAGGGAGAAGAAATGTGTGGGAAATATCAGAAAGGGAGACAGAACATAAAGACTCCTAACTCTGGGAAACGAACTAGGGCTGGTGGAAGGGGAGGAGGGCGGGCGGTGGGGGTGAATGGGTGACGGGCACTGAGGGGGGCACTTGACAGGATGAACACTGGGTGTTATTCTGTATGTTGGTAAATTGAACACCAATAAAAAATTAATTTATTAAAAAAAAAACTATGTCCTTTTCCATATTCTTTCCTTTGGGGAAATGTATTGAATTCTCGCTTAGTAAAGCCAAAGGAGAATATATGCCCTTCAAAGTAACAGAAACGTTTACCTATCCTTTAAGATACAGAAGTGAAACTAAATTTACTGCCTACATTGTTGCCCCAGGCACTTTACAGAAGCTACCTCATCTAATCCCCAAGTAAATAGTACACAGGTTTTACAAATGGGGAAATTGAGGCCCAGAGAGCCCAAAGTATAAAAAGGAAAAAGTAATCAAATCAAGATTTACACCATTGGTAGTAGAATTTCATAATTCATGCACCTTCCAAGAACACCATCCTGCCTTTCAAAACAAGTGTCTGGAGCCAAAGTCAACTACTGCTTGGGTGTTCTAAAGGAGGAACAAAGGGAAAGTATTCTTGTTAGGGGCTGAATTGTGTCCCCCCAACCAAATTCATATAGTGAAGCTCTAAACCCCATTGCTTCAGAATGTGACTGTATTTAGAGAGGTTTTAAAGAGGTAATTAAATTAAAATGAGACCAACAGTGTTGGCCCTAAGCCAATCTGACTGGTGTCCTTATAAGAAGAGGAGATTGGAGTGCCTGGGTGGCTCAGTCGGTTAAGCATCTGCCTTTGACTCAGATCATAATCTCAGGGTGCTAGGATGGAGCCCCACATCCAGCTTCCTGCTCAGCGGGGAGCCTGCTTCTCCCTCTCCTCCCCACTTGTGCTCTCTGTCACCATCCCTGTCTCTCTCTCTCTCAATCTCTCTCTCAAACAAGTAAAATATTGAAAAAAAAAAAAAAAAGATTAGGACACACAAAGAGCCACCAGAAATGCACACACACAAACACAGAAGAAAGATTCCATGAGACTAGAGCAAGAAGGCAATCATCTGCAAGCCAAGGAGAGAAACCTCAGAGTTAACCAACACTGCCAACATCTTGATCTTGGACTTTCAGCCTCCAGAACTGTGAAAAATAATTGTCTGTTTTTGAAGCCCCCCAGTCTGTGGTATTTTGCTATGGCAGCTCCAGCAAACTAAGTCAATCTGCATAATAAGAAGTGCTGGGTCTCCTATCCACTCAAGTAGGTGAGTTATTTTGAGGCCATTGTTGAATGATGCAATTAATTTTTTCTAGGCTTGAGGTCCAATTCCTATGGAGCTTCCTATAGTAATCAAATCAATCCTATTTCTATTAGGTCTTCAAATATTTTCTTTAGGCACAAGAGACCACATCAATATATGGGATTGGAGATAGAAATATAAAATAAACATAACAAAGATGTCTATGACATACTTGATATGATGGGCACCCTCCTGTTCTGTGGGAGAACTCAACTTTACACCCCAAGGTGGGTATGAGGTAGGGTAAAGATTTCACTCTCTCAAAACTCTTGAACAACAGGATTTTATAAGCTTCGGGTTTGGTGAATATGTGGAAGAACTGGAAGGGTGGCCACCCTACGAGGGCCCATGGCCCTTCTGCCATCCATACCTAGTCCTGTGTATCTCTTCCAAATGGTTGTTTTGGAGTTATATCATTTGACACTAAATCAGTAAACGTAAGTAAGTATTTCCCCAGGTTCTGGGAGCCATTCTAGCAAATTATCAAAGGAGTCCACGAGTCCCATTTGGTCAGAAGTACGGGTGGCAATCTAGACTTACAATTGGCATCTAAAGTGAGGACAATTTTTTGGGACTGAACGCATGACCCATGGGATCTGCAGCTATCCCCCCAGGTATAGTTTCAGAATTGAATTAAATTTATAAGACATCCAGTCAGTATCCACTAAAAATTGAGAATTGCTTCATGTGGGAAAAATTCACACAGCTAGTATTGGAAGTATTGAGAATAGAGGAGAAAAACAAAGTTTCCTTTCACAGTACTCTAAAAAGTTCCTAAACTTTGGGTTGGCCTCGGAACATCATTGGCCTCCCACTGCCCGCTAGAAAGTGAATGACCTACAGCTGGGCAAGCTTCCCGGTGTTCTTCCAGGATACACTCCCACTATCCAAGAACAGGGGAAAGTACCAGGAGTCCTGCTACAGGCTACACTCGCCACAGTGTAGAGCCTCATCATGTAGAGCCTCAGAAGCTCACAGTTTTCTGCTTCATCTGTGAACTTTGGAAGTTAAGATTAAGGATGAAATATTTAATCAGTACTACAAGACACATTGCCTTCTTCTGCATTATATGCCTTGATACACCTGGTGACCAAATTAGCACATCAGCTTATTTTCCCTAGCGAACACAGAAGTTGGCCTGAAGAACTACTTTTCTCCTCATCTATCCATTCTGATCTTCTGGGAGTGGTAAGAGAATGGTGCTAGAATTGTTTTTGTGTTTTGAAAATGTGTTTCCAAAAGATGGCATGGGCAGCTCATTGTTTTAGACATTGAAAAAATCAATTGTTTTAGCTCATTGTTTTAGACTTTGAAAAAATCAATCAAAATCCTCAGGAACTTCCTGGATGGACTCTGAAACTGGTTCCTGAATGCAGAGGACAGGGAGAGACAAAGAAAGGGACATGCCACTCAGGTTGATAGGTGGCAGTTTTAATAAGCAAAGGGAACTTACATCCTAAGCTTGTCTTGGGCAGCAGCAAGATAAGTAGATCTCTACACCTGCTCACCAAATCCTAAAAGTTAGTATAGAGACCTTAACTAGGTTCAGTCATGTATGCTGGGCAGGTGTTCTTAACACCAAATCACTCTCTCAAGGTTATGTCATTGGAGCAGCCTCTCGGATCAGGAAAGGCAAGCAGAACCCACATTCCAAGTGGTGGTGGGGGCGGAGGGGTGAGAAGCATCTTAGAGGCCGGGTCCCACTCAGGGATCAACCAGTGTCCATGTCTTTATGATGACCTTCCCAACAGAAGACCCAATCCCTTCCCCATGGGTTGTTATTGGGGCAAGTTGCCTTGAGAGGATGCATGCTAGGATTTATGGGGCTTCACCCTGCCATGCTCAGAATGTTGCTTCCTGTCTGCCCATGGCCTGGGGCACTAGGTTAAGTGTGACCCAGGACTGGAGACTTGGGAAGACAGAAAGGACAGAAGGGGGATAAGGAGGGAGGTCAGAGATTAAAATCAGTCCTCCAGTACAAACATCAGCTTTTGTCTTGTCAAGGCAAGAGTTTAATAATGCACGATTTTCGCGGTCCCCCAGACAAGCTAAATGTCAATATCAGGGCAGCCAGGAAATGCCTCAATTCTTAATAGAGACTGGAAAAATGACAGCCTCTTCGGGATATGCTAGCACTTTCCCAGACTCAAAGGGAAACTGCCAGCCTAACATCTACTTGTCTGATAAATACATGGGCATCAACTATATTTCGCTAGAACTCAACCCTTTATCACAAATTATTAGTATCATATTTTTCAGAAAAGCATATTTCTTTATTAAAGATTAGCTCCCCCACCTGCCACTCTTTACTTTTCATCCATAATGCTCTGAGACTAAGTTCTCTTTGGGCCCTCTGGGCAGGAAGGTATCTCTAGGGTGGTGCAGGAGACTCCCCTTTCCTTTCTCACCTTTGGCCCCTGGCCCAGGCTGCTGGCAGAAGGGCCCAAGTTACACCACTTGAGAAGCCATGTACGAATATGCCCTTTAGGGGAGCTGAATGAAGGCCAGGACCAGAAGGAAGAGCAACTGCACCAAACAGCTTCCCCTGAGTGGTCTCAGACACACTATCTTTCTGGGCAGTGCAGCCAAGAACATTTGGGAAGCCAGGTAAGGCGATGAGGCAATGGGAGAGCAAACCAGTTCCACTGCTCTTCTCTGAGGAAATTTGAGGAGGGATCCCAAGAGGAAATGTGCTTCTACTGAATTCTTCAACAACAACAGCAGCAATAAGAGAGTTCCTTAAGAAATCTCATTTGCCAATGATTGTTCCTATTTCCTCTCATACAGCAGAGAACAGAGAAGAAGGTTGTGAAATGATATGCCTCTGTCATGCATCAACATCTCCAACTAGGAAGAGAAGAGGGATGGTTTTCTACTCATATTTCTAAAATCTTCCATTGCTGATCCACTAAGAAGAACCAAGTATCTGGAAAAATAATAGAGTCATAAAACTAGTATTAACTAACAATACTATTGGGATGCCTGGGTGGCTCAGTAGTTGAGCATCTGCCTTTGGCTCAGGTTGTGATCCTAGGGTCCTGCGATCAAGTCCCCCATCAGGCTCCCCACAAAGGAGCCTGCTTCTCCCTCTGCCTGTCTCTGCCTCTCTCTCTGTGTGTCTTTCATGAATAAATAAAATCTTTTAAAAATACTATTGATTAATATCACATTTATTAATATTAATCAATATTATTAATAAAATGGAGTAAAAGGAGGCATTACTCATTGCTACTTGCAGGAAAAAAAAATCATTTAAAAATAGATTTAGCTTAGGGGCTCCTGGCTGCTTCAGTTGATTGAACATGCAACTTTTGATCTTGGGGTTGTGGGTTCCAGCCCCATGTTGGGTGTAAAGATTCCTTAAAAATCAAATCTTTAAAATAATAGATTGGCTTAAATATGATATATCTCACCAAACACTTCTTAGAAGTTAAAATCTAAAGCAAAGATAATAAATGGAAATAATTTTAACAAACACATAATTTAGAATTTAGAATAATGTATTATCCTTGGTGTAGCATAACACCCTTTTATCAGACAAGCAGGAAAATTTAACTATTAATATGAAAAATTAATTTTTTCATATCTGAAAAGTAATGAATGGCATTTGTTAATGTTTTAATAGCCTAATATTAAATATTTCTTCTGTAAAGCCAAATAGCAATTTAAAATTGATTATATTCCTACTATTGCCATAATTTATGATTGGTAATCCTTTATGCATTTGATGGTAAAGAGAATCCATGATGAGCCTTCACATGGATTGATAACCTCCTTCACAAGTGTATAAAATCAAAACATTTTCAAGTCATGCTACCCAAATACACATATTATAAAACATTGAATGCAGAATTTAGAAGTTGATTTTCACTTCTTAAAATAATTTTTACTGTATTTATTTTTTTGTAGGCTTCCTCTGTTCAATCTTTTGTGGGTGTATTTTTTTCCTGCTTTAAAAATAATTAGGGGCACCCATGTGGCTCAGTCAGTTGAGCATCCCACTCTTGATCTAAGCTCAGGTTTTGATCTGAGGGTCATGAGTTCAAGTCCAGTGTTGGGCTGCACAGTGGGCATGTAACATACATACATACATATATACATACATACATAAAAGAATTAAATACACAAATTTAAATAGTACCAGAATATACAACTGTAGACAATAAAAGGACCCAGCAATACCACTCATAAAGCCAAAGAGTCTGGTGTTTTCATGAAAACATTGGTTTTAGACTTCCTGCATTCAAGTCCAACTTAGCAACTTGTTACCAGTGAGATGTTGGCTAGGTTGTTTCCATCCATAAAAAGAGATAACAACCAATCCATCTCAAAATGTTGTCAATAATCAATAAAACAATCCATATAAAACACATAGTACAGTTCCCAGAATATACTAAAAGCCCCATAAATAATAGCTCAGCAGCAGCAGCAGCAGCAGCAGCACATTTAACAGGCAACCACCTCCAACAGTTTGATTTAATTTTAAGTTACGTCACTATCCTTAGTGACTTAAAGATCCTTTCAGTTCACTTCCCCTTGACAGACACTGAGGCTTATTTCTGTGAATTCTCAGCAACCAAACTATGAGAATTACAGACTAAATTTCCTTACTCACCATTCATTTACCATCACTGAGAACAAATGTGACAGCCCCTTTCACACTTTTGGTATCGATTAGAAAAGACTTGTGCAAATAAGTCATTCTTGGTTGATATCTAAAGAGAGTTGACCTTCTCTGCCCCTTAAATCCTACATATCTCCTCTAGCTTCATGGATCCAGCCAAATAACACATTCATTCCCTATGGTCCACCAGGGGCTCCACAAAATTGCTCATCAGGCTCTCCATTGCACAATACCCTGTGACTGTAACACTGAAAGGATCTAATGCTGGCATTCTACGACAGTCCTCTGGTATGGAGGTTGCCAACATAGGTAGCTATTCGTGACAATCAATTGTGGTTTGTGTATTTACAGTCAGTTCTTCTATAATACTTGCTTTGAATACAAGAATTTATCCCAATGTGACTAATAAATTAGGAGAAATTTTAGCATAATGCTCATTTTGCATTTGCTTCTGCAGGTTTCATCACCAAGCCTACAAGAAAACTTTACTGAACTGAGCCACACAACCAACCAACAAAACGCCAGCACACACACACCTCTCTGGGACAGTAAGTGATATATTTGCTGTTTCATTTACTGCTGCAACTTTCTACACCAGCTCTTCCAGCTTCCCACCTGATTTCAGATAAGCACCTTGCAATAGCTCACAAGCTGCAACCCTAGCCTACTGGCCATTTAGCCCTACACCCTCCTTTCATTTTTCCCCTCTTCCCTCTCAGGCTATTTTGTACTTTTCCTTTGTTCTCTACTCTTTTTCTCTCTTTATTTCTCTTTCACTCACTCTTTTTCTATCTCCCTATTGTTCTCTTCCTCTGGCATATAGGGTGGCAGCCATCGGAGCAAGGTGGGCATACATCATGAGCAATTGTAGCAGTGCCCTCTCTCACAGTCAAATGAGACATTTTTCAAGGTCAAGTGACATATTTATTGCAGTTGATGTATTTCTTCACCATTTTCCACGGATAAAACTGTGCTACCTTTTTAACATTTTTGGGTGTTTACCCCAATCCCAGCCTGGTAGCTTCTATTGCATGATTTTGCATAGCATGGGGAGTCTTAGGAACACATATGTTAGGGATAGCAGAACTGACAGTATCTATCATCTCTACAATTGACTGAGCTTTTATCAGACTTTGAAAGAAATTAACTTTTATTCAAAAAAAAAATTTAAGAACGTTTGGTCTAGGGGAGTCATCTCTAATAGAAATATGAGCCATTTATGTAAAACATTTTTCAGTAATGAAGTAAAAAGAAATAGGTTAAATTAATTTTAACAATGTTTTATTTAACCCAATGATTGCCACTTAAACACATAGTCTATATAAAAAATATAAATGCTATATTTCTCCTTTTTTGTACTATGTCTTTGAAATCTGGTTGTACATTACAGCACATTTCAAGTGCTCAATAGCCACATATGGCTAATGGCTACTGTTAACAGTGTATCCCTAAAGATTGCTGTCCTTTGACCAGAGAAGATGGACACAGGATAAAAGATTCCTGATCCACCTTTTTTTCTCAGATAATGTAAATAAAGCTAAAAGGTAACTTTGTTTAAAGAGGACTTGAAATGAATCTGCCAGCCCTTATGTGCTTTCTAACCGGATTTAGATTAATGCCTTATTTAGTGTCAGATTTGTTGTGGTCCATAAATGGGAAAAATGTGCATCCATCTAAATATATAATCTATTCCATGTAGATCTCCTGGGGAATACAGAGGAAGTCTTCTGTTTGCAAGCTGCATCTCTTAGACTGTGAGGCTTATGAGAAAACTTTTGACCAATACTTTTTCTAACGATAAAAAACATAATTTTAAAAACAGCTTTTGTGGGGGCACCTGGCTGGCTCAGTCAGAAGAGTGTGCAACTCTTGATCTCAGGGTCATGAGTTTGAGCCTCACACTGCGGGTAGAGATTACTTAAATAAATCAATAAACTTTAAAAATAGCTTTTGTGAACATAAGAAGAAAAAGAAACACATTTAAGTTGACTTATATAGGACAAAAAATTCACAAAGAATTTATTCAAAAAGAAACCAATTCATAAAGAATCCATCTTAGAAATGTAAGCTTTTAATGTAAAGTTCCCTACATTCAGTTACATTCAGTTGCTTCTAAGTATCAATTTGATCATCAGCAGAATACTCTCATAGTTTTCTGAAATTTTTTTAGGTAATTCTTTCTTCATGAAAACTACTATACAAAAGCCAAGTATGTAAAATCAAAGCTCCTTTGTCTCCCCCACTATAATGCGGATGGTCGCAAGTCCATAGAGCATCACTGGAAAAAAAAAATAATAATAACCCCTACAGCTCTGTCATTTAGAATAATCTGGGTAGAAAATTAAGTTAAACACTTAGGAAAATGCAAAAGATGTGAAAAACAGTCCTGCATTTAAGAAACCTAAAATATATCATCTGAAAAGCTAGAACTAAAAACAAATACATAAAAAAAATTAGAGAATAATTAAATGGGACCAATGGTAAGTGTAAAATTGCAGAAGGGGTGCTCTGGTCTCTTTAATACCTAAGCTCTAATGCAGAGTAACTTTATAAGTAGGCTAAGTAAGCATTAGCCCACATATCTTGGTTTGAGAGGCAAAGGGCATGACCCCCCCGTTTCCAAAAATTCCCACTTTGGGACAGTTATCTATGTGGCTTGTATGCCCTAACTGAACATGCATTCCTGTGTACAAACCATTCCCAAACTCAGGACAAAGAGACAAAGCAGCCCATTGGAGTCAGTACCAAATCAGTCTTAACCCCAACTGCTCATATCCCATGATCCAGAACAAGGATCCTGCTATGAATCCTTCTGAACCCAGAGACCAGCTACAGGAACTGTGACTTGTCCTTACTTCCATTGATTGCTTTGTACTCCAGGTCTTCCAGCACTAGAGTCACAGAATTTATGCAACCTGGATATACCCACACCTCCAACACTCATCACTTTCCTCATTCTTTCCAGAGCCTAGGAATCCCGTACCTAAACTTCTGTAGCTGTGGCTGGATCTCTGCCACTCCCTTATTCTGTCACTTGCCTAAATCTCTACCTGGTGTTATCCAGGGTGTTAGGATGACCTGACTATCCCGCTTATCAAGGATGTGTAAAGTTGATTTATGAGCTCTGGCTTTCTACTGTTATTTCTCTTTCCTCATTCCCAGAGCATTCCTCCCAAAGAAGACTTTTTGAGAGGAAACCATTTTATTTCTATCAAGAAAACACAATTCCTGATCTTCCCTGATGAGCAGCACCTCCCCAATTCTTTATTGCCTATTGCTTGGAGCTTGCTTAATTTTCTGTTCCATTCCCACAGGCTTATCCATTTTCTAGAAGCAACACTTCCCCAGTCTTACTAGCAGCACTCTCCCTGAAACCTACCATTACAAACACTTCCTTTGAAAGCATATAGATTCTCCAGAACTCCTTATTAAATGCATATATCCCTAGGGGAATCAGTTTCATATATTCTATCACCTAATAGAAAAAGTTGAATATGTAGACAGAATCTTCACATTAAACATCTTTTAGACAGAATATATAGTATTATAATAAAGAATATAGTAAAGATTTAGAAATGATTTAATATAGGTATTTGATAAATTAATAATATATATGCCTCGACATACTCTACTCCATGAAAGTCAGGATTCCCAGGAAACTAATTAATGAATTCCGTGAATTCTAAAAATCTTTAGTTATAGTTTGGATATCAATATTAATTAAATCAATAGATTTCCAAATGTCTTTTATATACAAAGATACAGATTACAGTACTGATATAACAAGGTATTTAATAAAAAAAAATAATTGTCCAGAGATAATGTCACTCCCCAATCAGTATTACTTACTTGTGTAAAGATGTTCAAATAGCCTACTGACTACTAGATCCAGTTACTGAGAGTTAATTATATAAAACTAATACCCGCCCAGTATATTAAGAACAGCCGTGTTTTATGTCCTACTGTTGATAAGAGGAAGGAAAAGTTCATTTCAAAAAAGGATTATAGGGGTACTTGGATGGCTCAGTTGGAAGAGCACGAGACTCTTAATCTCAGGGTCATAAATTCGAGTCCCATACTGGGTGTAGAGGTTATTTAAAAAATAAATGAATAAACTCATAAAAATAAACTTAAAAAGCATTATAATTGTCTAGCCAAACTACAATATCACTATTAAATGTTAGGAAAGAATCTATTTTCACAAACTACATTGACACTTGCTTCCAAAGGATAAAACTTGTAGGTAGAAAGGGTGTTTAAAGATCAAAGAATCCTAATTTCCTTTGCTCTTTTCACTCTCAAGTTGGCGAGCTAATTGTTGCAGGAAACCAGCAGAGGGAGCACCAACCATTGTTTTTTGTATGTGTGCTCCAAAAACAAAGGGATTGTCTTCATAGATTTTTGGACACTTTATCAAGATTGGCAAAAACCCTTTAAATAAAAATATGATTTGTGACTGCTAAATTTTCTCTTTAACTCTTTTTATTAAGTCAGTATTGAAACATTTTCTTTATTAAAGTTTTATTTAAGAAAGTAATACAAAGCAAAACAAATTTAAAAAAATTAAAGTTAATAATCTCCCGTATTCCCTTCAGACATTTCTAAACAGAGTGGTATGTGTCTTTTCATATCCTTTTAATTAAACAAGTAAAAAAAAATTAGTAGGAATTCTTCACTTGCTTGATTTTTAAATGGGGTCCTACTAAAAAAAGCCTTTCTGTAGGTAGCAAAATAGCATGAAACATCCATGAATATGCAGTGGATTCAAGAGGAAATATCAAATAAACACAATGTCAAGCCATATAGAAACCATGTGTGCACAGAAGGTCAAAAGCGTACAATACCAATATGGTATCACTGACTTCAAAATGAAAAAAAAAAATCTAAACACATCTGAACGAATGTGTGGATCTTGAAAAACAAATAAACATAAGCCAGAATGTCCAACACTTTTCTTAAAATGCCATGAGGATTACTAGGTGAATTAATTTCTGGTATACAATATATATTACCAACCTTTTCACAAAACAAAAGGAAAACAAAACAACAGCAATACTTTTTAACAAGTGGAATGTATTAAAATTGCATTTTTTTCAAATTCATAACATTTCACATACTCCAACTGAAGCAGGGGACCAAATTTGTTTCCATTTAAAGCAATATTCCATTTAGTTGCATGATTTAACTGAAAAAGAAAAAATGATGTAGTCATAGATGTGGCCAGAAGAGGCCCTCCATCCCATCCCACTGAGAGAATCCTTGGAATTCACTATAGGTTCTTATCCTTATCCAACCTTGTCTCTTTGCAAAGAGATCCTTCTGAGTAAGTAATCCCAGGTCTTAGAGACCCATCTAGCCCGTGGTTGCTGTCTCTGAAGGGTTATCTTTGTGAGCCCAGGAAATTTTGCAAAAACTTCCATGGTCCTGGGTCTCATTCCTCATCCAATTAACTCCAAGTGTCCTCCTTGTTTTCCTCTGTGTCGGTGAATACCCACTTTGGACATACCCTACTAGAGGTGTCACCTTTGTCCATTCCTAGGCACCTTGATCTCATAGCGGATTGCTATGAAGGAAGAAGCGTTGTGGGGATGGAGGATAAGGGAAAGAGGCATAAAAAGAGATAGAGAAAGAACAAGATAGAGCCAAAGAGGGGCACCTCAGTGGCTCAGTTGGTTAAGCAGTCTGCCTTCAGGCCAGGTCACCATCTCAGGGTCCTGAGATCGAGCCCCATGTCAGGCTCTGGGGAGTCTGCTTCTCCCTCTCCCTCTGTCCTCTGTGCATTCGTGTGCACTCTCTCTCTCTGTCTCAAACAAATAAATAAAAATCTTTAAAAAAAAAAAAAAAGAGCAAAAGGCTGAGGGCAAGTTGACAAGGGTAAGATTTCCCTACATGGAGGATTATAGAGAGAATTCCTTCCGAGAGTGGGGAGTAATTAATCAGCTGTGGTTTCCTTTCCATCTCCCCAAAGCATAAAAAGGTCATGTTATCTGATTTATTTTTTCCCTTTTGCTAAGGGATTTAGGGATATCAAAAAATTTTCAATAACCACCTTTGTGACAAAATAAGACAGCACAGCATACTGCTCCTCATCTGATAGATGAGGAGAACTGAGGAATGGAGAGGTCAAAAGCCTGGCTCAAGGTCACAGGAAAGGCAGTTACCAAGTTAGGATAAGACCCTGGGTTCTTGACTCCAGCCCTTTACTTTATCCACAAAGTCAACACAAGCAGTCTAGATTTGTTATCTCGCCCCCTTCTTTCTCAAAGGCTGAGTGACAAAGAGTGCTTAGTGTGATACTGAGTGTAAATGACAGCACAGGAAGTCCATTCTCAGGGCAAGCTGTGAGACTGGCAGCTGAACGGGAGGCTGGAAAGCAAGTCTGTACAGAGCACTTTCAGTCTACACTCACTATCTTGCCCCTACTGTGGCCAGAGTCCACCAGGACCTTGGGGAGGAGTTGTGAGGCTGCGGGGGGACACCAGCAGGTTGAAAGTCCACTTAACTCATCAACTCCTGAGCATCTCTTAGCAAAATGAAAAGCTGTGAGTTAACAAGGAGGAAACCAATCATCTACAGAACTGGGTATTTTGTATCATTTTAAATGTTTTTTTATGCAATAATTCACATACAAATTATGGATTGTACTATATAATCATTTATATGACCGTATATAAATTATATTATATTAGTATGCAGATTTTCAAGGAACACTGTTTCTGACACAGTACTAGCCTTAGAATTCAACTCTTTGAAACACGTTAATACAATTCTATAAGGAAGTCTATCCAGTCACGTATCACATGTTCGAGGCTTAAAATGCTGAAAGTAAAGAAATGTTACATCAAAACAGGTTCAGTATGAATATCAACCATATATGGAAGAAACATTTATATGGAAACCACACCCACTGCTGCATTCACAGTTGTTTCAGCTGAGACCTGGTGTATACACAAAGTAAAGAGTGTTGGTCTAGCTTATAGCACAAAGACAGGTTTATTTGTGCTGTTACAGCACTGTTATTTACTCGAAATACAAAGGAGAAGAAGTAGATGAAGAAAAGAATCGAAATAGAAAAGAAGCCTATATGACTGAATTCTACTGTAAATTGAATTTCATACTACCTTCCTGTAAGCATACTTTTTTTAACAAGCATTTCACTACAAATGAATAATCTCTTTAACAAAATGAAGAAAAATAAACTTTTCATACATAAAGGACAGCATCCCAAAATATAATTTATGCTTCTTGTCTAATGCTAAACTGTGATCAAGAATTTTTTTAAATTTTTAAGTAGCAATCAAATTATTGTATAATAATTGTATACATAATCTTGATATCTAATCTTGACTGTTTAGTTATATTTAAATTAATTGAAAGAGATGGAGTCATTACAAATCTGACAGATCTGCTATACATTTCTTTCTTAATTCTGAATGTCCACAAGTTGTGAAAAGCTAATCTCTGACATACACACTCCGATCACAAAATATTTCCATACGAAATGGATCTGTTCAAAATATCAGTCATCTATAAAATAAAGATAAATAGTAATCACCACAGACAGGAATTGTTTTACTTCATTTATTTATACTCAAATTTCTAATTTTTCTTAAGGTCAATCAGAAGTTGGCAGATTTTTCCAGAATCTAGAGGGCAAGCATAGTCAACGAGGGAGACACACACGCAGAGACACAAAGAGACAAGAAAAATCCCAAAATGTACTTTCTTAAAATACTAGACTACTTCAGTTACGACATATGTACTAGCTTGGGGTTTCTAAATCAACAGACTGAAGAAAAACTGCCTTGTCATCAGAACTCCAAAATATATGGATCTCAGGAGAAACAAATATGTGAAGCTATAGATCTAAATCCAAACTCTCTGTGAAAGAAAACAAATTTTAGCTGTACAAGTTGAGCGACTTGACCAATACATTAGAAATCACACAGAAACTATTCTGACAGGGTGGCAAACTCATTTTCCTTTCAAATGTGGGGAGAGAATAGATAAGGGACACTCATGGAAGCAAACAGAATGCAAAACTGAAAAGCCTAAATAGAAAAGACCGATGAAAGCATAACATTAAAAAAGAAGTGTTTAGCTGTTAAATCATCCAAATTGCTTTGCCAAATTTTGACATGCTTGATTTCCTGTAGTAAAAAAAAAAAAAAAAAAGCTTTTTTTTTTTTTTTTTTTTGTCTTTTGAAAAAAAACAAAAAGTGAAGAAAAATAACCAGCTGTTCCTTGTATAGTTCAGGAAACAAGTTTGATTTATTACTTTAAGGTTATTTTTGAATGAGCTGCTTGTGGCAGCCAGAGTGCAAGAAAAGTCACTGAGGCCTGTCCACTTGAAGGGCTCAAACAGTTTCCTGAACCGTCCTTCTTCACTCTGCACCTCCGACGGCTATTATTGACAACGTGTGACTGGGGCCTTCCAGGATTTTAAAACAGCAGGGATCCCGGCCAAACAATCAGGCTGTCAATTACCTTTTCCCCTGTTGTGAAAAAGGGACCCAAGACAATGCCACGGCTCAGCGGGGAGGTGTGCGGCTCCGGGTAAGTAACCCACTCTTGCACCGTTCAGCATTCAAAACCGAGTAAATGGTTGGTGCCTTCACTTTTGTCTGCGTGTGTCAGCTCAAACCAGAATTACTGCAAGGTAGATGTCTCCATGGAAGGATTTTTGCGTTCTTGCTAGGGCAAAATTGACTCCGTATACGGTCATCTCTGAGCCTCGTGGACATTATTCCCTAAGATCCAAACAGACACAAAGAGTATCCCGCTCCCAGCCCCCTTCTGTAGGCTTGTCCTCCGGGAACGCCCAACTCTCTCTACCTATATTGTGGCTTAAAAAACTTCCTGTGGGCATTGATGACTTGCTGTGAGGACTGTCCATCATCCCGCCCCTTTGTCTGGCAGTCACTTCCATTCGAATTTGACTGACTCAGGAAGCCTGAGTTATTTGTAAAGAACAACAAGGCTTTTCATTCATAATTTTAGTAGGGGGACAGGGTGCTAATGACTGAGCTTGAATAACTAGGGAATGTGGTATTCAAGGCAGGAAGAAGCCCAACTGGCTGCCAAATGAGGGAAGGAGAGGATGTAGGTGAAAAGTGCCTGGGTAAAAAGCCAAACAATGATAGGAGGATCACACATATATACAAATACAAATCAAGTTTTTAAAAGGTGAGACAATCGAAAAGGTGGAAGCAGGAAGGAGGACAGGGAAAATCTAACAGGATTTCATTAACTTTGGGGTCAAGTTACATGGCACAGTTTACAGAATCCGAAACCCATAAAGTGTCTACGAAGGAAGTGATCTTTTCTTCCACTGCTGGTTCTCCTACAAAAACAAAAAGTTAAAAAAAAAAAAAAAAAAGTAAAACTGGTTTTCACTCTCTTTTGGTACCTTTCATATGTTCAGACAAAGAGAGTTTGTTTTCCAAGGGTATTCAGCCTGGCAATCAAGTCTAGGTTCCAAAGAGCTCACTTTCAGGGTTTCTACTCAATTTTATGTGCATGCAGCATAAACACAATATGTAATAATTTAACATACCTGCTACTTCCCAGGAGGAGAAATGGTGCAAATGTAAATTTTTAGGTGAATGTAACTGTATAACTAAGTATTATGAGATTTATTTTTCTTATAAATAATAAACAATAAAACAATAAAATTGTGTTTTGGGTTTTTTTATTAAGAAATTAAGAGCATCACATTGACATTTTTACATGCATGCTTTTATACATAGATTCATAGGAAATAATCCAAAATGACAATATTGCACATTTTAAGTCTATTACAGAGCAGCAGAATGATGCATGCTGCTTTCTTCAAAATCAATGTAATTTCCTAAACGAAGACCGTTTCAGTCATTTAAAAAACATTTACTATGTCTCTTTTGATAGAACAAGTCAAAAATAGAACAGTAATAAACGCTGATACACAAGGAAACACCACAAATAGATTTTCAGTCAGGGAGACTCTAGGTTTATCTCACTCTACTGAGTCTATTGGGACTAGTAGTCTTAAGGATTACTAAGGCGGGAAGCCAAAGTTCAACTCTGGGCTGGGTGCCTTACCTTACCCTAAGTTCCTAGGTCACAAACTGACCCAACAAATATTCTTTAAAACTGAGGAGCTAACTACAACCACTATGCAGTTATTACCTGTTATTTCATTTGACAACCATCCTATTCTAATCAAAAAGGAAACTGAGGTGCACATCATTCCAGTACTTCCCAATATTTTCCAACTATTTCCACAGAAGTATTCAACAAAAGCAAAAGACTGTGAACATGCTCCTGGAGCATTCCAAAACTAACCTCAAGTAGGTCTCCAGTGGGTTTCATCATTATGATTTTCCTCATCCTTATCATCATCATCATCATCATTATTATTAGCTGCTTGTGTTTTAAGAATGTAAGTGAATTGAAATAGGTGCACCATGGTTTCCTGTGGCCCCTGGTATATCTTGCAAATCCTTAGTGGTTTTTTTCCTCAGCTTTATTGTGGTGTAATTTTAAAAATTGAAATTATATTTAAAAGTATATAACGTGATGATTTGATATATGTACACATTGTGAAATGATTCCCACAACCAAGTTAATTAACATGTCCATCACCTCCCCTGGTTTCTGTGGGGTTTTTTTTGGGGGGGGGGTGAAAACATGTAAGATTTACTCTCTCAGCAAATTTCAAACATACAGTACACTTTTATTAACTATAGTCATCATTCTGTATATTAGATCCTCAGAACTTATTCATCCTATAACCGAAAGTTTGTACCTTTTGACCAACCTCTTCCCATTTTCTCCATCCTCTAGTCCCTGGCAACTACCATTCTACTTTTTGTTTCTGAGTTCAAATCCTTAGGTTTTTGAGAACAGATTTAAATAATTTACCTGGAAACTTAGAATTAATGATTAATTGCAAGTTTAATCACATTCTAATGATTCTATATTAAAAACCAGGTGAAGACCACCATGTTCTTTGATCTACCACCCCTTGGGATCCAAAGCTCAGACCGTAGGACCATGAATGACAGGTGTCATCATTGGCTAGGACTGTATCCAGGCTAAATCACAAAGTATGTATATTTTATTTTTCACTCCAGACTTCCTTGTCAACTGCGTTGGCACTTTTATGTGGATATAAATGTTAATAACTATATCTCTGGGGTACAAAAAGAAAAGAATAGAAAAGAAAAGAAAAAAGAAAAGAAAAGAAAATGTTGATTTTAGCATTTGGTAATTTCTTTGTTGTAAATATACCCACCTTGGCTGATTTTCAAACCTAATGTCACTAAGTGCAGAGATGAGAAGAGATATCCATGATCAGCTCTCGCAAGCAGGTATGAGCCTGTTCTAGCATCGTCATCTATCTATACTTTGTTTGATGTCTATTCCATTTTCTGTCCTTGTTCCCAGTGAGCTATGAATCTCTATTATGGTTTCATTATAATAATATAATGACTTTCATTTACTGAAGAGTTATTATGTCAGACTTTTAAATCTCTACATGCATTATTCATTTAATCCTCACAATGATGCTTGGACATAAGAATATTTTTATCCCCACTATGGGGAAGGAAACTAAGGCAGTAAAAGATTGGAAAACTTCTACAAGCCCCTTTCTGAAATCAACCTGAATCAGGCTCTGTGTAAGAGATCTTATCATTTGATTTTTTTAAAATCTCCCAGTGGAATTCTAATATGCAGCCAAGGCTGAGAACTACTGATTCTGAAAACAAAGCAAGAACCCTTGCTATTTGAAAAAAATAAATATAACAACTTTCCAATTGAATATAGCGAACTATATATGTTAGGCCTTGGATAAAGCTTAATTCACACTTCTATAAAGGATTTTTAAATAAATATTGATCAACTATTAACCATAAGTGAGATTTGATGGAAAGTGGTCATTAACATATACTAGAGGTTTTGGGTAAAATCCCCATTCTTACTGAAGTATGCTCAATCCTTCCCAATCCCAGTGAGTTGATTTATAACACTTGCTGAACTATGTAATGCTAGCGACCACCACTTTTTGCCCTTTAATTACCAAGGGCTCAGGATATTTGGTATTTTCTTAAATTTCAGAAGTATCATGATCCACTAATAACTGGAAAAGTGGTCAAGAAGGTAGGACATAAAAACAACTTATTTTAACAATTCTATCAAGTTCTGGAGCAAAGCATGTGAAAGACATGAAGACAATCATTTTTTGCCACCAAACCTGGTCCTGCTTGAGTTTGAAATGCCCCTATGATGTTTTGATTATACTTATAGGATCCTTTAGTGCCATTAAAATATTTCACTTTCTGTCTAGAACCCTCTTAGCTGAACTCCATTATAACATTACAGTACTACAAACATGAGGGCCTTTTTCACCCACACTCTCAGTATATATTCAGAGAAATGTTATTTCTTTTTTTAAAAAAAGATTTAATTTATTCATTTGAGAGAGAGAGAAAGAGAGAGGGTATGAGCCAGGGGAAGGGCAGAGGGAGAGAGACAAGCAGACTGCCTGCTGAGCAGGGAGCCCAATGTGGCACTTGATCCCAGGACCCTGAGATCATGACCTGAGGTAAACTCAGATTCTTAACTGACTGAGTCACCTCAGGCACCCCAAGAAATGTTATTTTTCTTTAAATATTTTATTTATTTCTTTGAGAGAGAGAATAAGCAAAGCAGGGGGAGCAGCAGGCAAAGGAAGACGGAGAAGCAGGCTCCCAGCTGAGCAAGAAGCCCAATGTGGGGCTCTATCCCAGGACCCTGGGATCATGACCTGAGCCAAAGGCAAATGCTTAACCAACTGAGCTACTCAGATGCCCAGAAATGTTACTTCTAATAAAACACTTATAATTTGTACTGCCAAAATAAGAAAATGACACTCTTGTTACCTGGGTCCCAAAGAAATCAACTAGCCCACTGCCTTGTACAGAGGCTGCCTCCTTCATGAGCCTTGTTAGTGTTACCTCCACTGGGCCGATACACCCTCAAGCTTCAAGAGCACCCACTTGAAAACTAGCTTAGCAGATTCCTTCCAATGGCTTTCTGATATCTTCATGGCTACCTGACTCATCTCTTCACTTAGATTGTCAGCTCCTTGCTGTCAGAAACTAACTAGTTCTCATCTCAGACTCATTGAGCAAAGTGATAGAGCCAGCAGCTCCCAGACCTAGGCCACGAAGACAGGAATTCTGCTCCCAGAAGGCCACATCATGTTGATATTAAATAAGACTACTTGATACGTATTTGCTGATATTAAATAAGAGGATGTAGTTGATATTTGCTTGATTTCCCAGAATCCTATAGAATAGGGCTTGTAAATCGTGCAAGACTCTAAACCTAAGAATTATGTTTGGTTGTTATTATTCTGAGTCGTGTGCAAATTCACCTTTACACAATCACAATAATCTAAGGAATTTAGGACAGTGAAATATCATAGCATTCTAGTGTACAACAAATACCTCTGCACATATCATTTAACGTAAGAGAACATATATCTTCCTCCGAACAAGAGATGGAGCTTCAACATCATTTCAGACACAAGGCTCCATCCCCAAAATGTACAGTTAAATTCAGTGTGGGACAAGAGCCCAAATCTTGAAGCCAATCTCAGATAAGAAGGAACTTGGGATCCCTGGGTGGCTCAGTGGTTTGGTGCCTGCCTTCGGCTCAGGGCACTATCCTGGAGTCCTGGGATCAAGTCCCACATCGGGCTCCCTGCATGGAGCCTGCTTCTCCATCTGCCGGTGTCTCTGCCTCTCTCTCTCTCTCTCTTTCTCTCTGTCTCTCATGAATAAATAAATAAAATCTTAAAAAAAAAAATAAGAAGGAACTCACATTTCTCAAGCCTACAGATTTCTTGAACAAGGAATTCAATGAGTACACGTTCTAGTCAGAAACAACCACATCAGCTAAATAGGTCCCTTCTTCCCTAAAGTGCTTTACTGACTTTGAAGAGGTCATACATGAAAACAAGAAATCAATGTAAGGTTAAGGCTTCTATAGAAGTACTATTAGTAGCTGAATAGAGCTAAATAGAGTCATTAAAACTGGTTCTAAACCAGGATTCTTATTTCCATATAGGTACAAATAAATAAGATACATAAAGAAAATTGTGCTTACCGATTTTAAAAATTTTGAAAATATGGAGGCAAAACAGCTAATTTTTTCAAATAAACTACCAAACACAAGTTAATTGTAATGATCATGGTGACTAATTGAAAGCGCTCCATATGGTAGGCTCTCTAGATGCTTTATATCATCCAATCCTCCCAGCTACCCCTTTACGGATGGGAACTAAGGTTAATCATCTCATTCACTCTTCATTCCTTCACTCACAGCATTTAAAAATAATGTCTGAATTCCTTATTTGTGCTGTGGGTAAAGCAGTAGGCAAAACTACTTTGATTCCAGACCTCGTGGAGCTTAGAATACAGTGAAAGGACAGTTATTAATCAATCACCTAATCACATGTCTGTAACAGAGAAGCTCAGAAGAGGAAAGGGGGAGATTTAACCTACTCAGAGAGGTCAGAACAGCTTCCCTGAGAACAGACAACTGATAATGTGAAAGAGGAGTAGGAATCGTTATGGGAAAGGCCAGAAATGTGAATGAGAGGAATAGCCTATACAAAGGGCCTGTTGCAGGGTAGATGTACTTTGGAGCAACTAAAAGGTAGTAGTTGCAGCTGTGGGGCAGACAGCAGAGGAACTTGGTATAACAGGAGACTGAGATGTGAAAGGGGCTGGACGGTAGGACCTTGAAATTGCTTTAAGGACTTGGATCTTTATCCTAGGAGTAACAAGAAACCAGGGTGGAATTTAAGCATTAGGGGATCGTGATCAGCGGCCTAAAGTGGCCCAGACCAAATCCAAATCCAGACCTCTTGAACTGCCAAAGCTTCCGGAACCTATTAAGATACTTGAGCATTTGACCTACAGTGTCATTTTCTTTTAGGAATTACAGTGAAAGAAACCAAAGACTAATAATTTTGAAGATTTAATTTCCAATTTTTCAAATGCATGATTTTAATATCTTTTTAGGTATAATGCAAGTATGTCTCTGCCTGGTGTTAAACCAGGGTGAAAAGAATATTTCTCAAAATGGCAAGGAGATTTTCACATAGAACATGAAAGTCAAAATTATTCACTATTTGGTGGCTTGCTCTTGAAACTAAACAAAGTGCTATCTTCTTTTTTGTTTTTTTTTGAGTTTACTTATTTATTTATTTTCAAGTAATCTCTACACCCAACATGGGACTCGAACTCACAACCCAGAGATCAAGAGTCACATGCCTTGCTATCTAAGCCAGCCCGACACCCCAGGACTAACTTTTAAACTTGAAACTACAGATTAGTACTTAATTTTAATTATTCATATAATGATACTTTAGCCAAATGTAGTTTTCAAAGTAAGTAATTCATAAGAGTTTACTTTCACCTATAATCTCTAGCCACCTATCATCAACCTGTTTATTAATTGCTTTATTAAATAGTTTAAGAATAGGTATTCCCTACCGGCTTCCTTCCTATTACATAATACTTCCATAAAGATTTATTCTTTAATTTTATACTATTTACTATTTTAGTGAATAAAAATCATGGCCTTACCATACTTGTTTTAGTCACTTCAAATAATTTTGCAAAACACAATGATAATTTCCAAGCTAGTGAAATGATTCTTAAATTCGGCCATTAAAAAAAAATAAATTAAAAAACTCTTAACTTTGCTGTTACAAAATTAAGACAAAAAGTATTTCCTTATTTTAAAGACATTCATTAATTTCATTCGTTCATTGAAAAGCACTATTGAGCGTCTAATGTTCACAAAGATCAGAGTGTGTGTTTTCTTTTTTTATGATTGCAAAGGTGAAGAATCTTTCTAGTTTAGTTTCAGGCCCATAACAAAGAAAGAAGTACGTGGCAGCTCTGACGGACACTCCCCAGGTACTTGGAATAGTCTAGCCTCTTGAAGAGAGTCACACTCAACACAGAGTGTGTATAGAAAAGCAGTTTTATATAACGCCACAAGATTCTCAGATGATTCACAATTCCCTGTAACTTCAAAATACTTCATGTCCAAAGAAACAAACAAATTAAATTTGCATGCACTCTTAATTCCATTTACCAAGTTAAACATTTTTAGATTTGACTTGTTTTCTGAAATTAAGTCAGGGCTTGCTGGAATCCTCTGTACTGTGGCATCTGGACCATCAGAATGACTTTAGTGTCATCTGCTTGACTATATCTTCCTTAGAAAACAAGTTGAACTTCCTATGCTCTTTTGATCAAGTGTCCACATCATGAAAAGTGTAAAACCCAAACCTTCTGTTTATTCAGAGGTTAAAATCGTCCTACTGCTAGTAGACTTGGCCAGTAATATACAAATACTCATTTTAATTTGTGATTTTCACTTATATGAAGCTTTAGCGTTGGCTTAAGAAGATTCCAGAACAAAGTGGATCAAATGCTAAAAACAAACAGAAAAACAAATAAAACCTCAGGCTATTCAAGCAAAGGCAAAGCAACAATGCAGTGTTTTCACTGATTAGAATTTCTTTGCACACATCAGTCCTACAAAGGAAAAAGCTTAATCCGGAGTTCCAGGGACAAATATATTAGAAATATAATGAGAAAAATCATGCTGGCCATCAAAGAAATTCTGTTTTGCCTTGTTAGAGAAATTCAGTCCACTTCTGACTTTGCATAAATTGTAGTAGTAATGTGCATGGATCTAGCAAAAAGATTGATTAACCAGTAGAAACCACCAGGTGGATTCAGGTTGAATATAAAATCTCTGAAAAAGACAAGACTCACAGGAGCCTCCAGTTCAAAGTCAACTCATCAAAAACCACTCCTCTTACCCTGGGATAACTCCAGATCTTTCTTCAAGTTTGGTTAGGGATAAAGGATATCATTAAAGAAGGTTAGATGCAGAGATAAAACTGTTTCCAGTTCTTCAGGCTTTATAGATAAGAACTCTAGTGGTCTATTTTGAATTCCTTTGCAACTTTGAGTATAGCTACTCCCAATCCCTCCTAGAGGCAGTATCAATAGAATTTAGAAAATCAAAGCAATTCAAAAAAGAAATGACCACAAACATAGCCACCAAATCAAAAGGTCCGTTATTGCAAAGCCCCTTAATTTTAGAAGGTCTCTCCTAGAAGAGACCATGGATAACCTAAGTTTTCTATAGCATTTGGGATGTGAGGAGAAATGAAGGTTGAAAGACCTAAATTGTTACTCTTGGAAGCAGTATACACTATTGTATTCTGGGCCAGTTTTAAGTGTTAATACAAAAATAAATTGCCTTGATTATAAAACTAACAAAACAACCAAATAATCAATAGCTGTTAATTCTCCTTTGTCTCAAAAAGACATCATACTATTGCAAGATTTCTTTATTATCAAAACTGGGTCTGAACCCAGTAAGGCCAAGTGGTTTGGCCAATTTTACAAAGACACTGGAACTAGAGTTGTTTAAACCTATGTTCTCCCATGATTACGACATAAATCAGAAGTTTAGATGAGTCAATGCAACCTTGGAATTCTGACTTAACTCAGCCAACACACCTACTGGTAAAGAAGCATGTCTACACTGCCTGTATTGATGACTTCTCCCCAAAATTGGAGGCGGCAAAATTCACAAAGGTTTATACACTGCTTCATTTAAAAAAAGGAATTAAGGATAATTATATTTTTAAAATGAAGTAAACCCAAGTAAATATGGGAAATGAAATGAATGCAGAGATGAGATCTTAAATGTATGACACTGTTCAATAGCTGGAACTAAGAAAGCATGTTACTTGGTGCAACCTGAGAACTTAGAAGTGAGTGAGAATTGGTGCAGCAGGAGTTTCCACGGATTCAGTATTTTTTCAACTTTGGGCAAACGGCAACACCTGTTCATGCATCAGAGTTGCCTCTCTAGAACTTTACACAACACTTTTGAAAATGGGGCTCCACTGAAATTTTACACAGCATTCTTTCATAATTCTGAAGTATCTTCCAGGATTCATCCCAGTTATAATTTTGAAATGCAATGTGGCAATTAATTGGGGGGGTACACATTACAGAAGCTGCACCAAACACTTCATTATGTGTGTATATGCACAAGCACATACATAAACAGCATTTCTCTCTGGGATTATAACGCATTAAGTAACATTTGGAGCACAATATATTGTTCTATACATTTACATCTGAAAAAAAAATAATTTCACTAAATAAAATAAACGATAAAGACGGAGTTACGAAGGACCCAGCAGGTTCTTGTTTTTATCTGGTGCTCGAGGTATAGGTTACATGCTCTTCCAGTCAGCAGGCTGGAGGCTGTGAGGACAGGAAGGAAGAGCTAAATTACATGGGATTCTAACTCAGGAAAGAGAAGTATACATTCCTAGGTTCTTGCCCATCGACTCAATAAAAATAAAGCGCTCTGACTAGCCGGAAGCTCCTCATTTAAATTCCCAGTTTATGCTTTGATTCAGAACAGTGTGTCTCCGCAAAGTTCCTGCGGGGCTGGGAGGGAAACGCGGGCACCAGTGTCTCCGAAGGAGCAGCCGCTGGGTGCAGGGGTTTGAGAAGACGGAGAGAAGGCGTGTCCTCCACCTGCCGCGCCCGGGACCTGCCGCCCTCCTGCGGGCAGCGAGCTCCCCACCAGCCGCGCACACCTGGCCTCGGCCCCCACCTCCTCCCCATTGCGCAGCGCCGGGGTTCTCTCGAGCCTCGGGACCTCCTCTCGGATTCCAAACGGAATGCGTCCCAGGAGGTGGCAGGGCAAGCTGGCTGTCCTCGATTCATCGTGAACCAGCCGGCCTAATGCACACTTGAAGCTCCCCGGCCTGAACTCGCCCGGTCCTGGGGTGGATAGGAGGCCGCCCGGGCCCCGACCCCGCGCCGGGCGGGCGCCCCCTGGTGGCCGCACGGGCCGTAAACGCAGCGGCGCCCGCGTTCACCCCGAAGCTCAAAGGACCTGGGCGTCGGGCGAGCTGCCCGGGCCGGGGAGAGGCAGGGTAGTTAGTCCCTTGCCCTCAGCCCCAGGGACACGCCGGAGCGGGCCGACCTAGCCTCGTGCACCCTCACCGAGGGGTGGGGGGCGGGGGGCGTAGGCCAACACCCGGAAATCACGCATGCCACTTCCCCTGCCATCTCTTGTTCCAAACCCAGGGCGAGTGGGGAGAGCCCTAGAGAAACATGGAGAAGGCAGGGCGAGAGCGCAGCGCGGCGGGGAGCGCGCCCGGGGCGGTCTAGACACGGCAGCGAGCGCCGGAGTAGCTGCAAACGGGTGTGAGCTGGAGCTGCCCCCGGTTCTGCAGAAGAAGGCAGCGCGCCTTCCCCGCGCTATTGCAAGAACCCTCACCCCGCACGAGGGCAGGTGCTGTTCGGGAGGCTTGGCCGTACTTCCCTGCAAAGTGGAAACAGTCCGTAAATTATTAGAATCCAGGAGCATCAGGAGTGTGTGTGTGTGTGTGTGTGTGTGTTGGGGGGGGGTCATTTCCCACCGGTGCGCCCACGTGCAAGCACGTTTCTTAAGTAAATGAACGGCAGTTAGAGCCCTGCGTACCTACGCGTTTTCTATCTTTTTATTTCTCCTTTTTTTTTTTTTTTTTTTAAAGTGGGAGCATACAGACCACCTTCGAAACGTACAAAAACAGGAGCTTCTTGGGAAATGCTCTAGGTGACAAGGGCGAGTCAGAAATGACGGCGGCCTTTTGGCTAAGCGGAGGGACTCTGCCGGGAACAGCGAGCCCCGGACCGTTTCAGGAGCCCGGCGTGTCGACCTTGAGTCCCCGTGTAGGTGATTAACGAATTTTTAAAAAGGCTCCGACCGCAGAGTTCCCTTCAGCTAGTGCGTCCAACAGCAGATCTTCCATCGCTTAGCTAAGTCTCCGTGGAATAAATACATACATACATACATACATGAATAATAAATAAATAAATAAATAAATAAATAAATAAATAAATAAATAAATAAATAAATAAATAAATAAAATCCGACACTAAACTGAAAACTACAGAGTGAGTCCATCAATGGCCAGTCTCGGTCGGGGCACAAAGTGCTGGAGCCCCGAATCTGCATTCCGCGCCTCCGGTCCGCGGCTGCGAGGCGGGGGAGGCGGCTTGCGCTGGTGCCTGGTGTATAATCGGGTTAATCCAGGAGACAAAGAATAAACCAACAGCCCTCCCACCTCACTTCCCGCTCCCCTTCCCCTCCCCCCGCTCCTCTCCGCGTCGCCCCCTCGAGGGGGAACCGAAAAGGGGAGAGAGGTGGGCCGGAGAGCGGATCCCGAGGAAACTCTCAGAACCTGCGCCTCGTTGTTTTCGTGCCAGCACAGCACTGCGTGGCCCGGGTCGGGCTTGGCCGTTCCCTTCCCCTCCCCCTTTCCCAGGGGCGAGGAGAAAGTGCCCCAGGTCGGGTCCGAGCCCGCGGCTCGTCCTCGCGGCCTCCGGGGAAACCTTCGGGTCGGGGTTTCCGTGCAACTAGGCAGAGTGAGCCGCGGTGCCCGGCGCGGCCCCGGGGGCGCCCCGCGCGCCGGCGCCCGGGCGGCAGGACCGGCCTGGGGACGCGCGGGGCGGCGCGGTTGCCCTTTTGAATGCCTCCTGCGGCTCGGAGCGCTGGCGGGCGCTGAAGTGTGAGTGAATGTAGCCCCGCGGAGCCAATGAGCTGGGACCGGATGCGATATATCCTCTGGGACAACAACTGCTCTGTTCCGCCTCGGATCCACATGACGCCATTTACTGCTGCCGCGGCCGCCGCAGAGCTCGCTGCCTCCGGAAAGACGAGGGCGCAGGCCAACGGCGAGCCCCCCCGGCCGGGCCCCAGACCCGCCTCCCCCGCCGCCCCCGCCGCCCCCGCCCCCCGCGCCCCCGCCGCCCCCGCCTCGGCCTCGCCGCCGCGCCTCCACAACGCCCAGTCTGCAGCGCTGAGAGCCGCGCGGCGCAGCGCGAGCCGAGCAGAGGGGCCGGCGGAGCGCGCAGCGCCCAGGCCCCCGCGCCCGCGCCCGCGCCCGCCCGGCCCGGCCCGCGCCCCCGCGCCGCCTCCGCCTCCGCCTCCGCCTCCGCCTCCGCCCGGCCGCCGCCGCACCGCTTGGCCATCTGGCTTTAGACTCTCTCCGAGGCGGCTTTCTTTTTCCCCTTCGCTCGTCCGCCGGGAAAGGAGACTAGCCGTTGGCGCTTCGGCCTCCAGTTCATTGAGAAAAAGGAAATACTCCGCGTGCGTTTCTAGAAGGGGGGTCGCCCCCAGCCGCGAGCCCCGGAGTGAGTGCTTGCTGCTCATCGGCTGGGGACTTGGCTCCGGATTTTCCTCTCCTTTTTTTTCCTCCCGCCGATTGCTCGGAACTTGGAGCGAAGCAGAGTTTGGAAAGAAGGCGGGGGGGAGGGGGGGGAGTTTGCATCGGGGCTGGATTTTATTTGCACATCGCAGGAGGCAGCGAATCCAACGGAGAGGGGTTGGTGCAAAGCCGCGATCACGGTGAGGCACGTTTGGCTCTTCCCCTCCTGGCGCCTTGGCCGGCGCGTTGTGGGCAACATGGAGTAGGTGCAGCCGGACCCGGAGAGGGGTCCGTCTCCACTCAGGCCTCCGTTTCTCCAGCCCCGCAGGTTCCCGGCGGGGACCCCGGGGAGCTGCCCGGCCCCGGGCCCGGCCTGGCTCGGCGGGGGCTGCAGCGCGCGGGGTCGGGCGTCCGCAGCCCCAGGACCCCAGGCGCCCGCGCTCTGGGGGGTTGGGGCGGCCGCGGAGTCGGCGCGGAGAGCGGGAGACGGAGGCGGAACACTTTGTGTGTTCCAGGTCCCCGCCGTAGGCGCCCGCATTTCTAACCTGTTCTTGGGGGGGGGGGGGGGGGCAAGCCCTGGGCGACAGGGTCCCGGGGCAGGGGCGCCAGCGGGACGGAGGGCGCGCGAGTCGCTCGCCTCCGGGGGCAGCGGGAGCCGCCGGTGAAGCCTGGGCAGGGGCAGGGGCAGGGGCCGGGGCCGGGGCCGGGGAGGGGGGCCGGGCCGGGCCGGGTGCGAGCGTCCCCCTGCCGGGCGCCGGGGCTGCGGTTCGGAAGTGCAGCTTTCTCCTTTTTCCGTTCTCCGCGGTCGGCCTGGGTCACACTTGTTTTATTTTTGGAAGATTGGGCGGACCTAGCACAGGAAGAAAGTCCTCGAGCGGTCGCTATCGTTTTCCATTACCTGAAAATAGGTGGCAAAAGAGGTTAGGGTTTTTGGTTTTTTGTTTTTTTTAATTTACTTTGATGGGCTGATCTACTTTTTTGTTGCTGTTGCTGCTGCTGCTGCTGCCTTGAATTCGGAATCTTGTGCGTTTTTACCAAGCGGTTTCTGGGTCTGCCCCACCCTCGTGCTGAAGTCCTTGCCCCTTAGTCCTTAAGTCCGATCACACACTTCTTCATGGGGGTTTCTGAGCACTTTCGGGGTGGGGGGTAGGGGAGCGAGGGGGGTGGGCGGCGGGTGCTCTGGGTGCGAAGGAGGCTAGGAATGGGCAGTGATCATTTTCGATTAAACACACACACACACACACACCACCACCCCTTTCAAAGATGCTGCTCTGCACTGCGAGCAAATCTTGGCGGAAAGTTTCCAGCCTAGGGATCTGCGTCCTGCACGCCCTGTGCAGTGGGGCCCTGGGACTTGACCTTTCTTTAAAAAGCAACTTTCCTTTCACTTTTTTCTCTCCGCCGGAAAGGAGATGGGGTGTGCAGACTGCAGCCGGTGCCCCCTGGGTCAGTGCCTGGTAGAGTCGCCCAGGGTGCGTGGCTTGTGTGCTCGGTCCCGGCAGCGTGTCTAAGGCATGGCTTTCGGCGCCAGGGCTTGAACCCTGTGCCGGACGTTCGCTGGCCTTTGCCAGGTGGACCTGCAAGTGGGCTGCGGGACCTCTGGGTGCCTGGGGCCGGGGTGGCTCCCTCCTGGAGCTGGAAGGCAGTTCTCTGGAGTGGGGGGTATGTTAGCCTGGAGGTGGGGGGGGGAGTGTGCCCCGGCGTTTGCAGGCACGTCCCCTTCGGAGGCGCCCGCACCCCCCGCCCCCGCCCCCGCCTTCTAGTGCGTCTTGAGGTTGTGTGCTGGGGGGAGGGCAGCTGGCCTCTGGGCTGTGTCAGTCTCCCCGGGGAAACGTCCCCCGGGGCTCCGACTGTGTCCCACCTGCTGGGGACGGTGTTGGGACGCAGATAGAGCCGATACACGGAGTGAAAGCAAAGATCGACGTTGTCTTGTCTGCCTTTCTGTTGGGAGATCCGGTTTCCAGCTCTACCTTCTTCCGAGTTGGGAGGCGTGTGTCACCTGCCTGTGTCTCTTAACAAAAATCGGAGACTGGATAAAGGTCCACTTTTGCCCGTTTTTGTTCATTGTAGACTTGGCAAAGGGGTGTGTGTGTGTGTGTGTGTGTGTGTGTATGATAGTTGTGAAATTTACAGAGGGATTGCAATTTAAGTGATTACACGTCAGAATGATAGATTTGAGACGTGACAAGAATTTTTGAAACCCTTCCTGTTATCCCCAGTCAGTTCAGGTTCTGAACTATTAGGATTTTTGACATAATTTATTTCTAAAACCGGGAGAACAGTCTTTTACAGTCTTTTAGCTGCAGAATTAAAGATACTCTCTCAGGCTATCAAACTGTAAAGTATTTGATCCTCAGGTTGTTGAGCATTTGAAAATAAGTTTCTGTCTTGTTGCTGGTTGGTTTGTGTTCCTGGCACACCTAACAGGATTTGAATGGATTTGTGTTTCATTTAAAACTTTTGCTACTATATAGTTAATAATGTTTGACTGTTGTAAAATTTGTAACTTCCTTGGAGGGGCGAGTATTTGCTTTTTTGCAAGTCGCATTCATTCTACGGTATTCTAAAAAGCTGCAGAATACTGGATGAATTATAGTTAAAGGTATTTGATGTAAAAGCAGACAAGAAAGACTTTCTATTTCTAGGCTGCATTTATTGCTGTTTAAGGCAAAAATGCCCACGACAAAGTTAAACCTATCTCAGATTTTGAAAAAGTTTTCAACTTTCGCATATGTTGGCAGCAGTGTTCTGTTCTAATGTTATATTCCTGCAGCCTTCACATTGAACATGAACCTTGCAATTTTATGTTTATTTGAATAAGGAATCGTTACCTATGTGATTGAACCAAGATCAGCTTTGTGTCTCTACACATCGCAAGATTAAAGAATCGTCAGTACCCGGCTTTAATTTTTTTACTTTTTGGTGTGGCGTTGATCCTATGGCTCTTCCACCACCCTCCGTGAGCAACTCCCATTTCAAATCCTGTCTCTCTGGGGGAATGGAAAGGAAAGAGTTAATTCAGGTGGGCGGAGAGTGGGAAGTATCCTGGAGTGTAAACCAGCTCTTTCCTCTTGGTTTCCGCAGGAATTCAGATGTGTTCTAAGCCCGCTGGAGTGACCACACTTCCAAGACCTGATGGAGGCCAGAGCTCAGAGCGGCAGCGGGTCGCAGTCCTTGCTGCAGGCACCCCGTGACGTTGGCAGGCAGCGTGGGGAGCCTGACCCCAGGGATGCCCTCACCCAGCAGGTACACGTGTTGTCTCTGGATCAGATCAGAGCCATCCGAAACACCAATGAGTACACGGAGGGGCCTACTGTGGTCCCGAGACCTGGGCTCAAGCCTGCTCCTCGCCCCTCCACTCAGCACAAACACGAGAGGCTCCACGGTCTGCCCGAGCACCGCCAGCCTCCCAGGTTCCAGCACCCACAGGCCCATTCTTCTGCACGAGTCCCTCTGTCCAGGTCCATCAGCACAGTCAGCTCCGGCTCTCGGAGCAGTACAAGGACAAGTACCAGCAGCAGTTCCTCTGAACAGAGACTCTTAGGACCATCTTTCTCCTCGGGGCCTGTTGCTGATGGGATAATCCGTGTGCAGCCCAAATCGGAGCTCAAGCCAGGTGAGCTTAAGCCACTGAGCAAGGAAGATTTGGGCCTGCATGCCTACAGGTGTGAGGACTGTGGCAAGTGCAAGTGTAAAGAGTGCACCTACCCTAGGCCTCTGCCATCAGACTGGATCTGCGACAAGCAGTGCCTTTGCTCAGCCCAAAACGTGATTGACTATGGGACATGTGTGTGCTGTGTGAAAGGTCTCTTCTATCACTGTTCTAATGATGATGAGGACAACTGTGCTGACAACCCGTGTTCTTGCAGCCAGTCTCACTGTTGTACACGTTGGTCTGCCATGGGCGTCATGTCCCTTTTTTTGCCTTGTTTATGGTGTTATCTTCCAGCCAAGGGTTGCCTTAAGTTGTGCCAGGGGTGTTATGACCGGGTTAACAGGCCTGGATGCCGCTGTAAAAACTCAAACACAGTTTGCTGCAAAGTTCCCACTGTCCCACCCAGGAACTTTGAAAAACCAACATAGCACCATTAATCAGGAATATGACAGTAATAAGGATTGTTCCTTTTTTTTTTTTTTTTTTAACATATACGCAACCAACTAAACAGTTATAATCTTGGCACTGTTAATAGAGTGTTGGGATATCCTTCGCTGTTTGCAGTGAAATGCTTTTTGTCCACGTGCCATTTTAACTGATGTGCTTGTTAGAACTCAGCTAATGGAGCTCAAAGTATGGGATACAGAACTTGAGTACCCATGTGTTGCATAAGCTAAAGCAACAGACACTCCTTAGGCAAAGTTTTTGTTTGTGAATAGTACTTGCAAAATTTGTAAATTAGCAAATGACTTTTTTTCCATTGTTTTCTCCAGAGATAATGTGCTATATTTTTGTATATACAATAATATTTGCAACTGTGAAAAACAAGTTGTGCCATACTATATGGCACAGTCACAAAATATTATACTAATATGTTGTACATTCGGAAGAATGTGAATCAATCAGTATGTTTTTAGATTGTATTTTGCCTTACAGAAAGCCTTTATTGTAAGACTCTGATTTCCCTTTGGACTTCATGTATATTGTACAGTTACAGTAAAATTCAACCTTTATTTTCTAATTTTTTCAACATATTGTTTAGTGTAAAGAATATTTATTTGAAGTTTTATTATTTTATAAAAAAGAATATTTATTTTAAGAGGCATCTTACAAATTTTGCCCCTTTTATGAGGATGTGCTAGTTGCTGCAAATGAGGGGTTACAGATGCATATGTTCAATATAAAATAGAAAATATATTAACGTTTGAAATTAAACTGAGCTGTTTTGTCTTATTTTACCTCTTCTTTGTTTTTGTTTTTGTTTTTGAAGTGAAAGAAATCACGTTGTAAGGCTAGCATTTCAATGAAAAAGTTTTACGGATCTATAAGGTTCTTTAAAGGAGAGATTTGTGATTTTTTTTTTTCTTCTAGAGATAATTTGTAGCAATCAGGAGGGAAATAACTGAGCATCTGACTCGGCTATATTAATCATGAGAGCTTGTTTTGGCTGTATCATTGTTCCTATTCTTCCCCTTTATAGATCTGTTGGCTTTCCTTTGTTTTGTGTGTTTAAAAAAAAAAATCTTAAAACTAATTCATTCTGGAGACTTCTCTTAAAGATTAACAATTAAGATTTTTTTCTCTCTATACGGAATTAAGATTAGCCATGAGGCTAATTCAAGACCAGAAAAACGAGTTTAGTTCAACATTTATTGAATGTCCTCTGTGTATCAGGCACACAGTATACACAGATCAATGCTTGTCACTGAGGCAAAAATGTTTTTTTGATTTAGCCGATTATGGCTATTGTTTTCCCAGTCTATATGGTTTTAGACTTAAGTTTATCACTGTGATACCAGAAGTGTCTTATGTTAGAAAAGATCTGAAAATTGTAACTTGTTGATTCAGGTGTTGTATATCATAAAATTTCATCCTTTATTGGCCTAATAATTGAAGCCCAAGGAAGCCAATTGAAAGACCCTGTCTTATTTAATCAAATCACCCAGAAAATTGTTCAATTTCACTTTGGGAAAACGATGCAATATGGCAGAAAGCCAGTGTGTTTGCATTTGTCTTTGGGAAGCAAACACACAGCAAGCTGCTACAGCCCATCCCAACAAATAGTAGGTTTTCTTACTTGTAAGAAGTCCCTTCGTTAATTAGTCACTTTTTGGATGATGATTTTTTTCTTCTGAAGCACAATCTGGTGCCAAGAATTACCGGAAGTCTAGAAAATTATTTACCTGTCATTGTTTAATCTTGTTTCCTGTTCTGAGGCTCTTAAGAGGTCTTATCCTAGTACAGATTTTCTGTTTTGTTTTTTAAAATTAGCTTTCAAGGAAAAGTACAGCCTCTTAAACCAAGACAGTGCTATAAGGACCCTCAGAGTCCTCTAAACTTTCTCCAAAAAACAAGATTAATTTAGAAATTATCTCCTCTAGTTTCAACTTCAAGATACTGAGTGTTGCAGTTCTAATACTCTTAGATTTAACCCTGATGACCTATGAGAAATTAATGTTGAAAAATGGCAGCGTTTCTTATCTTATTCATCATATGGTTTTCAGGATTTATAAAGCACAAAAATTGTGACTAATTAGCTTTATTCATCAAAAACTGCCCTATGCACTAATTCGGTATAGAAATTCCAAGTCCTTTTTTTCAGCATACAAACAGCTTTCCAAGTGTTCTATAGACACTTTGCATCAAATGTAATTGAGTGTTTATTGGAGAAGTAGATTAAGAACCCTCCCCTGTGGTTATTCAGAGTTGTGTGGTGTGGCCTAGGAATTTGTATTTTTAAAAAAATCACTCCACTAGGCCTGTACAGTTTGTGAATCTAGGAATTGGTTTCTAATTCAGTGCTTTAAAAAAAAATGGAGTGGCTATAAAGCATAATTCACTAGTTTGAATATAGAATATAGTAACCAACTAAAGTTACAAGATTTATGTCAGTATATACTAAGTCCTGCTGAAAATTAGTTAAAGATAAATAGGAAAATTGGATATCTCAGGAAGTTTCCAATGAAACTATTAAATGTTTAGTATATATACCAGTATAGAATGCATTTACAGAATATGAAAAATTAAGTGTTTATATCTAAACAGACTAAAAACAGCTGGTACTCTTTGAGTGTGGGGAAGAGTTTTTAAATGTTGAAGGTCATCTTACTGAGATGGAGGAATAACCAATTCAGGTTCTTAATCTCTATAAAGTTCATGAAGATTCATATATAAATACGATGAGTTTATAATCCAGGGGCCATTTTGATATGATAGGTTAAAAATATGATACAGCAAACATGTCAATTGCTAAGCATTTAGGGAGAACTTAGCTATATTTTCTGGTTTCTTGCCCTTTTTTTTTCTTAGTTCTTTTTTTCTTTTCTTTTTTTTTTAGAAACCTGTACATTCTCTATACTGAGATTTATTTAAGAATGACAATGTGATCATTGTTACTTAAAAAATTCATTTATGTGTATCCAGGAGGAGATTTTTAAGGCCCTGTCAAATTTCTGCTGTGTTGGCTCATGTTCTGAGAATTGTCAGTGAAAGAAAGCCAAAACCAAGTGTAGGTACTCCCAACCAAACTTTTGGCATGGCTTCTTTCCTCAATACACTTTATCTCAAAGCTCACTTGCCTCTGGGATGTATAAATTAAGATATTGATGATGCCAGATAAATGAATTTGATCTTTGCACAGTGTTGTGAGGTAACTGATGCGCAGTTGATGAGTTTGATGTAATTTATTAACTAGAGCAGATAGGTCAAACTTTTCAAAGGTTTATTAGGTTTAGACTTTCACTTGCATTTATATCTACAATTGGCTATTTACCTCTCTCTTAAATGTGCACAAGAACCAGATAGAGGTATAAAAGTCTCAACTTTGTAAACTGGTTAAACTGTAGATCAAAAACAGTTTGTCATCTTGTGCAGTGTATTCACATTATTCTAGTAAAGAAAAATAAAAATAGGGCATTAACCTGTTACATCAAAATTATATCATTAGCTTCATCAATATTCTATCAATTTTAGTTTTCAATATTCGTTAAGGCAAAAGTTATGTTAATTTCTATTTTAATTAAGACCGTTGTCTTATTTCTCTGTGTGACATACCTAGAGTGGGTCTCTGTGACATACCTAGGGTGGGTTTACATTGATTGAAGACCAGAACAGAATTTTAAAACAAGGCCTAACTGATCAGAGTGATGTTATACATCTGGAATCTTTAATCACTGGTTTGGTCGTTCATGGGAGGATAAAGCTGTCGGACTATATACATCCTGGATATACTATACTTGGATTTTATTTGGGTGTCACACCATCACCCTCCATACATCATGAGACAACTATGTGAATAATGAGACAAAATGTGAATACTACTAATGGTAGTGCACCTCTGGTGAAAATTAAACTTGAAATATTCACTTAGAGTCAAAAAAAAAAAAAAAGAGAGAGAAAGAAAGAAAATAGAAATACAGCAAATAAGAAAACATTAGCATTGAAATTTATCCATGGCTAGCAAATGTTTCACATCTTTATCTGCATTTTGATTGACCTGAAGAATTTTTAAGAGCCAGGCCTCTTTGGCAACTAACTTTTTTTTTTTTTTTCTTAATAAACTGTAAAAGAAAATTAGAATGAAATCTGTCTCCTAGGCCTCTGGTTTGTCTAGAGGAGACATGTAAGACTTAAGTGTACCTTAGAGGAGTTAATTTCTCAAAACCATTCTAATGCACAGAGAATAATTTGCCTTAATACAAGGACCCACTTGGAATGGAATTTAGGCACCAAAATAATTTGATATTTCAGTTCATTTGAATGTCTACTTTTCTCCAATCACAAGGCTAGTCCATGCAATTCATAAGGGAAATGTTGCCAACTTTAATGCAATGCGAGACAGGTCTTTCATAGCAAAGGCACAACGAGCAAGGCACTATGAGAGTACAGGAATTGGAGAAGCACTGATGCATTCTCAGTAGTGGTTTGAGTCTCCAGGTCTTTGCAATGGTTACAGTTACTGAAATAGCCAGAGTTTGGCTAAGAGAGATGCAGCAGAATGAGCGTTACTCATTAAACATAACTATGTTCACCATGCTCATGTCCTAAATGCTACATGAAATATAGTGACATTTGATTAATATTTAAACAGCTATATCTTGCTATGTTTATTCTCAATCTTGAGATTCATGATTTACTAAAAACCTTTCCCCAAAAAAATAATACGGATACAAAAATACATTTTTAAGATATACCACTAAGAAATAGGTTAAAACGATTTATCAATACCTGTTCCAATTTTTGCTGAAACTTACCTCTTTCATTAACCATATTTTTAATTTGTTTCTGTACCTGGAGAAGGATAAATGCTCCTGAAGAATAAATTGGGGATAATCAAGCAGAGGAAAAGAGAGAAGAAAAAAAAAAAAAAAGCACCTGTGATAGTGTGGAGGGAAGTTGTTGAGCTTTGGAGCAATTCCGCCTTTGCCAAAAAACAATCCCTGAGACCTGGCTGCTCAGGTTCACGTGACTCTCAAACCCTGGGTGACCGTCTCTAGCACTTAGGTTAATACAACTTATGTATTTTGAAATGGTTTTGTGCTCCAAATAGCATCTGGCTTCTTGACTTGCATCAACAGGGCTTACAGTCAAGCAGGGCTGTGGTAAATACCGTATTTGCATCAACTCTCATTACTACAAGTTCTTAATAGGCTCAGTGTACTCTTTGAAGCCCAAACCTGGTTTTCCTGCTCAAAAGTGGGTACAAAGTAGCCCTAGTATCTAGCTGCTCATACCAGGAAACTGTTCCTGAGACTCCTGTTGGAAAGCCATCTTTTTTAAGTTCAGAACAACATTTAAGGATGCACATCTAATGGTCACTGTGAACATTATAAAGCCTAGTGACCAAGAGGCCTGGCATGCATCGAGCAGTAACACATACAGAGCCTCTGGGTACATTTAGTACTTGCTATGTTGGCAAGCTACTGGTTAGAATGTCCCAAGGGATGTCTGTCTGTGACCTGTCATTCTGCTAGTGAGGGACTGTTCAGGGGCAGGAGCGACCACACAGCTTACATCTGCATTCAGGTCTAGATGTCACCTGGATTCTGACCTACACAATTAGGATATAGCCTCATTGATTTAGTTCCAAATATTCATCAACACTACACCTTTAAGCTTAAATTTTGGAAACGGATTCTTTTACAGACTATTGGTCTGATTGTAGTCATCTGTTAAAAGTCACAGGAAAAGAACCCCATAGTGTGTCTTCTGGGCCTCTGCCCTGCCACCCAAACAATCAAAACTATAGACCCAACTTGTTACTGAGCTAATGTTTATTGTGTATCTTCAGTGTAAAGGATGTCACAGTAAGTGGGGGAGAAAAGCCTTCACTAGGTCTGTGATTGAGAACTAGTAAATTAAGACTGATGCTTATAAGCCCTTTGGAAGCTAATAATGTAGAACTTAAATTTGAAGTCATAGCAAATGGCTGATAGTATTACTGACTTGCCATTCTGGGCAATTCAATCCCTCAAGGGACATTTGGCAAGGTCTGGAGACATTTTTGATTTTCACTACTGGGGGTGGGAGGGACAATGTATCAGTATCCCACAGGTAGAGGGCAAGGATGCTGCTAAACAAATAACAATGCTCAGGACAGTCTCCCATCACAAAGAATGATTTAGCCCCAAATGCCAATAATGCTGAGTTTGAGAAATCTTGCGGGATTGAGGAAACGGGGGAGTAGTGGAAGAATGTAATATATCCTTCTGACACATGGCAAGGAAGGCTGTCTGCTATGTGAGGGAGGGTGAGATCAAAGGACACTAAGAATGCTAGAACCAAAGTTTTGGAATTTCTATTCTGAGTGCTAAGCCTCCGAAATTCTTCTAATGAAAAATGTCCTACATTTGTAAATTTTTTTAAAAATAAAATATTTTATTTATTATCCATGAGAGACACAGAGACAGAGAAGCAGAGACATAAGCAGAGGGAGAAGCAGGCTCCGTGCAGGGAGCCCAATATAGGACTCGATCCTGGTACTCTGGGATCACGCCCTGAGCCAAAGGGCAGACTACTCAACCGCTGAGCCACCCAGGCGTCCCTGTAAATTTCTATATATGTCCAATATACCTACTTGTCTGTAATTCTTGAAGTTCCTGAGCTTTGGAGATAAGTCTCTATTCAAATGCCCTCCTCTGTTACTTATTAGCTGTACAGCCACAGACAAGTTACCTAACTTCCCTAAGCCTAATGTCTTCTCTGAGAGATAATAACTCTTGCCCCAAAGGTTGTTGTGAAGGTTGAAGAGAAATGTGTAAAATATTAACCCTTGAGATTGGTACAAAGTACTAAAGAAATATTTACTATTATTTTGTATTTCAGTTGATTTTTTTTTTTAAGCCTCAGGTGCAATGTCAAATACTGGAGGTATAAGACAGTATCTCCTATCCTCAGAACTTGTCTGTAGGACAACCAAACAAACATTTACTATTTACTATGGAGTGTAACACATGTGATAACAGACTTAAAACACATATGTAGAAGAAGTGATTAACTCCATCTTGGGTGTGGTACATGGTATCAGGCAATTTTCTCAGAGGCAGTAATGTCTGGAAAAGGAAATTGAATGATTCTGTAAAACTGAGGAGGTGGTGGGTAAGGAGTCCACAGACAGGTTTGAAAGAGGAACAGACTCTTTCTTAAATGTAAAAGAAGAAAAGAGAATTAATATGAAGCCAAATGGATTGATAAATTTCAGATAAATATTTCTTTATAAGAGATTTTAGTCCTGAAAATTAGCTTTATATATAAATACACACACACACACACACACACACACGTATATGTATATATGCTTGTATTCAAGAGATGCACATCTTTGGAATTTATTGATGTTATAATTGTTTCTGATATTTCTTAATGGATATAAATCTATTTCAAGTAGCTAACTGACTTCACTGTCCCATAAAATTCACAAGATCCCTTTGTCACCAAAAAAACACACCAAATGAAAACCCTACTTCAATATGATTCTGTAAATGAAATTATTAGCTATCCTCCTCCAGTTTTAATTAATTTGTGTTATGAATAATATATTTTATCTTAAGCAATTTGAAAGCTCTTGGAGAAAAGGTAGATTATAACCATTTTATATAATACTCTAGTTAAAAAAGATGTTGCATTGTTAAGATTAAAGATCTTTTCAGAAGCTCTTTCTTTCTAGACATATCTTTGTTAACTAGGTACTACCATGTTATTTTCTTCCCACTCACCTATGTAGTTGACAAATTGAAGCATACATTTAAAATAAATTTCTGAAAAAGACACAGGTGAGTCTCTTTATAAAGCAATGAAAGTTTTCATATAACAAATAACTCCAAATCAGACTATCCATAATTAAGCTAGAAATCTGAAAAGCAAAGTGTATTGAACTGTTATTGTTAGACATTAGCCACCTCTAAGATGTTAAAAGTGTAACATTCGTATGTTTTAATAGGAAGGACATTGGCTGTGTATTTTGAGCAAGTTGCTTAACCTCTCTCTGTGACTCTGTTTCTTCCCTGCACATTGAAGGTGATAATACATCATGAGTGGTCTGACAGTGAAATGAGATACTACCCTTTAAATAAAGTAACTTGTTAACAAAGAACTATTAAATAGATATTGTTAATAATGTAATTATATTTTCAATATACTATAATTTCTTCATAGAGAAAGTGTGCATACATACATGTGTGTATATGTGTGTCCATATGTTGGTGTGCACATATAGACTTTACAATATTTCTTCTAAAGCAAATAGCTATGTCAACAGATTTATAGACTTTAGTTTTATCCAACGTTAATTTACTTTGAAAGCACTAGTAGAAAGAAGAACTTTAGGGGCACCTGGTGGGGGGGTGAGTTAACGGTCTGCCTGCAGCTCAGATCATGATCTCAGGTCCTGGGATGGAGCCTGCTTCTCCCTCTCCTCCCCACTCATGCTCTCTCTCTCGCTGTTACTCTCTCAAATAAACAAAATCTTTCAAAAAGAGAAAATGTAATAAAAAAGGAAAGAAGAACTTTAAGAACTCATTCGTAGACCCAAGTACTATATATTTCTATTGGTAGCCTCATAATCGGATTTATGGCAATAGTACCAATTTAAGTGTTGGGAGGGGGTATGGGAAGTGGGGCTAATGGTAGTTGTCCATTTGGGGAGAGCTCAGCACTGGCATATAGAGGATACTCAGTGAAGATTGTTGACCAGTGAATGACTAAATGAATGAACTCAATAGAAAGTAAAGGTATACTGAAGCTGTCTAAGAAAGGAAAGGTATGAATAATAATGCATGGTAAAATGTAAATATCAATTGAGTGGTCTAGGTATAATACAGCTCTTCAGTTCTAAGAACACTTGTATGCTCATTTATGCATCTCTGAAACCAGAATGCATCTTACAATGAATGATATTTTACACTCGTCATTGGCGAGGTAGCAGTCACGACCTACTTATCATCCATTGTTTACAGTGCTTAACCTTGATCATTGCTATTCATATTAGTTCACTACAATTGGGTTTATATACATTGTTGATTCTACATATTTTAAGTTTGTCGTTTAAAATGTCTTCGTGAAACAGCATGGAAATGAAAAGTTATCATGTACTCAGGAAACAAGGACATTAAATTTCGTGTTATTGGACTTAAATTTAATAGTAAATTAAAAATAATTGTTATTGGAGAAATTATTGTGATCAAACTTTTCTTGCAAAAAACAAATAAGTGCTTTATAGGAGGACCTAAGAAAGGGAGAGACCCACAAGTACATGAATGGATGAGAGAAATTCCAAAGCAAAGCTAAGGTAATATGACTGATTTATGTATCGCAGCAGTCTAAGATTTTGTCAGGAATTTTTCAGCAGCATATTCATTTTTTTCATGGTTAAACAATATTGGTGTTTGTTACAATGTGCATGGTGTCTTAAATTTTTAATCTGGTAGCAATTGGGCATATTCACAGAAATGAGCAATGTTCAACCAGGGTACTGAGGACAGATGAAATTTTGCCACGCTCTTGAAACGAATATGAGTGAAGAGGTGTTCTGGAAAGCCAAAAATCAGGATTGAGCAAATTCTGTTCAGGGGAAAGAGAATGGATGGTTCTGGCTGAAATGAACATTCATGTAAGGGAGAAGTGATAATGACGACTGGAAACAGATTTGGCCTCAATTCTGAGGAATCTCAATGTCAAACTAAAGAACCTGGATTTTATCCTAACAGCCTCCCTAAATCTATTTTTGGCCATTCCATAACATTTTCCAATTGACAGTAAAAATGATCCTTCAAAAGTATATTGTAAACATTTTGATACCTTTTTAAACAGATGTGATGACTTCCTTTTGCTCTTTGAACAAAGTTCCAGTTCTTTCCAGACCTGAATGATCTGGTTCTTCCCACTCCGATACTTATTCCTTTGCCCCTTTACACCCTTTGCACCTTCTCTCTTTTTCTAACATCAGTTTCTTTTCTTCCCTCCACACATCTTTCACAAAGAGTATTTTCTTCACATGGAATCTTCTCTTTCCTTAACCCTCATTCTACATCCATTCATCTGGGAAACTCTTACTCTTCCTTCAAGAGTTAGTGAAAATGATACCTCCCAGGGAAGCTCCCTCTCACCCCTAATCTAGATAACATTCCCTTATAATTTGCTGTCATATCATTCAGTCTTCTTCTTTCATAGAACATAATACAATGTAGCTATATGATTATCTGTGTGATTATTTGTTGACTATTTCTCTCCATTAGACCTTTTTAACTTGGTTTACTGCCGAGCCCAGCACCTGGTGCATAGGAAGTACTCAGTAAGTATTTGATGAGAAATGAATGAATGAATTCAATAGAGAGTAAAGATATACTGATGGTTTCTAAGAAAGGGAAAGGTATGAAGAAGTAGATATTTTGGAAAACTCAGCTGATTATATCTGGTGAAATAAATTACAAGAGTAAGAATTTAGCTGAAGAAAAACTTAGGACTTCCTTCTTTCATGGCTATTTGTGGGGGCAGCTGTACTATGTTACTGCTCTTCCTTATTTATACAACTATCCTTCTACTGAGCTCATTGTCAAGTTTTTTTTTTAAATATATATATTTTTTATTTATTCATGAGAGACACACAGAGAGAGGCAGAGGCACAGGCAGAAAGATAAGCAGGCTCCATGCAGGAAGCTGGATGTGAGACTCGATCCCGGAATCGCGGGATCACACCCTGAGCTGAAGGCAGATGCTCAACCTCTGAGCCACCCAGGCGTTACCATAGTCAAGTTTTTAAAGACAGAAATGAGAGGAGCAGTGGGTAGAGCATGTTCTTGATCTTAGAGCTAAGAGTTAAAGCCTTATGCGGGGTGTGGAGCCTACTTAAAAAACAAAAAAGAAATGAAACGTTCTTTCTGTCTCCTCTGCTTATCACATGCCTGGCGCAAAATAGGTGTATTCTAAATATCATTTAAATAAATTTTCTTTAAGTTTATTTATTTATTTATTTATTTAGTAACCTCTACACTCACCGTGGGACTCAAACCCACCAACCAAGATCAAGAGTCATCTGTTCTTCTGACTGAGCCAGCCAGGGCCCCCTGGAATGGGATTTTATTAACACAATCCAACCATTACAGAGATGAGTCTATTGTGATTTTATATGTATACATTTCTTATCTTAGATGCTCATGACTCTTCAAAATATTTTTTTCTTTAGCTGAGCAGCTTCTGTACTTATTTCATGAACCCAAATAGAAATACGGACTAGGCTTTCCGAGTGACAATAAGTTAGACTACATTATTGGAAAGAGTTTTATCAATTTTTTTTGAACTTTTGGTGGTAGTCAAATAGATCCCATAGCAATTTGCCTTATTAACTCCATCACTGCCCCCAAAGCATTTAACTAGCCTGAAGTGAAGTACCCTCAAATGCCATGAAGACACACACAAAGTCTAACAGATATACTTATAAACATAAAAAGCAAAGGAAAAAGGGGGGAAAAAAAGAATCTTGAATTTCTAATCATCCTGGGTAGGACTTCTCTAACTTAACTGTGTACACCTATCACCTGGAGATGCTGTAAAATTCGGATTCCAAATAGGTTAAGGGGTGGGGAATCAGAGATTCTACATTCTAACAAACTCCTGGTGATGCTAGTTACACAGATTCTGCAGGTTTTCTGATCAGCCTTTGGATAGTATACTAGTGGTTGTCCCGAGAAACAGAATCAGTAGGATACACACACACACACACACACACACACACACACACACACACACATACAGATTTATTTTAAGGGACTCATCAGTGAGTATGGAGGCTGACAATTCCAAAATCTGCAAGATGGGCCAGGCTGGAGACCCAGGGAAGAATTGATATTCCTGTCCAAGTTCAAAGGCATCTGCTACTGGAATTCTTTCTTTTTTGGAGGAAGTCAGCCTACTGGGAGCATTAACTGATTAGATGAGGCTCACCCACATTATGGAGGGCAAACTACTTCTCTCAAACTCTAATGATTTAAATGTTAATCGCATTCAAATAACACTCTCCAGAAACACTCAAAATAATGTTTCACCAAATATCTGGGTACCATGGCCTAGACAAGATGACATGTAAAATTAACCATCACAGGTAACAAGGATCTTGGGAAACACCTGGTTCTTAATTAAAATAGTTATGTTTGATTGACTTTGCCTTTAGGCCTTTAGCAATGCATCATATATTCACTACCTTGTGACAAAAAAGTGGGGATTTAAAAAAATGGGACCCAAAGCCTGTTGTATTAAGCAGAAAGCCCTATTAAAGAATGTAAAAATGTATTTCTCTTCTGAAAACTGACATTTCAAATATCACTATGTACATAAATAACTTTACAAAAGAATAATTTTTTAAATATTTATTTATTTTAGAGAAAGAAAGAGAGAGAGAACACAGGGGGAGGGTCAGAGAGAGAATCCTCAGGCAGACTCCCTGCTGAGCATGAAGCCCAAGGTGGGGGCTCAATCCCAGGACCCTAAATTCATGACTTGAATAAAAATCAAGAGCTGGTTACTTAATTGAGCCACACACGTGCCCCACAAAAGAACAATTTAACATCTCAATCACCTATTAGATCTTTAGTGGGTCTCTAGGCAAGCAGCAAAAAAGTTATTTTGATGCAATATAAATGTGACAGTCAAAATCTGGAACTTGATATATGGCATCTCATGTTGATGTCTCCGCTTGCTGACTGGATGGCTATGGGGTGATTACTTTATATCTTGGATCATCGATTTACTCATATATAAAGAAAGATTAAGACTATCCTTTGTGTTGGGCAGCCCGGGTAGCTCAGTGGTTTAGCACCACCTTCAGCCCAGGGCATGATCCTGGGGGCCCGGGATTGAGTACCAGGCCGGGCTCCCTGTGAGAAGCCTGCTTCTCCCTCTGCCTGTCTCTCTCTCTCTCTCTCTCTCTCATGAATAAATAAATAAATCTTTAAAAAAAAAGACTATCCTTTTTGTAAATTGTTTTATTATTAAAACTATGCTATATCACCATGGTCTTCTTTAAATTTCTTGAAGTTGGACAGGGCAAGGGATATCGTATCCCCATATCTACCATGTGCCTTAGTTTTGCAATATTTGTGACATGAACATATGCCAATAAACAAAGCACTTAATAAATGACATTTTGGTTGTTAGGGAGCCACTTCACTTCCATTACAGGGTTAAGTAGGATAGAAATAAAATCATTTTAAATTAAATATCATTATGTACCAATGTACCCTATCTTTGTTTTATTGCTTAAGTTCTAGATTCAAGGCTGAATATGGAAATTGGGGCCACATCTGTGCAAAAAATAGTAATCATTACATTTTATTGAATAGAGCCCTACTGTTGACTTGTTGCTCTCACATACACTATCTCATTTTTATTTTTGATTCTCACAGCTAACCCTGAGATGCCTGTAGGACAGATAGATTGATAGTACTATTCTACATAAGAAGAAATTAGAGTTTCTACAGATGAGAGAATTATTCCAAATCATACAGTAAGTGAAAACATCTTCAAGCCCAGACTTTGGATTCCAAGTCTCATGTTTTGATTGTATCATAGTTGTTTCTGCCTATCACTGCTTTCAGAGAAACATCTCTTAAATGCATTCTCAGTCAGTGGCTCAGTCATGCAATGACTTGATTTCCACTCAGGTCATGATCTCAAGGTCATATGATCAACCCCCAAGTTGGGCTCTGTAGGGAATCTGTTTGACGATTCTCTCTCCCTATGCCCCTCCCTTTGCTCTCTCCCCCTGTCTCTTTCTCAATTAAAAAAAAAAATGAAAAAAAAAAATGTGTTAGGCACTGATGATATTTTTGTTCTGGCATCTTCATAGATAGGTATCAAATTATCATTTAAAATTTGGCTATTACAAACTATATTCTTACATGGTGTCTAATATTATTTTTATTGTAATTATTTTTATTGTAATTGCCATTGCAGATTTGTAAACATAGCTAAAGAGTAAGCCATGAAAGTACATTTTCTATCCTCTCTAATGCGTTGCATTTTAATGAACCAGAATTGAGAAAGTTGTTGAAAAATATAAAAGAATTTTCTCATGGTCCTTGACTTTAAGAACAATAATTTACTCAAAATTTGTCACTCAATTCCCTGGTTAGTTATCATTTGGAAACCAATCATTTCATTTCATTATTTTATTTTATTTTATTTAAGATTTTATTTATTTATTTATTTATTTATTTATTTATTTATTTATTTATTTAAGAGAGAGAGCACAAGCAGGGGAAAGGGGGTTGGGGATGAGCAGAGGGAGAGGGAAAAGCAAACTCCCCACTGAATGGGAAGCCTGACATGGGGTTCTATCCCAGGACCCTGAGATCATGACCTGAGCCAAAGGTATACACTTAACCTACTGAGCCACCCCTGTGCCCCCATACCATTTTATTTTAATTGATTTTCTTAGTCCTAATAACAATAGAACACAATTGTGACTGTTCTAATCAAATTCATCTAAAAGTGGGCAAAGTGTTATGAATTTAAAAATGAAAACCCTAAATTTCATACTCTATTCGAATTTGGTAGAAATGCCAAATGAATTTTACCCGAGGAATGTACTAGAGTTATAATTGGAGGCTTCCAAAATTCTAGGATGGTTACTACTATAGTTGGATTTTTTTTTTCCTCTCCTGTAGAAAACGAAAAGATGTTGACCTACTGAGTGTGGCAGATCCATTTTTATTGTTTTAATTTGTGGTCAGTCTCATACATTATTAAACTCTAAGATTCAGATCTGCCAATGTGCTTTTCAAAAGAACAGAAGAATTTAAACTTTTTCCAAGGTCAACAGATTTTCAGGTACATTTAGATACATATAATTATCTGCCCATCTTGTCACCCCTCATCCGCCCAAAAAAACAAGTCTCTCCTAGGACTTCATTTTTTTACAAGAAAAGTCCTGTGCATACATTGAAGGGAGAGATAAGATATGGACTTCAAGTAAAAGGCCAAACCTTCCCTTAGTTATCACAAAATCCTTGCCACCGAGCCTAAACTTTAAGTAGCAATTTTAGCAGTAAGTAAATTTTGCTAATGTTTATTAGATTGCTAGCTGGGGAGGTTCATAGAAGGAGTAATTCTAATTAAACAGAGAACACTGAAGAAAGTTGAAATGTTTCAAGAGCAGATTTTGTCTCCCATGCCTCATTAGGATTATAAAAATAAGGATAACCTTTCAAAAGACTGTGTTTTTTTGTTTTTTGTTTTTTTTTGCTATAAAGTGGTTGTCTAACCAGCATTTTCAAATTTTGCATTCCTTTTTCAGCAGCAATGTGTATTTTTATTGCCCAAATCCAAATAAAACCAGGCTAAATCACCACATCTTATTTTAGGTTAACAATAACTTACCTCACACTTAGATACATCAAAGGGCTGATTTCAGCCATTGTAGCAGAAAGTACCCAGTGGTTGGTATATAGGGCTTGGAGGAGTGGGCATCGTGCTAATTACCTTCTTTACCTCGCCTTCTCTATGCAGATCTCATACACCTTGCAGCCCACAAAGTATAATTGGTAAATAAAAGTAGATGAAAAAGGTGGTAGAGTTACAAAGTAATTGATTTGGTCTGCCTGATGGTCATCCTTTTCAATTCTGAGTTTAATTGCATAATTCATAAAATTAAAACAAAATGGGTGGGGCCCCTGGGTGGTTCATTTGATTGAGCGTCAGACCTGGTTTCGGCTCAGGTCAAGATCTCAGAGTCATGAGATCGAGACATGAGTTGGGTTCTGCACTCAGCATTGAGTCTCCTTTTCCCTCTCTCTCTGCTTCTTCCCTTGCTCACACTCTCCCTCTAAAATAAATAAGTAAAATCTTTTTAAAAAAATGGATAATTGAGTTTTGTGGTAATAATAAATTATGAAAGTTAACAGATAAAAATTGTGTGCTTGCACTTGTTGTGTTCCTTTCTCCACTATTATAAGTGAGTTAGCAATAGCTCGATAGCCCTTGCCTGGATTCTTTGACCCGTGTTTGTTCACAGGTATTAAATACATGAGAGCATTTAATATAGGAGAGACTGTAGTATATTCATTTTTTTAACATAGTATAATCATGATCATTGAAAAGAAGAGCTTAGACATTGAGGAAGAAATCACTTTCAAATTTTCAAAATAGATTGCTAGGGGATCTCTCTGAAAGTGGAAGATATAGGAAAAAACCCCTGTGTTAGTGTCTTCTCCGAGGATCAATCTACCAGGCATCACAGCCAGAAGGAGGACCAACAGCCTAGTTCTAGCTCTCTCACTCCTTTATTCAGTTACTCCCCACTCTGATTGCTACATGTGGAACCAGAACAAATTATATACAGTTTTGTCACAGATTTTGTCAACATCATCCATTACAGGAAATATATGTGCTGGTAGGGAGCACACCTATAAGATGACTGTTCTGAATCATCTTATTTATTAGTTTATTTGCTTATTTTACTAAGGGAGTAATTTCCTACAAAAATAAATAGTCCAATTTATTTATTCCAGTTTATTCACTGGTACAGTGTCCCAGAAAGAGACTAAGATTTTGAGTCTGCAATACCCTAATTTGATCCCTGCTCTACCAGAAGAAAACCGTGTAACCTTGGGTAGAGTATCTTAACCTCTCTGAGTTTCCTTATCCTTACTGAGGAAAAAAGTAATACTTACCTCTCATGTTTTATAAGAATTCATGATAAGGTTTGTGCATATCTAAGCATAGCCACTAGCTCATGTGGGTGGTGGATAAGTATTAGTTCTTTTTTATCTCCAATTCTCTTTCTATCTCCCAATCATATCAATCTCTGATGTGACAGCCTGTATCTCTCCTATTAACATGGTTTTGGTGTTTCAGCTTTAGATTTGTAGTTAAGCAAGACATACACACAGGCTGAATGGTGTGAATAATTCTCTTCTCACAATAGTGCCCTTCTCATCCTGCTCACAAGGAAGGATTGCAATGAAAGTCAATACTCTTTTGAGGAGTCATGTTGTTTCTCTCTTTCCCAGGGTGGCCAGCATTCCCAGTAGTTGCTCATGCGTCAAAGAGGCAGCCCTACTAAACTCTGGATGTATCCCTGGATGTTGCTTTTGAGACACTAGGATGTAGGCATTATCTGAGGCATAATCATATGGTAAAGATTCTCCAAGTTCAACCAACCTGAAGGTCCTGCATAGTCTCTGCCAAATAAGATTAATGGGAGCCCTTCCTTTTTGTAATTACACTATTTTATGCCCTTAGGGACGATAAACCTACACCAAGTTTCAGGGCTTTATCTTGGACCATGAAAAGGAGTTCTGAGGACCTAGCACAATCAGATCAACTTACCATACATGCAACGCAAGGGAAGTATGGGGTCCTGAACCACCAGGTGGACATAATTCATCCTACAGCCAACCTAAAATGAAACTTCAGTAACTGAACTAGTTTTCTCTGTTTCCTCGCACCCTCCACATACTTTGCTTCCACTGCCATGAATGCAATCTAACAGAATAACAGGAGCAAAGGGAGTAACTACATATCACGTCCTCCAGTATGTCCTATCACAAGATCATTATATTGCTTGTATTACCCCAGATTTGCTCCCTCCCATTTTCACTCTTTTTATCATTTGTAAGAGTTTGAAGTTTGTGAGTACAAATTGCTCATTGAAAGACAATGATAAGGGTGCTGTATGTCATGGAAACTCAGAGTTTCATGAAGCAGTTTAGCAGAAAAAATTCCAGGACAACGAATGCCACATCAAGAAAGAGTGCCTTACAAAACAAGTTATTTTTGTAATTGCTTGATTGCCCAAAGAAAGGCTTTGTTTATCTGTATAATGCAGTAAATTATTTGTGCAAATGCTTTGCACCTTCCTTGTGAAGCTGTCACTCTGCACAAGGCATTTATTAGAATATTCTTCATAAATCAAAATATGTGGAGTAAATGGAGCAACAGTGAGGAGAACTGGGTTATTATCCTGATTCTGTCACGAATTGTATAACAGCAGACAACTCATTCAATCCATTTTTGCTTCCTGTGAAGTAGGAAAACTGGATTAATACTACATGGTCACCAAAATCCTTTACTGAAATAATCAGTTCAGATTTTTAGCAAAGGGAAATATAGAAATTGGGAATAGCTAAACTCTTGCATTGCTTTCCTGTCTAGTTACCAAGAAGCAATTCACTTTCAATTTCTTTAACCACTCATAGCATCCCAAAAGTGTACTCTTAACCCTCCATATTATCCAGAAACACAGTATACTAAATTTTCAACACAGGATGAATGGATATCCTATAGAGTACATTGTGCTGGATTTATATATTCCACAAAAAATAAAAATAAAGGCAGGCTGATTGTCATTTTAAAGGACATTTGCTCAAATGAATAGCTCTTCCTTAGAAAATATATTTCTTTTGAATAAAATGCTCTACTGCTTAAAAATGGCAATTCTCAAGAGATAACAAGATTGTTTCTCTCATCAGTAAGTGGTTTCTTATTTTAATTTTTGTTTTTTCGCTTTCATTTAAACTAATATTTATGGCCAGATTTCTTCTTTTCATCTGAAAGGTCAAGAGAAGTAGTCTCTAAAGGGGGGGGGGGAGCTCCTTGGGTGTGTATACAATGAACCACTGGTGTGTAAAATGAGCACACATGGCTTTGTTTACTTTAAAAATAATGAAAATTTATCTTAATATTTAATATAGGGATCCACCCTAGTGACTTGAAAAGTCTCATCCAAGTGTCAGACATTCAATTCACTCATGGCGAGCAGGATTCTGAGGGAGAGTGGAACCATTGGTACTTTGCTTTCAGCACGCTCCCACATATGACAGTCATGTTCTCTGGGTTAAGTGCATTTGCTTATTATATGAGCCAGTTTAAACTAACTTAACCTGGGCAACCCTGGTGGTGCAGTGGTTTAGTGCCGCCTGCAGCCTGGGGTGTGATCCTGGAGACCCTGGATTGAGTCTCACGTCAGGTTCTCTGTATGGAGCCTGCTTCTCCCTCTGCCTGTATCTCTGCCTCTCATTTTCTCTGTGTCTCTATGAATAAATAAATAAAATCTTAAAAAAAAAAAACTAACTTAACCTAATACTCAAAACCTAAACAAGAGCTTAAAATTTAATTCAAATAATGCTAGCACAAGCAAGGAGTAAGAAAATGACATAGCTTTTTTTTTTTTTCACAGCAAGTCCAGATTTTTCATTGGTCAGAATACACAGAAAAAACAGTGAGCCTGAAAGGGAATTGAGGGGAAAAAAGAGTGTGTGAAATATAGACTTAGAGTCACTAGTATTAACAATGAAACATACCTTAAATGTTTATTTTATATAATAGTACTTTGTGACATCTTTTCCCCAACATTTCCAACTGTTAAACCCATTATCAATATTAACTGAACCTAACCCAGAATTAGATTTTTAAATCACTTTATCATAAAACATTAAATCAATTTTAAAATTAAATATTTATTCAGTGATGGTGATTTTATTAATGGTATTAAGAACAATTTTTGCACTATTAATAATACAATAAAGAATAATTTTAAAACATGCCTTACCTTATTTTTATTATATCCTTTTTCACTTTGAGTTTTGCTATATTTTATTATACAGAAAATGCATTAATATAAAAAATATTCCTCTGGAATGTTTATAAATTACAACTTCGTATACTCTAAACATTTATTGGTGAGCTCATGAACAAAAATATTTGGTTATCACTGAGGTAGAGAAAAATTTACAGCATGACTTGGAGGAGGCCTTTTATTATCTATGGGACTTTGGGAAAGTGTCTCAGGTTTCTTATCTGTAAATTGGGGATAATAGTAGTACCTGATGCATACAATTTTTGTGAGTATTAAATGTATATATATTTGTGTTTGTGTGTGTGCCCTTTAAAAAGTGTTTGCAAATAGTATGTAGAATGTTAATATGTTAGACATTCATTCACTCACTCATTCATTCATTCATTCATTCATTCATTCATGTTGTTACTGCAACATTTCCCAAACTTTGTTCTAATACACTTTTCTGGAAAAGTGCCCTTATAAATTTGGGCAATGCTGCATATTTGTCTTTTCTTGAAGATTTGCAAAACAAATTACTATGTTAATAGCTTGAGACTTCCTAAAGTAAAGGAACCTTTTTCATTTTTATTTAATTCTTCATTTTTCAGATGCATTTTGCCCCAGAAACCTTTTTCTACAGAACATATGAATATGTCTCAAAATACAGTTTGGAAAAACTGTCTTTCTGATTATTTATGTCTTGTCTTAATACTGTTTTGCCATCTATATGCTGTTGTGAATATTACAGTTCAAATCGTTTGATACCAATCCTCAGTGTCTAAGAGAAAACTCAGGTACGAGTTCTGATTCTGACCATAGCATCTCTCTTTAGTGTAGTGGTTCACAGAAATAAAAAAAAATATCGGGACAACTCACTCAAATAATAATAGCACAGTGGATACCCCAATCAGAAAGAAAGAAAGAAAACACCAAAATAATAATAATGATGATAAATAGTAGTAGTAGTAGCAGCAGCAGCAGCAGCAGCAGCAGCAGCGCAGTGGCTTCATTTGGGAGGTGAGAGGGGATTCTAATATCATTGGACTCAAATTCTTACTTAGACTGTTAAAATAAACGAACTTAAACATGCCTTGACCTCTCTTTTATAGAGCATGAATCAGGTATGAACATTGCTGAACACAAATTTAGCAACAGTCTCTCCAGGGAGAGCTTGCAAAGTACAGTACACCGCTATTAACTCTGTCAGAAGAATGAAATTTCCATTTCAGTCTCTGGTGCTTAAAGTCAGGTCAGTAGAATCCTCATTCCCCTTCTCTCATGGGAAAGTCACATTTCCTTTCAATCTCTTGTAAAAACTTTTCTAAACAACTGTCCACATTAGCTAGTAAAACTTCTAAACCTTCCTGCAGAGGACATGAAGAAGCTTTTGAACATCCTCATTTAAAATGTCATTGGAATTTTCCCCAATTTTTTCTATTCTTTTTTGTTTGTCTGTTTTTACAATATTACTGTGGATATCCATAATGAAAAACATTTTAATATTAGTGTTTCTGAAAAAATGTGTAATATTTAATGTGAAAAACAAAATATAATGGAAGAACCTCTTTAAATTGCTTTCAGAGGGGATCCCTGGGTGGCGCAGCGGTTTGGCGCCTGCCTTTGGCCCAGGGCGCGATCCTGGAGACCCGGGATCGAATCCCACATCGGGCTCCCGGTGCCTGTGTCTCTGCCTCTCTCTCTCTCTCTGTGACTATCATAAATAAATAAAAATTAAAATAAATAAATAAATAAATTGCTTTCAGAAAACTTAATAGCCTTAAATGAATAGAACTATTTCGAGGAATAACAACAATTCTTAGAGGGTTTTTTTTTCCTCCTTTTTAAAAAATAAAATAAAGCATAAGACTGTGTTTCATAAATCACTGAGATGTATAAATAAAAGGAGCTATGTAACTTCCTCAATTAGAAAAAAGTCTTTTTAAAAACTTAAGTTATCTATTTGTAAGAATAAATATAGTGTATCTGAAGTATAAATAATTATAAGTCACAAACAATTTATTCCTCAGAGTGGCAATTTCCAAATTTTGAACAATTTCCAAATTTTCAACACTGTAAATAATATATAATTAAAGACTCTTTTCTTTAAGTTGCAGGGATGATGAAAGGTATTTTTCTTCTGAAATGCTGTCATAACTAGTTTATAAGTTTGCTCAAGTTAAAAGCCAGAGATTTCATAATTAGATGATTAATGAGTTCGTTTCTTTAGTTCATGGGTCAGATAGGGGTCTGAGTTAAAGATTTCCTAGGGTTTATGAAAAAGAAAATGCATCCTTCCACCTCCTTTTCTGCCTAAGAAAGCCTAAGACACCCCTCCCTATTTCCCAAACACAGCGGTCATTGGGAGATCTGGCTTGGAAAAGGTCAGAGCCTCTTCTCTTCCCATAGAGAGCCTTCTACAAGCTTCCTTTCTGAAACTCAGAACTGATCACATAACTCTCCTGCTCAAATTCAGCCACACCTATACAACCTCTACAAGTGGACACTTTCTGTACCCAGCTCTACTAGCTACAGCCCAGTACTTCTCCTACCCTTCCCCCACCCTTCCCCCACACTGTACCCTTTCCAAGTACCTCCAAGTTCCTAAATGGACATTCATCAACTACTATGAAAAACTTCTGGAATTCCTGTCTTCCCTTACACTCCTCAGATGCACCTTAAATTCCATTATGAATCCCACCTCCTCTAAGATGCCTTTCCTTATGCCCTTTGTCAGAATGAAACTCTGCTTTCCTTAGACTCTCACAGCATCTGTTTTGACCACTGGTATACCTTTGGATTTTTCCAGGATTCTAGGTTGTTTATTATCTCCTCCTACTACAGATTCTCTCCCTGGGTCAAGTCATCTCTCCCTATTAGCTACTATTAGCTACTATTTAAATAAAACTAAAAAATAAATAAATAAATAAATAAATAAATAAATAAATAAATAAATAAATAAATCAAACTGATTCCAAAATTTACATTTTCAGCTCAAACTACTCTGAGCATCCCAGTTAAAAGCTGCTACTTCTGGTTGCCTGGCTGGCTCAGATGGTAGAGTGTGCAACTCTTGATTTCAGGGTTGTAGGTTCAAGCCCCATGATTGGTGTACAGATGACTTAAAGAAAATAAAATCTGGGCAGCCCGGGTAGCTCAGTGGTTTAGCGCCACCTTCAGCCCAGGGCATGATCCTGGAGACCCGGAATTGAGTTCCACATCAGGCTCCCTGCATGGAGCCTGCTTCTTCCTCTGCCTATGTTTCTGCCTCTGTGTGTGTGTGTCTCTCATGAATAAATAAATAAAATCTTTAAAAAAAATAAAATAAAATCCTTAAAAGAACAACAACAACAAACTCTGCTCCTTGGCCTGCATGCCCTGTATTGAATGATATTATCATTATCTTCCTAGTCACTGGAGCTATGTTCCAAAATCACTTTTACTTATATCTCTTCCTTACCCTTCACATCCAATCGGTTCCAAGCCTGGTCAATTTAATCTCACAAATGGCTCCCTTTACTCCACTCCCATGGTCAGACACCAAATTTTGTTCATTTCTTGTTTGGAATATTACACTAAGCTCCTGGCTTGTTTTTTCTTTCCAGTTAGCCCATGTCTATTTTGTCTTTCGCTTATTGCTAGATATCTTTCTAAAATAACAATATTATTGAAAAGGTCAATTCAGAGACAGTTAGAATTCAAGATCTGGACAGGCAACTAATTGTATGTCCTTGGAAGAAATACATATCTCTTTAAGCTTCAGTTTCTTTAAGGGACAATGGAATAAAAATGGTACCTATCTCATAGGATTTTTGTAATAACCGACCAGTTATTACAAAAAAAGTCTTTAAAACAAAATTCATTCCACAAACTACTCTGCCAAAATGCTTCAAATATGAACTCTTGTTATATTATTATTATCCTCACTATCATACGGGATAAACTTCTCAGGGCTGAAAAGGTGAATTATTAACCATCATTAAATAAAAATTCTTTAATAAAAATAAATCAACTAATAAGAAGCAGGTTGATTGCAAGTCAATGACTGCAATTTGGAACATTTGCTCTTAGAACTTATAGTTGAAACTACTATTTATTCCTTGTCCATAATATTTTAATTTGTTGTTGGTCCTCTCCCAATGTGTTGTTGCACACAAGCCTCTTTTAGCTGTACTGATGGTTGCTCCTATGATCTCCAAAGCAAATTCAAGACACGTCAAGAACTTTATGTTTTAGGGCTCATCAATCCAAATATAAATTCCAAATTTGATAAAGTAAATTCAACTCGTTTGCTGTGGTGAGGTAAGGTGCTCTCAGAGCATTTGATGCATATTACTCTGCTATTTAAAAATCTAAGTTCTTCATTATCATATTCAAAAAATCAAGACACTCACTGGGTATTATACTATATGTTGACAAACTGAATTTCAGTTAAAAAAAAAATCAAGACACTTCCATGATCTGGCTTCACTGTACACGTCCAGAGTTCTCTCTCTCCACTACTCCAATTCCCCTCCCCAGTGCAAACACACTTTAACATGTCAGCTATACTTGTAAGATCATATGTTTTCTTAACTTAATATCTTACCTTATGAGCCTTATGATCCCAGAATCCTCTTCTTCCCTTGCTTTTCCTAGTTACACATTGCCTTGTTCTCCTAGATCCATCTGAAATGTTAGTTCTACAATAAAACCATTTCCATGACTAATTTCCCTACCTAGCCACAACTTTCTTTTGGACTCCCATGCACCATTTTATTCATCACGTACATGAATAAATCACATCACAGTGTAGTTAGCTTTATATATCTGAGTGTCCCCCAAGTAGATCATTAGCTGCTTGAGGATCACTAATCTTTGTGCAAATTATGTGTAGGACAGCACTTGGTATATAGATACCAACTGAATGTTTGTTGAATGGAATAAGTGCTATAGTAATGTTTAGTACCTCTTTTATAAATTGACTTTTATTGAAGCTACTTCCAAGCAAATTTTCCCAACTAGATTGTCAGTTCCTAGTTGGTAAAGATCATGTCTTACTCTTCTTTCTTTTTCTCAGAGGCCCTATAGCATTTTCACCATAGTAGGTGTTCAACTTATTTGGATTAGTAGCTTAATAGCAATTGTTTTGACAATTTGGGGATGTTTAATTGTCAAAGATTTGAACAGATAAATGGGTATACACAAGGTGGGTGGTACAGGAAAGGTGTAAGAGATAAACAAAATACCTGGTTTCATAATCCACTAACCTGTATAGAGAATGAGGACACTCTTGGCCCCATTTGGCACAGTCAGAATATTCCCCCTTTTTTCTTCATTTTTTAAAAAGATTTTATTTATTTGTTTAACAGAGAAACAGAGAGAGAGAGAGTTATAGAGCACAAGCAGGAGGAATAACAGAGGAAGAAGGAGAAGCGGGCCTGCCACTGATCAGGGAGCCTGACGTGGGGCTCAATCCTAGGACCCTGGGATCACGACCTAAGCCAAAGGCAGACACTTAACCAACTGAATCACCCAGGTGCCCCACTATATCCCCTTTTTAAGCACTCAAAACATCTAACTCATGTGATAGGCCCAATGGAGGAAATAGGCATAATCTTCCCTCCTTATCAACTCACCCCCAGGTAATATACTTTCAAAGACCTCAGCATTTCTATTTCTGCATCAGATATACAAGTTAACAATTCAATTTTATAATACACAGGGTATTTCAAAGTAGTTTAATTCAATTTAATATAGAGAAGAGGAAAGCCAATGATGCTGCAAGCAAAGAACATAATTTTTACTGAGTTGGGGTTATTTATTAAACAATCTGAAGATCTAGATAAAATTAATGGTCTTCTTTTTTAAAAAAAAAAATTTTACTTATTTATTTATGAGAGACATAGAGAGAGAAAGAGGCAGATACAGAGGCAGAGGGAGATGATGTGGGACATACAGGTGATCCTAGATCTCCAGGATCGCGCTCTGGGCTAAAGGCCACGCTAAACCGTTGAGCCACCCAGGCTGCCCAAATTAATGCTTTTCTAAGAAAATGTGAATTAGAAAGATTTATTCAAGGAGAGTAAAATATGAATAGATGGGCAACCATACAGGCAGTTGGAAAAGATTGCTAAAGATTTATACCTGAAAGAATGTCAGGTATCAGTAAACTTATAGGTTATTCTATCTATACCATAATTATAAGAAACTGTAATTCCTATGTTATTGAAACCTCCAGGGTACACGAAGTGTTCTGGCAAGTAAAGGAAAGAAGTTTCTCAATTTATTTTATGTGGATAGTAAAATAGTAATAACAAAGATGTCTCACAAAAGAAAAACATAGGACAAACCCATTTGTAGATATCAATGCAGAAATATTCAAAATAACATTAGAGGGATCCCTGGGTGGCGCAGCGGTTTGGCGCCTGCCTTTGGCCCAGGGCGTGATCCTGGAGACCCGGGATCGAATCCCATATCAGGCTCCCGATGCATGGAGCCTGCTTCTCCCTCTGCCTGTGTCTCTGCCTCTCTCTCTCTCTCTCTCTCTGACTATCATAAGTAAATAAATAAAAATTAAAAAAAAAAAAAAAAAAAAAAAAAAAAAACAAAATAACATTAGAGAATTGAATGAGGAGATTGATTAAAACAAATGACTCATTACCACACAAGGTTTCTGTCCAGAATTCAAGATTAGGTCAACATATTTTAAAAGACTAGAGCATAAAAAAATAAAATAAAATAAAATAAAATAAAATAAAATAAAATAAAATAAAATAAAATAAAAATAAAAGACTAGAGCATGTGATTATTTTGATATTTATGAAAAAGGACTTTAGTAAAATTTAATACCCAATTATAATAACAAATTTAAGTTAATTAAGAGTCAAAAGAAATTTCTGTAATAAAGAGTATATACCTAAACAGATGATAATCATCAGAATGAAAAAATGAAATCTTAGAAAATTTCTACAGAATCAGAAACATATCAAGGATACCTTCTATGTCCATTTGTTCTTTCAGTGATTATTTGTTGAATGACTACTATGTGGCAAGGTCTGGAGATTCAGGGTGAACTGAAAACCTCTGTCCTCATGGAACTTACATTCCAGAGAAGAAGACAACAAGTAAGATAATTAAATAAAATGTATATTAGAAAAAGATGTATATTAGATAGTGATAAGTGCTCAGAAGAAAAATAAAGCCATGAAGGGTTGTAGGAAGTGCTGGAGGGTATATGGTTGCAGTTTTAGAGAGGTAAGACAAAGAAGGCCTTACAGAGAGGTAGCATTGAAGTAAAGACCTCTAGGAAGCGAGGAAAAAGATCATAGATATTTGGAGGAAGAAGCCCGAAGAAGAGTAAAGAAATGAAAGGCCACAAAGAGGAGCAGAGAGGCTGAAGCAGGATGAGCTATAGGAAGAGTTGAAAGACACTGGGCTAGGAGACAATGAGGACAGATTATACAGTGTGTGCCTTGTAATTCATGGAGTGGACTTTGAGGGAAACTTTTGCAGGTTTTGAGTAGAGAAGTGACAAGGAAGGAAGAGAAGCATTCATGTGTTATACACAGAACACACAGGGTCAAGGGCAGAAGAGAGTAGACCAGTTGGAAGGCTATTGCAATACTGCAGGGAAGAAATGGAAGTAGTTTCAATTTAGAGTGGTCACAGTGGAAGTACAAGTGATCCAATTCTACATCAGAGGTTGAGCTGACAAGATTTCCTGATGGGCTGGAAGTGTGGTATGAGACAAAGAGAAGAATGAAGAACTTCCTCCAGATTGCTGGCAGTAGCAACCAAAAGAATAGAGGTACCCTGAAAAAAAAAAAAAGGATTACAGGTGTACCCTGAGATAGAAAAGAATGGAAGAGAACCAGGATTGAGAGGAAATACTCAAAGTTTAGTTTGGGACATATTAAGATTGAGATATCTATTAGATTCCATAGGGGAAATATTGAGAAGGCAGTTGAGTATAAGATTATGTGGCTTAGAGGAAAGTCTCTGTTAGACATATACTTGGAGATTGTATTTAGTCATTGGATTGGATGAATGGCTAAAGGCTACTAGTCCTGGGAGGCATGCTGTTGTTTATTGATGGAAATTATGGGAAGGAAGAAGCAGAAGAGACTGTGAAGGAGCAGCCAGAGATGGAGGAGGAAAATTAGGACAAGGTAGCGTTTTGTAAACCTAAGAAAGAAATTATTTCAAGAAGCTAAAGAATAATCTGTAGGGTCAAATGTTGCAGATGGGACAAAGAAGATGCAGCCTGGGAACTGACCATTGGATTCAACAACGTATTGGTTACTAATGATGTTGACTGGAGCAGTTTGTGGTAGAACATTGGGGTTAAAGAGAAAATGGGAGGAAAGACATGAAAGTGAAGGGTTGCAGGAAGTGCTGGAGGGGTATAATGGTTGCAGTGAAGAAAGACATTGAAAGTGGTGGGCATAACTAAAAGAAGCTTGCTAAAGAGGGAAGCAAAGAAATGAGTTGGTAACTAGAGGGAGAATTGGGGTCCAGAAAGGTTTTTAACATATGAGAAATGATAGTTTAATATCATAGAAATGCTACTGACAATAATCCAGTTGAGAGGAGAAGTTGTTGAGGCATGGCAGAGGACTTCTAGATCATTGCTCATAAGCAGTGAAAGGGATTTAGAAAATAAGGAAAGGTGCTGACCTTAGCTGGGAACAGGGACAGATTATTCAAAGAATTGGGAGAAAAGGTAAAGAATGATGGTGCCAGACACAGGTGTGTAGTTTGTGGAAATTTATGGAAGTTCTCCCCTGATTACTTCTCATTTTTCGATGAAATATGAACCATATTACCAGCTGAGAATGAAGATGGGGGAAGTAGTTCTTGTTAACGTTTGAAGAGAAGGAAAAACTATGAAAGAGTCATCTGGTCTCCTAGGTAATACAGAACATTTCTGTGCACCACCCAGAGTCTACTGGTGCATTTTGTGAGACTAGCCAGTAGGGATATATGTTTTTCTCCAGCTCTGTCCAGATGTGCTGGTGCAAAAAAAAAAAGTAGGTAGAAGGTTGTATTTAACCATGTTTACGGTTTAGTTAGATGAGTACAAAAATTGAGAAGGGGGCAAAGGAATTTAAACTGTATGCAATTATAACAATTGGCCTCAAATTTAAGCTGAGTAGGAAAGAAAGTGAATACTAGAGGGGTGTAGATGTGCTGAATTAAAGTTGGCTACAAATTCTTTGCTACTTTGTCTTCTGACACTGTGATTAAACCCTTCCCTCTACCATATTGAACCTGAGCTGGCACGAATGATAGAAATGGAATCCTAGGACTCATGACAGTCCCAGATAAACTTCCAACCTGTAGTCAGCAATGGTTGATTGGATGTCCAAACTGATGAAGTGTAAGATAATCATGACTCCAGTCTACTTACATCTGCAACTGCATCCAAGACCACAAGTGAGAATTGTCCAGCTGTGCCAAATCCAACCAAGGAATTATGACAATAAAATTTTGTTCTAGGACGAAAAACTAGGTATAGTGAGGACATGGTGGGATCAATGGATTGTTTATCCCTGTGAGGGTGGAAGGATTGGTGAGGCTGGAACACTAGAGGAAAAAAACTGGAAAGATTATGGCTTCGTAGTTGAATATATGAAACTGAGTTATAGAGGGTTTCCGTTATTAGAAATGACAAGGTCTAGAGAGCACCAACCAAAGACGCAGAATACTCATTACAAATGAAATTGAAAATGTTCGAGGAGCTGTATTTCAGAAAGTTGAAAACAAAAAGTATTTACTCTTATAACACATTTTAATTTGGACTAGCCACCGTTTCAAGTGTTTAATAGCCATAGGCTGTTAGTGCCTACTATGTTACATAGTGTGTAGGTCTAGAATAAGACCTTGGGGACCAGGTAGCTGAGTAGTGTGGAAGCTATAGGTTGGACATGTCAACAATTATGAAAAAAGTAACTCTGGAGAGGATGGGATGTAAATATCCTATTAATGACAGCAAGAACAATTAGTCATTAACTTAATAAAAATATATAAAATCTATATGAAGAAAACTATTCACTATTTTTTTATATTCCCTGAATGAATGAGACCATATAATGTTTGTCCTTCTCTGATTGACTTACTTCACTCAGCATAATACCCTCCAGTTTCATCCACATCGAAGCAAATGGTGGGTATTCCTCGTTTCTGATGGCTGAGTAATATTCCATTGTATACATAGACCACATCTTTATCCATTCATCTTTCAATGGACACCGAGGCTCCTTCCACAGTTTGGCTCTTCTGGACATTGCTGCTATCAACATTAGGGTGCAGATGTTCTGGTGTTTCACTGCATCTGTATCTTTGGGGTAAATCCCCAGCAATGCAATTGCTGGGTCATAGGGAAATTCTATTTGTAACTCTTTGAGGAACCTCCACACAGTTTTCCAGAGTGGCTGCACCAGTTCACATTCCCACCAACAGTACAAGAGGGTTCCCCTTTCTCCACATCCTCTCCAACATTTGTGGTTTCCTGTCTTGTTAATTTTCCCCATTCTCATTGGTGTGAGGTGGTATCTCATTGTGGTTTTGATTTGTATTTCCCTGATGGCCAGTGATGCAGACCATTTTCTCATGTGCTTGTTGGCCATGTCTATGTCTTCCTCTGTGAGATTTCTGTTCATGTCTTTTGCCCATTTCATGATTGGATTGTTTGTTTCTTTGCTGTTGAGCTTAATAAGTTCTTTATAGATCTTGGATACTAGCCTTTTATCTGGTATGTCATTTGCAAATACCTTCTCCCATTCTGTAGGTTGTCTTTTAGTTTTGTTGACTGTTTCTTTTGCTGTGCAGAAGCTTTTTATCTTGATTAAGTCCCAATAGTTCATTTTTGCTTTTGTTTCCCTTGCCTTCATAGATGTATCTTGTAAGAAGTTGCTGTGGCCAAGTTCAAAAAGGGTGTTTCCTGTGTTCTCCTCTAGGATTTTGATAGATTCTTGTCTCACAATTTTGATGAATTCTTACCTCACATTAAATGTTTTTAAACTTTTCTTTATGAAATATTTGTCAATTTCTTTCCGTTCTGATAAAAATGTCATTTTGTTAGTTTTGTGCATTAATCCTAATAAGTACACGAAATTAGCAAAAAAATTTTGGAACAGCATGTAATGAGAGGAATTTGCTTTGTGAGATATGAATTATGCCTTATAAGTATGGTAATTAACTCCTGACACTAGGGCAGTAACAAAGACAAGATCCACAAAGCAGAATAGAATACAAAAATAGACCATGCATGTATGAGTATTTATACTATATGTAGGGGAAAAAAACAACAACAAAGCCCCTCTTCCTCTATCCTCTTATGTTCAGTAACTAGGGCCTGTAAATTAAACTGAAAAACAAAACAAAACAAAACAGATTCAGAAGAGAAAAAGTATACAGATTGTATTTGATGGTAACATTTTAATTATTACATTCATGGGAGCCTTTCTAGGAAAGAAGACCCAAAGAGGCTTATATAGCATTTTAATAAAGGGTGATCAATTTGTGGAGAAGATAAAGGAAAGGGGGTTTGGGTTTCTAGGGCTGGCAAATTACAGGAAGGTAAACTCAGGGGGAACTAACAGAAGATAAAGTTTATTTCAGTAATGTTTATTTGTGCAGACACATCTCCGTGCTTACTTTATATCTTAATGATGATGGTTATGTTTCCTCCTCCAGGTATGAGAAAGATTGGAGAATGATAAACTTTACAAAGAGAAATCCATGCCCTGCTTTTAAGCAGGTAAAGCCAGAGCTCATTTTTATTGCACTTTATACATATGGTGTTTTTTACCAACTGACAATGGTGCATTGAACAAGTCTATTGATACCATTTTCCAAGAGTGTGTATACACTTTGTATCTCTGTATCACAGTTTGATAATTCTCACAATACTTCAACATTTTCATTATTATTATATTTGCGATGGTGACCTGTGATCAGGGATCTTTAATGTTACTACTGTGATTGTTTCGGAATGCCATGAACCACACCCATGTAAGATGGCAAACCTAATCAATAAAGATTGTGTATATTCTGACTGTTTCACCGACTGGCCATTCCCCCATCTCTCTCCCTCTCATTAAGTCTCGCCATTCCCTGAGACACAACAACATGAAATTAGGCCAGCTAATAGCTACACAAAGATTTGTAAGTGTTCAAGTGAAAGGAAGAATCACACATCTCTCACTTTAAATCCAAAGCTAGAAATGATTAAACTTAGTGAAAAAGGCATGTTGAAAGCTGAGATAGGCTAAAAGCTAGGCCTCTTGTGCCAAATAGTTAGCCAAGTTGTAAATACAGAGGAAAAGTTCTTAAAGAAAATTAAAAGTGCTACTCCAGTGAACACACAAATGATAAGAGAGCAAAACAGCCTTATTACTGATATGGAGAAAGCTCTAGTGGTCTGGACAGATCAAACCAGACATAACATTTCCTTAAACCAAAGCAATAGCCTGTATCTATACAAAATAAGACAAACAAACATGCACTCCTTAACATACCAGCAGTAACCAAGAAATGTTACCGTGGACTGGCAAGAGAAGGCCATGCATACCACCAGCAAGACCCAAGTGGATTAAACCAGCAGGGTCCAGTATATGGGGACAGCAGACTGGAACTGGGGAAAGGATTCCAAGCATCAGGGGAATTTCAGCTCAAGCTGACCTACTAATCCCTGTGCTGGAAAGCCTGTTGGATCAGGAGCTCAACCCAAAAGAAGCAAAGCTCAGAACTGAAAGAGAATTTACCCACAGCTCTTGGAAGAAAGATGGTGAACTCAAAGGGTTTGCAGGGCACCACACCTGTGTTTCTCAGTTCCTGGAAGCCATCAAAAGTCCCTATCAGGGGACGCCTGGGTGGCTCATTCAGTTAAGCGTCAGCCTTCAGCTTAGGTTGTTTTCCCAGGGTCATGGAATTGAGCCCCACATTGGGCTCAGTGCTCAGCGGGGAGCCTGTTCCTCCCCCTGCGGGTTGCTCTGTCTGCTTGTGCTCTCTCTCTCTCTCTCTGTCAAATAAATAAAATCTTTAAAAAACCAAAACAAAACAAAAAAGAAGTACCCATGGGTCCCACTGTTGCCACCAAATCTATTAAACAACAAGATTTCAACTGAGTAAATTCAGAGATCAAATTGACTTTATTGAATTGGGCAACATCCCGTCTAGTCATAGAAAAAAGCTGTGCCGAGCTGTAGAAAACAAAAGGTTTTTAAAGGTGGAAAGGGGATGGGAAAATAATGCATTGTTTTAGGCAAAAACACCTTCCTAAGGGACATGAAGTTCCCCAAACTGAAGAGATGAGCATGTGTCTGGTTGCAGGGCACACAATATAAATTAAAGGTATTCAATAAATAATTATAGTACATGATTTATGATCTTTATCAGCATTAAAGCAAGGATTGGTCTCTCCAAATTAGGAAATGCACTCTTAAATAAAACAAAAATTAGCTGTAAGTGAAAATGTTCAGTTTTAGAGGCTTTTTTTTTTGTCAAGCTGTGCATTTCTGCGTCTCTAGGTTGTTTCATAAAAAGACTCTAAGACATCTTCCAATTCTAGTTCTGCTTCTAACAGCTGAGGTAGCATCAAGCTTAAACACTTCGATTTGTGTTTGAGAATGTGGATGCACATTGCTGGTTGCTTGGCTTACAGCGCTGATTTGGGGATACACACATTTCAGGATATCCAAAGCTTCGCAATCTAGGAAGAGACATGCTCTGCCATCGACCTCATAATTATTACAAAAAGCTGTGGCTAGTCTCGGCTGTTGATTGCTAGATAAGGTAGAGCTAATTAGAAAATAAGATTCAAGCTTCCAGCCAAACTCACCTCCCAAGTCAAAACCCAGCCAAGTGTAAAGGCAGTAAAACATGATTTGAATTGAGCTGAAAGTAGTGACCAAAGGGCGGGGTGGGGGGTGGGCAGGGAGGGAATAGCACTAGTCAGCTAATGTAGACCTCTTTTTTTTTTTAAATAAAAAGTCTGCTACTAAATTATTCAATGTCACAGGCTCTCTACAGTTTTTTGTTGTTGTTGTTTTTTGTTTTGTCAGACGTAGGCCTTAGTGAAACCAATATCTAATTTTATCATTATACCTGATAAAAGGAAACTCGATACCTTTTTTTTTTTTTTTTTAACCAGGGAACTCTTGATTGCAAAGCTCTATTATTTGGTGAGGGGTAGTTTCTAGAAGGCAAAGAGTTAAAGATGTCACTTTAAATGACAAAAGCTAAACACTTTACCCCACTTTCAGTCTCTCATCTATTCATCCTTTTCATTGTGAACGATTTCAGCTTTCTAAGCTCTTCAACTACCTGCCCCTAATTTGTATTCCTAGGGAGAGGCCTGGCTGGTTATTTTGCATTTGTGTGCTAATGTTGATGAGCTTCCTTCTCTGGGGGAGGGGAGAGGAGGAAACCGCAGGGCTGGATGGGGGTGGGTGTGAAGGTGCAGGCTTTGCCCAGAGAGTCATGCTGAATTTTAACCTTGAATGCCTCTTACAGAGCTTCTAACAAAGTCTTCCTGATTTTGAGAAATAGTACACCCTGTTCAACTCTTGCATATACACACATTTGAACCAAATGTTAGCCAAAAGTGAAATATAGATTTAGAAAAATTATTTAGTTATTATAATAGCTAAAGGATAATGATGTGCAAGACCTTTCAAGCATATGACACTTCAGGAGAACTCTTATTATAAGTCATGAAAGAGACTTAACTGGTTTTGGTGGGAAGAAAAGGAAAGAAAAAGAATGGTAAATATTTTATCAAAAAGGCATCATTTTTTTCTGCATCGTTAATAGATTACGGAAATGTTCACAAAATCTTTCTAGTTAAAATGATCATATCAGACATCTTTGTAGTTTACAAATATTAATGCCCTAATTTATTTCGACCCACTATTCCTTTCTGCTTCTGAGGGCACGTCGGTCAGACTGGATGAATTAAATACTTCTGATCTGCTATTTGTAAAGCAAAATAACAGTGTACTCTCATAGTAATAATGGAGTAAACACCAGTGCAACTAAGACAGCTCCATAATGAATAATTGGTACATGTATTCTAGCTTTTAATTAACAAAAGGGGGTGCTGAAACACCCACTGGAAGGAGTGGCTGTGACCCCCGATATAGATATACTTATTAACCAGCAAGTCGGGAAAATTTCATTTTTCTACCAGCTTTATCCAAATTCAGAATTCTAATAAAGGCATAAAGTATCACTGCCTTTGCTCCATCAGTAGTCTTAAAGGTTGTTGTGGGCCGTTTTTGAAAAAGAGAGTAAATCGTATCATTTAACACAAAGAAAAACTTAAGATGCAATCCTGACAAGGCTTTCTGAGCAAAAATGCAAAAGAATCTTGAGGGGAAGAAAAGACATTAGTTCAGGATATTGCAAATTAGTGAACAGAATTCCGAAGTAAAAGATCAGAAACACCAGATCAGTGTTCAAACTTTGCATCTAATAGAGGCTCCTCAAATAATCATTGGACTCTGACTTGGCATGTCTTGAACTCTATCTATCTCAGTGTTTTTATTTCTCAAATTAGGCAACTATAAAAGGCAGAATAACAAAAATGTTTTTAAAAGATTTAAATGGCTTTAAAAATATCAAGGAGGGGATTATTGTCTTTTTCCTACTAGTGCAAATAGTTATTGGTTGATTTACTCCTATGTCCTCTGCAGGTTTACTAATTTAACATGGTAACATTTGCCCTCCATGTTGTGTTTATTTTCATCCTGGGAACACGCTTAATGGACTCATCTTGCAACACCAGTGAGCTATATGTGACAAATACAGGAATTCACAATAAATGAAAACAAATAATACCTAGGTCTAAAGCCTCGAGTTAACCTGACAAACATAGTCATCAAAAACACAAGAAAGAACTGTGCTTCTTATTTGATCATCCTAGCCAGCCCTGGGATGAAAGTCTAGGCAACTCTAAATGAAATTTCCCTGTAAGATCAAGTCAGAGTATCCGGCATTTTGGTCCTTTCCTCCATTGAATGAACTAAAAACTGGCCATTCTATTCATTTATTATTTATTCCATTATTTATTCAGTAAATACTTGTTAATACATTTTTTGCCAGATACTATGTCAAGAGGATCCATACTTTTGTGGCATTGCAAACAAATAGAAGAGGCACATCTGCAATACTATTAAAGACTAAGTAATAAGCAAACCTGCAGGTGTGTGCACAAGAAACTATGGAAGTTCATAGGATGCATAAAGAAAAAGCAAAAAACAAAAGAAAGCAAGATTCTGGAGGTAACAGAAAAGGTTTGTCAGAGAACATTCACAAGCTAGCAGCCCAGACATTCTAATATGCAAATTTTGATCCCTGAGAACATACAGTCTCCCAAGAATAAAGATATTAGAGAAGCGAGCAAGGATAGAGAATAACCGTTTTCATTAGAGTAATTGTTAGATTCGGAAGTGACCATCTTAGAAACAGTTTGCATCATTTGAAGTGCTTTCATGAAAATGAACTATTTCCTAACACCTCTTTTGATGAGCACTGAACCAACACAACCAAGTTGGTTCCCATGTACCTCTACAGCCTCAAGAGAACACAACTATCAGAGAGTATTTATGGTAAATATCGTTGGTCCTCGAACCAAAGGAAGTTTCTGTCCTTTAACGAGGAGAAAAACTCTTACGTGAATATTTTAAATTATAATTGGAGGTACATTAATAAACAGAACAACCATGTCCCATGCTTTTTTGCCCACTTTTCTGTTCCCGTGGCAAGGTTCCATCTTACATTAACATTGTTACACAAATTATAGCAACCTTTCAAATAGATTCCCACTTCTTTTCTCTTTCCCACTATCGTCTATCCTCACTGCTATGTGCATGATCTTTAACAATAACAAATAGGATACTCTACTCTTCCCAGACCTCAGTGGGATCCCTGCTTTCTAGAAAATCAATCCCCAATCCCTTTGCCCTTATGAGTCTTCTCAGCCTCAACCAGCTGTCACACAACCTCATCTCCTGAACCTTGCCACCTCCTGGAAGTTCAGGTCCTGTCCTCACTTATAATCTCTTTTCTTTTATGACTTGCAACTTTGAACAGGTGCTCTTCCTCACTGAAAATGCAGCTCCTCACATTTCCTCCTCCATCATGTCACTTCCCTAACTACCTTACCCTCGTTAGTTGTGGTTTCCTCATACTTCAAACATGACTCAATCAGAAAATTAAATTTTTTAAAACTTTTTTTTTTTTAAAGATTTTATTTATTTATGAGAGACACACATACAGAGAGGCAGAGACACAGGCAGAGGGAGAAGCAGGCTCCACGCAGAGAGCCCGACATGGGACCCGCTCCCAGGTCCCTAGGATCAGGCCCTGGGCCGAAGGCGGCACCAAACTGCTGAGCCACCCGTGCTGCTCCTGATTTACAGGATTGCCAGTAGTTGCTTACATATTAAGATTAAAAACAACAACACAACAAAATCCCAAAACCCTATGATCTGGTCTATGTCCAGGTTCCAAGCACAGAGATTTAAAAATTGTTAGAATTCTATGAGTATAGGAATGACTTTGTTATTTAAGGAGCCCCTTTCACCATATCTGAACTTATACTAATGAAGTGGGCCTTTAGTTTTAAGGGAGAGGCTGACACCACCAGAAGTAAGTGACTCAAAGGCTAGAATTTGTAGGCTTAATTTGAAATTTCTGGAAGAGGAGAGGGAATGGAGATTGAATTCAATCACATGGCTGGTGACTTGACCAATCTACCTAAAGAAACTTCAGTAAAAATCCTGGGCATCTAAACTTAGTAGAGTTCCCTGCTTGGTGAACACATGGGCATACAATGAGAGTGCCATGATACTGCCGCTATTTACCACAGCAGCTGTCCTATTTCACGTTCCCAATAGCAGCATGCAAGGGCTCCAATTTCTCCACATCTTTGCCAAGATGTGATTTTTTTTATTATAATTATTTTAATTATAGCCATTCTAGTAGGTATGAAAATGTATTTTTGCATTTTGATTTGCATTTCCCTAATGATTAATGATGCTGATCATCCTTCCATGTGCTCATTAGCCTTTTGCATATCTTCTTTGGAAATTGCCTATTCAAATTATTTGCCCATTTTTAAACTAGGTTGTCTTTTTGTTATTGAATTGTGAGAACTCTATATATATCTAGATACGAAACCCTTATCAGATGTATGATTGACAAATAATTTCTTTTTTTTTAAAGATTTTATTTATTTATTTATGAGAGACAGAGAGACAGAGAGAGAGATAGAGAGAGAGAGGCAGAGACACAGTCAGAGGGAGAAGTAGGCTCCATGCAAGGAGCCTAACATGGGGACTGGATACCGGATCTCTAGGATCAGGTCCTGGAATGAAGGTGGTGCTAAACCACTGAGCCACCTGGGGTGCCCGACAAATAATTTCTACTTTCCATGGGTGATCTTTTCATTCTTTTGTCATGTGAACATTTGGTGTCATGTATAAGAAACTATTGCCAAATCCAAGGTCATAAAGATTTATACCAATGTTTTCTTCTAAGAATTTTGCAGTTCTAGTTCTTAAATTTGTTTCTCATTCATTTTGAGTTCGTTTTTTATATAGTATAACAATCCAATTTCTTTTTAAAATTTTTCAGGTGGATATCCAGTTTTCCCAGCACCATTTGTTGAAAAGATTGTTCTTTCCCCACTAAGTTGTCATCATTGTTGAAAATAATTGAAGGTTAATTTCTGGACTTCCAATTCTATTCTATTGGTTTATCTGTTTATCCTTATGCCATTATGATACTGTTTTGATTACTATAGTTTGTAGTAAGTCTAAAAATTGGGAAGTATAGAGCTTTCCAACTTTGTTCTTTTTTTTAAAGATTGTCTTGAATATTCTGAGTCTCTTGAATTTAGGATGGATTTTTCCATTTCTATAAAAACAGTTTGGGGATTTTGATAGGTATTGTATTGAATTTGTATATCTCCTTGGATAATATTCTCACCTTAACAATACTAAGCCTTCTAATTCATTAAAAATGAGATGCCTTTCCATTTATGTATGTTCTCTTTAACTTATTTCAATAATGTTTTATAGTTTTCAGTGTACTAATCTTGACTCATCTTGGGTAAATTTATTCCTAAGTATTTTATTCTTTTTTGATGTTATTGTATATAGAGTGTTTTAAATTTTTTCTTCCTGGATTGTTCACTGCTGGTGTATAGAAATGTAAATGATATTGCATTTGACTTTATATCCTTTAACTTTGCTGAATTTATTAGCTTTCACTTTTTTTGGTGTGTGGGTTTTCCACATATAAGATTAAGTCATCTACACACAAAAATAGTTTTATTTCCTTTCCAATTTTCAGGCCTTTCATTTATTTTTATTTTATTTTATTTTATTTTATTTTATTTTATTTTATTTTATTTTTTGTCTAATTGCTCTGGTAAGTATATAATTTTAAGAATAATTTTTATATCTTCTTGATGGCTTGTAGCTTTTATCAGTATGTAATGTCATTCTTTGTCTCTTAAGCTTTTTTCTTGTTTTCTTTAAGTATCTCTACACACAATGTGGGGCTTGAATTTACAACCCTGAGATCAAGAGTTGCATGCTTTATCAACTGAGAAAGCAGGATGCCCCATTTGTCTCTTAATATTTTTGCTTTGAAGTTTGTTTTGCCTGTAATAATTTGGCCCTCCTACTCAGTTATGGTTACTATATGCATGAAATATTTTTTCCATTCTTTTCTTTCTTAAAAAAAAATTATTAAAAAAAATTTTAAGTAAGCTCTATGCCCAAAATGGGGCTTGAACTCATGACCCTGAGATCGAGTCCCATGATCCACCAACTGAGTCAGCCAAGCACTCCTCCATTCTTTTACTTTCAACCTCTTTGTGTCTTTGCATCTAAAGTGAGTCTATTAGCAACAGAAAAATATTTTTTGAATAAAATATCTATTCTGCCAATTTCTGTTTTTTAATTGGAGAGTTTAATTTATGCATGTCTAAAGTAATTTGCTGATAAGGAAGGGCTTACTTCTACCATTCAGTTATTCATCTTCTGTATACCTTATATATTTTTTTCATTCAATTCCTCTATTAATGACTTTTTTGTGGTGAATTTTTTATAATGTATCATTTTGATTCTTTTCCTTTTTTGTCTGTTTTGTTGCTATTTTCTTAGTGATTACCTTGGGAATTACAATTAACATCTTAAATTTATAACAATCTATTTCGACTAATACCAACTTAGTTTCAATAGTATGCAACACTCAAACCTTACCTGTCTCAGTCTACACCCTTTATGTTATTATTGTAACAGATTACATGTTTCTATGTTGTGTGGCTGTTAACATACATTTATAATCATTGTTTTATATATTTGCCTTTTGAGTAATAAAAGAAAAAAAAGAGAAGTCACAAACCAAAAATAAAATAATTTAAGCTTTTATATTTACCCATCTACTTATCTTTATCACTGTTCTGTATTTTGTGACATGGCTTCTAGTTCTTGTCTGCTATCCTTTCATTTCAGCCTGAAGGACTCCCATTGAGCATTTCTTTTAGGAGAGTCTATTGGCAAGAAACTCTCTTAATTTGTTTATATGAGAATGTCTTAATTTCTCCTTTATTCTTGAAGGACAATACTGCCAGATATAAAATTCTCGGATAACAGTATATTTTCTTTCAGTAGTTAAAAAATAATGTTATCCCACTGTCATATGGTCTCCATGATTTCTGATGGGAAATCAGCTGCTAATTTTATTTATGATCCCTTGCACATGACAAGTCCCTTCTCTCTCTCCACTTTCAAGATTCTCTCTTTGGTGTTGTCTTTTAACAATTTGACTACGATTGACATCTTGATGTGGATCTCTTTGAGGTAAATCCTGTTTGGAGTTTGTTCAGTTTTTTGAATGCATAGATTACTGTCTTGCATCACATTTGAGAAGTTTTAGCCTTTATTTCTTCAAATATTTATTCTTCTCCCTCTACTCTCTTTTCTCCTTCTGAGAATTACATGATGTATATGTTGGCATATTTGATTATGTCCTACAAGTTTTGTTCATTTTTCTCTATTCTTTTTTCTTTCTCACTCCTCAGACTGGGTAATTTCAATTTCCTTATCTTCAAGTTTACTAATTCTTCTGCTTGTTCGAATCTACTGTCAATTCCCTCTAGGGGATTTTTTTTTTTTATCTCAGTTATTGTACTTTTCTGCTCCAGAATATCTATTTGGTTTCATCTTATAATTTCTACCTCTTTATTGATATTCTCCATTTGTTTATATGTTGTTTTCCTGATTTCCTCTAGTTATTTGTCCATAGTTTCCTTTAAATTAAGCATATTTAAGACAGTTGTCTAGTCTTTGTCTGCTAATTCTAATATCTGAGCTTCCTCAGGGATAGTATCTGTCAAATTATATTATTATTATTATTATTAATGGGCCATATTTTCCTGTTTCTTTGTATGCAGTGTAATTTTTTGTTGAGGATTGGAGAGATTGAGTATTATAGTGTAGTAAACCTGGAGATCATATTTGCTCCCTCCTGAAATGTTACTTTTGCTCCTTGTTGAAGGTTGTGGTTATCCATTTGTATAGCGACTTTTATTATTTTTGCAAGGTTTCTGTTCCTTATTATATGTGACCACACAACATTTAGTTCCATTATCTCTGTAATCAGCCAGTGACCTATTTCCTTAAATATCTGAATTTTATTCTTTATGTACTATGTATACATATGTATATGTATATATATACATATGTATAGTACACGTGGCTAAATCTCCCAGTGGAATCAGTTGCCAGGGACTTCACTGCAGTCTGAGGGGGAAAAAAAAAAGGTAAGTATCTGCACTTATCCTTCAGGGAACTACCAGATCTTCCAAAACATATAATCCTAAATATGTGAAAGATATTGTCCTTACTGCCCACCTTAGAATTGTTCAGTTGCTCTAGTACAGGCTGCCATCTCCTTGTTCAAGTGGGGCTGAGGAATGAAATATGATAGCGGGTTCACACAGGTCACTCTCCACCAAAGTTCAAAAGCCTCTCCCTTTATCAAGTACTCCTCTGGTTATTCTAAGTGTCTGATCATGTTCCCATGTTCCAAAATAAGTGATCCTGACAAGTTTTTTTTTTTTTTTTTTTTTTTCCAGTCCAGTTTTTCTTTTGGTAAAGGGATTGACTTTTGGGACTTCCTGGTTTGCTATTTTTCATGACATCACTTACTGTATAGCATCTTAAGTGTGCATTTTACAGTAATCTTAGGCTGAGATTTCTAACACTTTATTAAGAAATATTTTATTTTGGGGTGGCTTAGTGGTAGAGTGTCTGCCTTTGGCTCAGGTCTGATCCTGGAGTCCTGGGATCAAGTCCTGCATCAGGCTCCCTGGGGGGAGCCTGCTTCTCCTTCTGCCTATGTCTCTGCCTCTCTCTGTGTTTCTCTCAGTAATAAATAAATAAAATCTTTTAAAAAATTATTTTTATGTAACCTCTATACCCATCATGGGGCTTGAACTCAAAAGTCTGAAATGAAAAGTCACATGTTCTAACTGAGCCAGCCAGGCACCCCTCTAACACTTTTTATAGACCAATTAATCTGAGAATCTTCAAATTTGTAAGTCTTAGTGAACTTTACAATAAATTCTTTTTGTTAACCCTAAGTGTTATTAGTTTTCCTAACCATTATCAAAAGAGGTAATTTAACTGGATAGTATAGATATATTTCCTTTTATAAATCTTTCTTCATAAATAGAAACAATATGCTTTTTTTTTGTTTGGTTATATTGTGGTTTGAATCAGTCAAAATATTAATGCAGTTAAAATATATGTCAATCTTCATGGGGATGCAGCCTAAAAGATTTTCTGTTTAGTACTCATTAACTATGCAAATCTATCAGTTATCTGTGGGAATTTTGTAGTGAGTACTAGATGTATTAATTTCTAGATAGCTATAAATAGATTTATTTGTTTTAGAACTATATACGTTATTGAAAGCATATAGAAGATTTTGCTAGATTGGAGGCTAAAGTTAGCAAATCTTTATTCAGTGCTGTTTGTGTGTTAAAGCAAAAATATGCCAGTGTTTGGCTGATTGTGCCCTTATACCTTAGAGAGATGATCTTGTATGCTTTAATGTGTGATGTGGAAGGAAAGGAGGCAGATATGAAGGAAAACTCTGTCTTATAATCATAAATAGGATTGGGCTCAGGTGTTTTAGCAAATGAGAAAGAAGTGGCTTTGAAATTATAATGACTCACACGTCACTCTGGTTCTTTCATAAAGAATCTGAGAATTCTTATCCCTCATAGTAGCATGTGTTGGAGGACAAAATAGGATATATATATGTATATGTATATATATTTTTTCATGTAAACCAATAGTTTGGTTATAAAGACCTTATTATTTGTGCTATGATAAGGTTTGAAAGATGTTTCATTTTATAGCTCCTGCTGTTCACTCAATAATTTACTCAATTATTCAATCATTCATTAAAAATTTATTAAGAGCCTATTGTGTTTCAGGCATTAGAGATACAAAGATGAATACAATATGGTCCTTGAAATTTCTAAATTAGTTGGCAGCACAAAATGGCACAAATGAAACAATTAGCTAATATGATAGTATTGGAGGCTGACTTAGAAGTGGTGCCATTTTATGTATGAGCAGAGTTTAACACCAAAGGAATCTATCTTTTATATAGGCAAAGCCTGAGCTATTTTTAAGAGACTAAAGGGGGTTAATGCTGCAGCATTTTCTGGAAAAAATAAAAAGAAGTCTGTCTTGCTTATTAAGCCTAAATTTGCCTGATGCCCCTTATAGAAGCTCCTCAAAGAGAAAGGTCTTGTATCCTGGAAAAGAGAGGTGACTGAATAGGATGGAATCACTGGGAACAAAATTGTCTAACTTGGTTATTTTCAATAAAGAATCTCTGAAATCAGGGGAAAATGAATTACTTAATCCTTACTGTCTTTTCCCGGGCAGGTAGATTCAGAAGCAGCTGTTACTCATCATGTCAGGTGCATGATGATATTATTATACAAGTGGAATAGCTTTATTCTTCTCCTTGTTCATGTGAGTGCATAAGAACCAGGCTCTAGAGTGAAGAAGGCTTCCAGAAGGAGAAAAGCCTGATGACAATATGAGAAACCAGGCAGGGTGAGAAAGGTGTTCACCTGTGTGATGGCCTGGTATCAGTGTCACTGCACAGGAAGGGTTTCAAGTTGGGCAGGCAGCTTGTTCAGCCCAAGTAGGGTGATGATAGCATCTACATGATGATGGTGGTTGGGAGGTGGGGGGATGGAGAGGATTGTCACCTTGGTGTAAAGTGTGAAGTCCAAGCAAAGTAATGAAGTTTTCCCTATGGAGAAAAGGCCTGATGGGGTTTTGGAGCTGAAGCAGATGAGGAGGGCTTCTACATGTGGGGGTGTCCCAGAGAGGGCTATTATACCCTGATTAAGAAGGGTTATAGTGGTGATAGGATTTTTGTTTCATATTGTGTGTTGTTCAAATATATAAATATATGAATAAAGTGAGATAAATTCTTACTTTCTGATGAGGAAGTTACAAATAATAAAAGTGGAAAATTACAATTAACCCAGTGATATTGGATTGGAATAGGAGGCATTGGTGTGGACTCATTGATTTCAATGTAGAGAGATATATATAGAAATAAAAATAGATGTTAACATGTATGTATATACATACATATATTCCCTAGTTCTGTGAAAGGCCCTGAAGTTAGTACCCCACTAGCAATGAATACATCTAGCATCCAAATCTGGTCTTCTAAATATCATTCTCTACACAAAGGAACTAGAGAAACTTGAAGAAATAGCTGATTCTATGACCTTTTTTTCAGAAAGCAATTATACCAGAAGGTAAGGAAGTGATTAAAAAAAAATAATAATGCTATACATCAAATGAATGGATACAGAAGTCAGACTACATGGCTTCCCATTGGCCAAAATAAAGACAAAAATACATAATGATAGTAATGGATTATAAGTCATTGAATAAAGTAGAAATCTATGGGATGATACCAATGTAATAAATGAATAAAATGAAAGTTTAATGAGGACTAGGATATTTCCTACCTTCAAATAATCTCCCCCACAAAATACTTTTAATCATAAAGGAACTAAATAACTGGATCTATTCTCATAAAGAAGATTATTGGGCCAATTGGTAAATATTAAATGAGGTCTGAGGATTAGATAGTGCTAATTTACCAAGGTTAACTTCTCAATTTTGATTACTGTATTGTGCTTATGTCAGAAAATGTCCTATTTGTAGGAAATATATATCCACCATTTGGTGGTGATAGGATATTAGACCAACTACTAATTCTCAAATGGTTCAGGGAAAAGGTTCTTTGTTCTGTACCTACAACTTTTAAATATGCTTGAAATTCTAAATAAAATCATATTTTACTTATTAAAAATAAGATCTGGGACCCTGTTGTCAAGTTGCCTTTTTTTTTATTTTAATTTTTTAAAAAGATTTTATTTATTTATTTATTTTAAAGATTTTATTTATTTATTCATGAGACAGAGAGAGAGAGAGAGAGAGACAGAGAGACACAGAGATATAGGTAGAGGTAGTTGCAGGCTCCATGCAGGGAGCCGGACATGGGACTTGATCCCAGGACCCCAGGATCACGCCCTGGGCCGAAGGCAGGCACCAAACTGCTGAGCCACCCGGGCTGCCCAAAGATTTTATTTATTTATTCATGAGAGACACACACACACAGAGGCAGAGACATAGGCAGAGGGAGAAGCAGGCTACCCACAGGGAGCCTGATGCAGGAACTTGATTCCAGGACCCCAGGATCATGCCCTGAGCCAAAGATAGACACTCAACCACTGAGCCACCCAGGTGTCCCAAGTTGCCTTGTTTTATATCCTAGCTTCAGTTTTATGAGCTTGGTTAAATCCTGTAGACTCTGAGCTGCTGTTGCTTATTCTGAGAAAGGAGTATCATAATAGTAATTTCTAAAAGGATCATTTTAAAATTTCAATGAAAAATGTCTTCACATGGTTTCTGGTTCTTAGGAATTATTTTTCTTCATTAGAGGTTATTTTCCTTACTCACTTTTAGGGAATAAAATAAAGGGCTTAATTAGTTCATATATGAATGACTACAAATTAGAATGCTTGTAGAGTTCAATTTTTCATATTAAAGGGTGGAGTGTTATACATTCTGTAGTCACTAAATAAAGAATTTCTCTTTCAGGCTCAGTGGTTGAGCATCTGCCTTCAGCCCAGGGTATGATCCTGGAGACCCAGGATCTAATCCCACGTCGGGCTCCCTGCATGGAGCCTGCTTCTCCCTCTGCCTGTGTCTCTGCCTCTCTCTCAGTGCCTCTCATGAATAAACAAATAAAATCTTAAAAAAAAAAAAAAAGAATCTTCTCTTTCATCTTTAATTTTGAATCTAAGTTACGTTTCAGTTTAAATCCATCAGATGAATAATATAATTTAGTTTAACCATATTATAGTTTCTTTTTTTTATATATAGAGAAACATATTCGGGTTTCTCTTTTTTTTTTTTTAATTTTTATTTATTTATGATAGTCACACAGAGAGAGAGAGGCAGAGACACAGGCAGAGGGAGAAGCAGGCTCCATGCACCGGGAGCCCGACGTGGGATTCGATCCCGGGTCTCCAGGATCGCGCCCTGGGCCAAAGGCAGGCGCCAAACCGCTGTGCCACCCAGGGATCCCTATATTATAGTTTCAAGTACTCTACATGTTTCTATAATAACAATATTTAGTACCACCAAGTTCCAGTTATGGAAATGCCCATGTATAAAATACACACACACACTTTTACTGCCAGGAATATTCAAACACTATGGATGTCACAATGTCAGAAACTATGTCCAAATCAACAACAATAGATGACAAAATACATTTTCATATTTATATGTTTGCACTTGAAATTGAGAAAATTCAATGCCCTGAAGGAGAAGAAATATGTCTTTGTTTTTTGGTTTTGGTTTTTGGTTTTTGCTACCTGGCAAATTACCACAAACCTGGCCTAAAATAAAATCCATTTATTATCTCACAGTTCTGTAGACACAGTTTTGGGTGGGCTTGACTTGATTCTTTGCTCAGGGTATCACAAGATGGAATCACAGTTTTCTCCTAGGCTTTGTCCTTCTTAGGAGGCTCTGGGGTGAAATTCCCTTCTAAGCTTGTTTTTAGATCCTTGGCAAAGTCTAGTTCCTAGCACATATAGATAGGACTAAGTTTCCTGTTTCCTGGATGGCTATTGTCTGGAAGTCACCTAGAGCTCCTCCATATAACCTACACCTCTTCTTATGTAGCTCGGTCCATCTTCAATTTTGGTGGTCAAGTCCTTTACACTTTGAATCTCTCTTATTTTCTCTTCTGCTACACCTAGAGAAAGTCCTTTCCTTTTATAGGGCTTGTATGGTTGGATCAGACCCACCTGCATAATCTTTTTTTTAGGTCAATTGTTCCATGTAATATAGCACAATCGTGGGACTGAGATCACATTCATAGGCTCCAGTGACTAGGGTCTGGAATCTTGAGGACTATCCCTAGAAATTTAGGCTACTGATATAATTTATTCTGATTAAGGTTTACATACAGGGGGGAAACAAATTAATGCATTATTCTGACAAGCAATTTAGAGACATATTTTCTTGAAATGTTGGTGGCATAGGTATATATACATAAATGATAAGAGGAAAATATTGAATCAATGTGGAGAGAATCTTCCTCAATCTTATTTCTCTTGTGTATAAGTACAACATAAGTAATTTTGAGGACATTTGAAATTATACACTGCATATATATACACGCTTCTACTGACAATACAAAATTATTTCAACTTTAAGTTAGAAGTTTAGGTTTAGTTAAAAACAGAACCACTCAGTATTAAATGCTTAATATTTTTCTTTCTGCCAGTTTGGCTAATTATTATCTACATAGATATAAAAGTCAGTGGAGGAAAAGAAAGATGGTTTATTGGAGGAGGCTTTAAGATGATTCTAGAATTAACTGTTGTCACAGTTGTCCCTACCAATTTTGTCTTTGTTGCCATAATGACTAAGGTTTCAAAACATTTCAGAGAATTGCATTTTAGAAAGTGGAAAATGGGCAGCCCTGGGGGCTCAGGGGTTTAGCGCCTGCCTTCGGCTGGGGGTGTGATCCTAGAGACCAGGGATCGAGTCCCAGTTCGGGCTCCCTGCATGGAGCCTGCTTCTCCCTCTGCCTGTGTCTCTGCCTCCCCTCTCTCTGTGTCTCTCATGAATAAATAAATAAAATATTTAATTAAAAAAAGTGGAAAATGATAACTCAACTGGGCAATTTACAGATGCATGAAGCAGCAAAAACAGTGGCCCTTAGTATACACAATAACCTGCATGTCCAGGGGCTTTCATGTAACACCCCCAGGAGTGCCTGAACCTGGCCAGCCCCCACCCCCACCCCCCGTGGTACTAGAGCTCACAGGCTTGGCTTAGGTGGGGTTGGAAATGCCCTAGAATGGCTCTTTGTTGATTTTCCCTCGTGCTAGAGCCTAGTGTTGCTGTGAAGCAAAGTGCTATTGAATTTGCTCACTCAGGCAGAACACTCAACAGGAAGGAAGGAAGCAGCCATTCTTTCTGGTCCTATTGTCTGACCACCCGGCTTAAGCAATCAAACAGCTCTGTGGCCATAGCTGGATGCTTACAAGTCTGTCATGGTTTTTTTTTTTTTTTTTTTTTTTCTTTTACCCCTGGTGGGCACTTGGGGCGGGGCGGAGGGGAGAGTTGGCTGGCAGGGATGGATAGAAACTGGCTCTTTATGGTTTTCACTTATTTTTGATGATTTGATGACATCTTTTTATGGCTCACCCTCAGATACCTATTTTCCAACAGCAAAATGAAAAAAGTCAGAATGGGTGAGTGTATGTTTTGGAAGTGGAGTAAAGATAGTATAGTGGGCTTTCTCTATGGATGCATTCTGAAAATGGGAAGAAGTAAACATTTTAAATCACTAATAGATTTTGAAATTAGTCATCTTTTTTTGAGATTAGTCCTCATTTTTGAATAAGTTTTTAATGTGCTGCCAGCTTCATGTCTTTCGACAAGTTGTCTTTGTGCTTCAGGTTTTTTTTTTTTTTTTTTTTTAATTAATAGAATAAGGATAACAACCTAAACTTGCTTACTTCACAAGGTTTGTATAATAGTCAAATGTGTGAAGAAGTGCTTAGAAAAAAATATTGCATTATCCTAAAATATAGCATTAGGATTCTCCTGAGGAAAAGAATGCTACAATTAATTAAGATGAGGAAGAAAATTTAATAACTTAATAGTACTAAATAAAAATAATAAACTTTGTCATTGGCCTGTTTCTAAATTATTGACAGCTACCTTTAAAGTCTGAAAAGTTTCTCCAAAACCCAATAGCCTTGGGATTGCCATAAGGAGACGGTTTGTAGAAATCTACACTTGGCAGCATACTCCTATGCATAATTCTCAATTTCTAAGTGCAGTTTAAAATGCATTAAATGCCAAAACTTCATATGATTATTCTTCTTTTACATATGAATTTTAGGAGAAATGAAAATTTAAAAATCAAATACAATTTGAAGAGTAATTATAGTTAAATTTCGTGAGGGAAATGGTGCCTTCATTAACATGAGCTTTAAATTTAAATTTTTTTTCTTTTTTTTTTTTTTTTTTTTGGTTAAGAATCCTAAGTAACTATAATGATTACAGCTATTCAGAAGTCATGAGGAGTTTAAATTACTCTGGGTTATTTGGGGACTTTTTGATAGTTTCTGAGGAAACCATGCCATAATCTTTAATAAGTCATCACTTTTAACATTAAATAGAGAGAATGGCAGTGGCTTTTAAGGAGTGAGGCAGGCATCCAGCCTGGGTGATATCCTCTAGGGAATACAGTTGAGGAAATAATCTCATTTGATTTGAATGGATTTTTCCCTTTTAGGGGCCAAATGTCAGTGGAAATCTGTGGCTAGCTTGTTAGTTTAGAATCAGAGGGTCTCGATTAGAGCTCAGATAGGCACACCGAGATAGCACCTGCTGATTTTGGTGCCTCCTCTCTTTGATTTGCCACTTTTATAAGATGGGCAATGATGCTAGGCTCTCTTGGCTGTGCCCACTATTCTTCACATTTGCTATGTGAAATATTTGGCACCATCCATGTAATTTTCCCAACTAGAAGTCAAAGATAATTCTTTAGAAAAAATTGAGGACCCTTGAATGGAGAATCTGTTTCACCTGTTCCTTAAGGATATCCAGGCTATGAGAACAGTGCGGGGAGCTCACAGCCCTATAAAGATGAAAATAGACCAGTAATTTCTCAAATGTAGGTTAGACTTAGATACTCCCTTGTGCTATGATTTATAAGGGGGCTTGGAGAGCATCCAATTCTCGAAAACATATTTGCCTAATTAACCCAGTGTCAAAACTTAATCATTTTGAGGTTATTCCCTTGGGTTATCATTCCTCTGGGTTAGGGTCACTTTTTTAAAAAATGGTTTTGTTTTCCAGGCTCTTTCTTAGGGGTGACTTGATGTGAAAACACCAGAGCCTGCAGAGTAATGAAAGTTCTGCTGAAAAAGGAGAAATTACCAGAGAGAAGGCAGAAGCATTGAAAAAGATGTTTTTAAGTAGGTTCCACACCCGACATGGGGCACAAACTCACCACCTTGAAATCAAGAGTCACATTTTCTACAGACTGAACCCACCAGGCACTGCAAGAGGTTTCTTTAAAGTGCATTACAGTGTTCCGGAGAGGAACAAGTTGATTCTAAGTAACTTGTCTACCAGAATATATAATGTATAATATTTTTTAAAGGAAATGAAAAAGCTACAATGTAAAATTCACAATATCCAGAACTCAACATCAGCCAAAAAAGTTACTATACATGCAAAGAAATAAGAGAAATATGACCTACAGCCAGGAAAAAAACGGGCAATAGAAAGAGACCCTGAATGGCAGATAGAGTAGGATTATCAAACGATATTAAAATGGTTCAAGGATTAGAAAGGAAAGCACAAGGGTAATGAAGACAATGATGGAAGATATAATGAGAAGCAAATGGAAATTTAGTTAAAAAACTAATATCTTACATAAAAATTTCACTGCATATTATATGATAAAGAAGAAATTATTATTGAACTTGAAACATATCACTAGAACTACAGAAAATAAAACACAAGGACTTCTGGTTTCCAGTTTCTCATGTAAGGAGCTTGGATGTCTCCACTCCATTTTAACAAGTAAAACTGAACAATCTGAAGAATCAACAACTTTTCCTAGATCCTTCAGAGAAGCAAGGTTTCAGGACAGACTACTGCCCCAAAGTTGGAGACATAGTCGTTTAGAGAGAATCACAAATTATCAGAGCAGAAATTCACAAGCAGTAATATAAACAGGCTCAGATAAAGGAGGGAGAATGGTTTTATTGGATACTACTTTACATTGTTTGCATTTTTAGCATATATCATTCTAATTAATTAATCAATATTTTAATTCTAGTATAGTTAATATGTAGTGTTACATTACTTTCAGGTGTAGAATATGATTGAAAAATTCTATGCATTACTCAGTGCTAATCATGATAAGTGTACTCTTAAACCCCTTCGCCTGTTTTGCCTATCCCTCCACTCATCTCCCCTCTCGTAACCATCAGTTTGTTCTCTATAGTTAAGAAGCTGGGTTTTTTGTTTGTTTGTTTCGTTTTGTTTGTTTTTGGCTCACCTCATTTTTTTGGTTCATTTGTTTCTTAAATTCCACACATGAGTGAATTTCTCTGACTTCTTCATTTAGCCTTATATCCTGTAGATTCATCCTTGTTGTTGCAAATGGCAATATTTCATTCTTTTTTATGGCTGAATAATATTGTGTTATATCTATCATCTATCTGTCTATCTATCTATCTATCTATCTATCTATCTATCTATCTATCTGTCTATCATCTATCCATCATCTCTTTATCTTTACCCATTCACATATCCAGACAACTGGCCTATTCCATAGTGTGGCTATTATAAATAATGTTACAAAAAACATGGGTGTGCATGTATCCCTTTGAATGAGTGTTTTTGTTTTTTTTTTTGGGGGGGTAAATACTCAGTAGTGTGATTACTGGATAATAGCATAGTCTTATTTTTAGTTTTTGAGGAACCTCTAGAATGTTTCCCATAGTAGCTGCATCAGTTTGCATTCCCACCAATAGTACTTAAGTATTCCTTTTTCTCCACATCCTTACCAACACTTGTTTCTTGTGTTTTTTATTTTAGCCATTCTGAAAGATGTGAGGTGATATCTCATTGTGGTTTTGATTTGCATTTCCCTGACAGCTGTGATATTGAGCATCTATTCATGAGTCTTAACCATCTGTATGTCTTCTTTGGAAGAAGAATATGTCTGCTCATTTCTTCTGCTCATTTTTAATTGGATAATCTGTTTGTTTATTTTCCAGTATTGACTTGTACAAGTTCTTTATATATTTTGGATACTAACCCTTTATCAGATACATCATTCAGTAGGTTGTGTTTTAGTTTTGATGACTGTTTCCTTTGCTATGCAGAAGCTTTTTTTTTCTTAATGTATCCTCAGTAGTTTATTTTTGCTTTTGTTTCCCTTGCCTTAGGAGACCTATCTAGAAGGTCATTGCTATGGCCAATGTCAGAGAAATTACCATCTGTGCTCTTTCCTAGGATTTTTATATTTTTGGGTCTTACATTTAGGTCCTTAATCCATTTTGAGTTTATTTTTGTGCATAGTGAAGAAAGTGGTCCAGTTTCATTTTTTTGCATGTAGCTGTCTAGTTTCCCCAACACCATTTGTTAAAGAGCCTGTTTTTTTCCCATTGCATGTTCTTGCCTTTTTTGTTGAAGATTAATTGAACATATAATCATGGATTTATTTCCGGGCTCTCTATTCTATTGATCTATGTGTCTATTTTTGCATCATCTTGTATTAGTACCATACTGTTTAGATTACTACAGCTTTGTAGTATAACTTGAAATCTAGGATTGGGATATCCATTAGTTTTGTTCTTCCTTTTCAAGATACTTTGGCTATTTAGGGTCTTTTGTGGTTCCACATAAATTTTAGTATTATTTATTCCAGTTCTGTAAGAAATGCTATTGTATATTGATGGGCTTTGCATTTAAATCTATAGATTGCTTTAGTAGTATGTGTAGTATGGACATTTTAACAATATTTGTTCTTCCAATCCATGAGAATGAAATATCTTTCTGTTTGTTTGTGTCATCTTCAATTTCTTTTATCAATGTTTTATAGTTTTCAGAGTATAGGTCTTTTACCTCTTTGGTTAAGTCTATTCCTAGGTATTTTTTCATTCCTAGGTATTTTATTATTATTTTTGGGATTGTTTCCTTAATTTCACTTTCCGCTACTTCAATATTAGTGTATAGAAATACAACAGATTTCTGTATATTGATTTTTGTATCATGCAAGCTTACTGAATTCATTTATCAGGTCTTGTAGTTTTCTTGGTGGAGTCTTTAGTGTTTTCTATATATAGTATCACATTATCTGAATAAAGTAAAAGCTTTGCTTCTTCTTTACCAGTTTGGATGCCTTTTATTTCTTTCTCTTGTCTGAATGCTGTGGCTAGGGCTTCCAGTTCTATGTTGAACGAAAGTGGTGAGAGTAGATATCCTTATCTTGTTCCTAGTCTTAGAGGAAAGCATCTCAGTTTTTCACCAATGAATATAATGTTAGCTGTGGGTTTTTCAGATATGGCCTTTATTATGCTGAGGTATATTACCTCAAGACCTACTTTGTGGAGGTTTTTTTAAAATCATGAATAGATGTTATACTTTGTCAAATGCAAATGATCATTTGGCTTTTATTTTTTCTCTTATAGATGTATCATGTTAATTGATTTGTGAATATTGAGCCACACTTGCATCTCAGGAATAAATCCCACTTGATGGTGGTGAATGATTTCTTTAATGTATTGTTGGATTCAGTTTGCTAATATTTTGCTGAGGATTTTTGCATCTATGTTCATCAGAGATATTGGCCTGTAGTTCTCTTATTCTGGAGTGTCTTTATTTGGTTTTGGTATTAAGGTCATGCTGAACTCATAGAATGAATTTGGAAGCTTTCCTTCCTCTTCTTCTTTTTTTTTTTTTGAAATAGTTTGAGAAGAATAGGTGTTAATTCCTCTTTAAATGTTTTGTAAAATTCATCTGTGAAGCCATCTGCTCCTAGACTTTTGATTGTCCTGAGATTTTTGATTACTGATTCAGTTTCATTGCTGGTAATCAGTTTGTTCCAATTTTCTGTTTCTTCCTGACTTAGTTTTAGGAGTTTACATATTTGTAGGAATTTATCCATTTCTTCTAGGTTGTCTAATTTGTTGGGATATAATTTTTCATAATATTCTCTTATAATCCTTTGTATTTCTGTGGTATCAGTTATTTCTCCTCTTTCCTTTCTGATTTTGTTTGAGTCCTGTTTCCCTCTCTCTCTTCTTTCTCTTTTAAGTAAGTCCAGCTAAATGTTTGTCAATTTTGTTGATCTTTTTAAATATCCAGCTCCTTGGGGCACCTGGGTGGCTCAGTGGTTAAGCATCTGCCTTTGGCTCAGGGAGTGATCCTGGGGTTCTGGGATGGAGTCCTGCATTGGGCTCCCCAAAGGGGAGTCTGCTTCTCCCTCTGCCTATGTCTCTGCCTATTTCTGTGTGTCTCTCATGAATGAATAAATAAAATGTTAAAAAAAAAAATCCATCTCCTCATTTCATTGATCTGTTCTACTGGGTTTTGTTTTGTTTTTTTAGGTCTATTGCATTTATTCCTGCTCTAATCTTTATTATTTCCTTCTTTCTACTGGTATGGGTTTTGTTTGTTTGTTGTTGTTGTTTTCTAGCTCTTTCCAGTTTAAGATTATATTGTTTATATGAGATTTTTCTTGCCTCTTCAGGTAGGCATCTATTGCTATTAACTTCCATCTTAGAACTACTCTTGCTGCATCCCAAAAATTTTAGACCATTGTGTTTTCATTTTCATTTGTCTCCATGTATTTTTTTTACTTTCTTTTTTATTTCTTGGTGACCTATTCATTGTTTAGTAGCACATTATTTAATGTCCATGTATCTGTGTTCTTTCCAGATTTTTTCTTGTGGTTGATTTCTAGTTTTATAACATTATGGTCAGAAAAGCTGTATGGTATGAATTTATTGAGACTTGTTTAATGGCCTAATATGCCTTATATGTGATCTATTATGGAAAATGTCCCATGTACACTCAAAAACAATGTGTATTTTGCTGTTTTAGAATGGAATGTTCTGAATATATCTGTTAGATCCATCTGGTCCAACATGTCATTCAAAGCAAAATTCCCTATTATTATTATTGTATGACTATCAATTACTTCCTTTTTAAAAAAGATTCTATTTATTTATTTAGAGTGTGCTTGAGTGGGAGAGGGGCAAAAAAAGAGGGAGAGAGAGTATCTCAAGCAGACTCTGCACTGAGCATGGAGCCCGATTTATTTATTTTTATTTTTTAAGATTTTATTTTTATTTATTTGACACATACACACACACACACACAGCACAAGCAGGTGGAGCAGCAGGCAGAGGGAGAGGGAATAGTAGGCTCCCCACTGAGCAGTGGGCCTGATGTGGGGCTCTCAATCCCAGTACCCTGAGATCATGACCTGAGCTGAAATCAACAGTTGAATGCTTAATCAACTGAGCCAACCAAGTGCTCTTTATCACTTCTTTTAAGTTGGTCATTGGCTGCTTGATGTATTTGGGTGCTCCCATGTTGGGTCTATAAATATTTACAATTGTTATATCTTCCTATCAGATTGTTCCCTTTATGATTATCTAAAGTCCTTGTCTCTTGTTACAGTCTTTGTTTTAAAGTCTATTTTTCCCCTTATAAATATTGCCACCTGGCTTTGTTTTCACTTCCATTTGCATGATAAATTTTTTTTCCAGCCTTTCAGTTTTAATAAGCAAGTGTCTTTAGGTCTGAAATGAGTCTCTTGTAAGCAGCTTATAGATAGGTCTTGCTTTTTTTTTTTTTTAAGATTTTATTTATTTATTCATGAGAGACAGAGAGAGAGAGAGAGAGAGAGAGGCAGAGACATAGGCAGAGGGAGAAGCAGGCTCCACGCAAGAAGCCCGATGTGGGACTGGATCCTGGGACTCTGAGATCATGCCCTGAGCCAAAGGCAGATGCTCAACTGTTGAGCTTTTTTTATACATCTCGTTCCCCTATGACTTCCGACTAGAGCATTTAAACTCAATGTAATTGTTGATAGATATGTTACTTTGTTTTGTATTGCTTTTTTGTTCCTACTCTTGCTCTCTTCTCTCATGGCTTGCTAGTTTTCTTTAGTGATATACTTGGATTCCTTTCTCTTTACTTTTTGCGTATCTATTACTGGTTTTTGATTTGCGGTTATCATTACACTTTTATAATAACATGTTTTGCATATAATAGTCTATATTAAGTTAATGGTCACTGAGGTTTGAATCCATACTTTACTCCGTTTCCCCCATGTTTTAAGTATATTCTGTTATACTTGACACGCATTTATCGTGAATCCCTTGGCTGAATTTTATAGGGAACCTGCTTCCTCTTGTGTACTATTATTCTATCTAATATGTTTTTAATTTCGGTTATTTTGGTCTTCATCTCTGATTCTTTTTTATCTTCTCTAATTGCTAAGGGTCTCACTAATGTTTTCCACTCTTTCTCAGGTTCAGTCAGTATCTTTATGACTATTACTTTAAATTCTCTATTAGGCATACTTATCTCCATATTATTAAGGTCTCTTGCTGTAATTTTGTCCTATTTTTTCATTTGGGACATGTTCTTCTGTCTCTTCGTTTTGTCTAACTCCCTATGTCTATGTGTTAGGAAAGTCGGCTTTGTCTCCTGTTCTTGAAAGTAGTGCTCTGCAGTGAATTGTTCCCTGTTCAACAGAACCTGGTGTTTCAGGGGAACCTCCATGTGTGTTGCATGCACCCTTCTATTGTGGCTGAGCTGCTTTTACCTGCAATCCAGTTGTCTGCAATGTTTTTTCTTTGCCTGTTGTGGGCACAGTTTTGTCCCTGTGTTGCTAGTGAGCCAATCTGGTACTACCTTGGCTTGAATTGAGTCAGACCAGGCATTTGCCAGAGATTCAGTAGCACTGGACTGCAAGGTGCTTTCCTTGTGTCATCCCCTGAGAAGCTTTCATTGGTCAGTGCAGCCTGTAGTCAGACCAGCTGTCTGCTCTGAGCCCAATACTAGGGCTACAATCAAAATAATGTGTGTAATCTTCCCCTCTCCCTGGGGCAAGAATCACTTTAGAGTGGTGCTGCTCCCTGTCAGGGCTGCTTACAGACTGCCAGGCCTATGGCATCACTTTGGATGGACTCTGGTCAAGAGCATACTGGAGGGGGTAGTATCACAGGGGAATATGTGTGTGGAGTGCACAGTTAGCAAATTAGGCACAGCACTAGTTTCTGTAAGTGTCCGTGTGCCCAGGCTGGGGGAGAGGGGAGAGAAATGGTCCCTGTCAACTCCTTTGTTCTTGGAAAAGTCTCCCAATGATTCCTGGTCATCTCCGATAGGTTCTGAGATTAGTTAACAAATCGTCCTGTATACCCCAGCTGTTTTTCAAACTGCTATTTCTGTGCTGTATCTCTCTGGGGCTGTTTGTTTGTGCTATCTCTTTAAGGGTGGGGGCTTTACATTCTTCTCGCTGTCCCAGAGCCAAGCCTACTGATTTTTAAAGTTCCAGGTGTTAAAAATCCCAGCTGATTGTAATAATTCAAGAAATTAGGGGTGCCTGGATGGTTCAGTTAGTTAAGCAATTGACTCTTTTTTTTTTTTTTAAGATTTTATTTATTTATTCATGGCAGACAGAGAGAGAGAGAGAGAGAAGCAGAGGGAGAAGCAGGCTCCTTGCACGGAGCCCGGGAGTTGATCCCAGGTCTCCAGGATCACACCACAGGCTGAAGGCACGCTAAACTGTTGGGCCACCGGGGCTGCCCAAGCAATTGACTCTTGATTTTGGCTCAGGTCACCATCTCAGGGTCCTGGGATCAAATCCCACATCAGGCTTCAGAGAGGAAGGGACTCTGTTTGAGGATTCTCTCTTTGTCCCTCTGCCCCTGCCCCCACTCATCCTCTCTCTCACTCTTTCTCTCAAATAAATAAATAAATCTTTAAAAAATGAATTCAAGAAATTAAAACCCTCTTCCTTTCAAAGCTAAATGTTATAGGGATATGTCCTCCCTGTTGAGGTTCCCTGTGCCTGGGGGGCCTGATGCGAGGGTGTTTTTCTCTCCGGTTCTGTGCCCACAGTGTCCCTCCCTTCCATGGACAGCACTGCTGGTCTTTTTAGCTTCCAAATGTCTCTGTCTTCATGCGGCTTCTATATTTAGCCATGGAGTCTATTCTGTCAGTCTTCATTTCTCTTTCTGGGTTATTTTATGTTATCTAGTTGCATCCCTAAACTCTTAGGGTCCTCCTAAATGCAACTCCTCTTCCTCAGAAGTTCTGAAAGCTCTTTTAAAAAATATATTTTAAAATAGCTACCTAACATGATTTTTTTTTTTTTTTTTTTTACGCTGAATACAATATACTTTATTGATGGTACAGGACAAGGTAGGTCTCCTCAAACTCCTCCCCTTCTTCAAGGAGTCTGGGATGGAAACTGTGGAGGTCAGGAAATTCTCAGTGTGTTGGGAGATGAGTTGGGGCAAGGATTTTACAGCAACTGAGGGCCTCTCTCTTCCTCTTGCTCTTCCTGGGGCTGATGGTCCAGGGGGCTCTTACTCTTTGGAGGCCATGTGGACCCTTAAGGTCCACCACATAGATGCTGTAGCCAAATTCATTGTGATACCAGGAAATAAGTTTGACAGTGTGGCCACTGAGAGCAATGCCAGTCCCAGCATCTAAGATGGAAGAGTGAGTGTCACTGGTAAAGTCATAGAAGACAACTTGGTCCTCAGTGTAGCCCAGGATGCCCTTGACAGGGTCTTCTGATGCCTGCTTCACCACCTTCTTGATGTCATGATTTTTGGCAGCTTTCTCCAGACAGCAGATCAGATCCACGACAGACTCATTAGGGGTGGGGACACGGAAGGCCATGCCAGTGAACTTCCTGTTCAGCTCAGGGATGACCTTGCCTATAGCCTTGACAGTGCTGGTAGAAGCAGGGATGATGTTCTGAACAACCATTTAGCCATCACATGACAGCTTCACAGAGGGCCATCCATGGTCTTCTAGGTGGCAGTGATGGCATGGACTGTGGTCCTGAGTCTCTTCATAATGCTGAAGTTTTTGTGGATGACCTTGGTCAGAGGGGCCAAGTGATTGGTGGTGCAGGACGCATTGCTGACGATTTTGAGGGAGTTGCCATATTTCTCATGGTTCATATCCATCACAAACATGAGGGCACCAGCAGAAGGAGCAGAGATGATGACTCACTTGGCCCCACACTTCAGCTGAGCCCCAGGCTTCTGCATGATAGTGAAGACCCAGTGGACTTCACAACATACTCAGCACCAACATCACCCCATTTGATGTTGGTGGGATCTTACTTCTGGAAGATGGAGATAGGCTTTCCATTGATGACAAGTTTCCTATTGTCAGCCTTGACTGTGCCACGGAATTTGCCATGGGTGGATTCATACTGGAAACGTAGACCATGTAGTTGAGGTCAGTAAGAGGGGTCATTGATGGTGACAATATCAACTTTGCCAGAGTTAAAACAGCCTTGGTAATTAGGTGCCCAATATGGCCCAATCCATTTACTTCAACCTTCACCATCATATCTCAGGGATGCAGCTGGCATTGCACTAGAAGATTTAGCTGTCTGTTGAATGGGGAGGAGCAAAGAGCCCTTACATGATTTTTTTTTAATTTTTATTTATTTATGATAGAGAGAGAGAGAGAGAGAGGCAGAGACACAGGCAGAGGGAGAAGCAGGCTCCATGCACCGGGAGCCCAACGTGGGATTCGATCCTGGGTCTCCAGGATCACGCCCTGGGCCAAAGGCAGGCGCCAAACTGCTGTGCCACCCAGGGATCCCTCTAACATGATTTTTAAAGTCAAATGAAATATGCAGAATCCTCCACTCCTCCACTACAGCACTGAGACAAATGTCTTTCTCCCTAGTGACCATTTGTTGAAATATTTCAAGAGTTGTTTTAAGCTACAAAACTCTAGTTTTCTCATTGTACCCATTATTGCCCTCTTGGTGTACGAAATGTCAATGTTCCTTAAAAGAACGTATTGAGGGTTGGATATAGTAATTTGGATAGGACTGTTCTTTTGTGCCAAGGACAGCAAACATCCTCCTCTGTGGATGTGGAGACCACAGATCAATTCAGCAGCCCAATTGAGGGCAATTTGTGAATCTCTTATGACTTGGCAATTCCATTTCTATTGAATTGTTCTTTACAGCCACTTTACACATGTTTTCAACTTATAAGACTCTTAATATGAATTGCTTTCATCTTCTATTTCTGTTTCAAAATAAAAAAAGAATTTTAAAAATAGAAAAAATTAAATACTTTTAGCTATTTCTTCTTATCAGTTAGCTTTACACCATCTCTCCTAAGCAAAAAAATCTTGCCTGGGAGGAAAAATAAATTAAAATAAAATAAATGGGGATGCCTGGGTGGCTCAGCAGTTGAGTGTCTGCCTTTGGCTCAGGGCGTGATCCTGGAGTCCTGGAATCAAGTCCCGCATCAGGCTCCCCATAGGGAGCCTGCTTCTCCCTGTCTATGTCTCTGCCTCTCTCTGTGTGTCTCTCATTGATAAATAAATAAAATATTAAATTAAATTAGATTAAAACATTTGATTGGCTGCTTTATCAGAGTTTAAAAAGAAAAAGCCCATCTGCCCCCACATCCAGTTGCTTCCCTCACATGAAATCCTAAGATGGTAGGTAGTTCAAGGGAATAGAGTGCTCTAATCCACAAAGTCATATAAACATCCTTGACCTCCAGTAGTGAGTTCAGTAATTTCTTCACTGGTGCTCTAATATCTCTCATCTCCTTGACTTTTTACTATGTTCCCTTCCTTTATCCCCATTACTAGCAACTTTATACAACCGATTTCTGTGCTCTGGCCCTCATACTGCAGATCAATGCTGGAAACTTATGAGAAAGTGTTGACTAATCTGTCAAATTCCTTTTCCCCTCCTAAAAACCTTTTATTAATAATTTCTGTTCTATGGCTATAATTTTATTGTTTTATACCTCTCAGATAACATTTTTTCCCCATTTGTACATTTTATTTATTTTTTAAAATGTAAATTCAATTAATTAATATGTAATGTATTATTAGCTTCAGAGGTAGAAGTCAGTGATTCATCACTCTGATATAAAACCCAGTGCTAAAAAATAAAAAAATAAATAAAAAATAAAAAAAACACCCAGTGCTCGTTACATCACATGCCCTCCTTAAAGTCCATCACCCACTTTCCTCATAGCTCACCCCCCTCTCCTCCAGCAATCTTCAGTTTGTTTCCTGTGACTAAGAGTCTTATGGTTTGTCTCTTTCTCTGATTTTGTCTTGTTTTATTTTTTCTTCTCTTCCACTATGATCCTGTGTTTTGTTTCTTAAATTCCACATACCTCTCTTATGACCTTTTACGTCACAGTCCTGATTTCCACCCTGTTGGCTATCATGGGACATGTGTAATTTGTACTTGTTTCTGAAATTCCAATGATTTTCAAATTTTGTTCCTCCTTAGTTTTTCCCTTTCCAACTTCCAATCTTCCAATTTATTGAATGTTGTCACTAATTAAGGAGATAACTAAATATATATATTTTTTACTCTTCCTCCTTCACACTTGCACATATATACATAGATTACAACACTCAACAGGATTTCCCACTAACAGAGGATAGTTGGAAGAAAGGCAGGCAAGGGCAAGGGGCCCCTGTCCTAAGAGGAAACTGTCCTTAAAAGGAAAAGACTCCATTTGTTATTCTACACCACCCTGAAAGGAGATCTCTAACCTTTCTCATGTAAACAACTATCTGAGGTAGATGAGCACATGGATCAAAACCTGATTGGGTGACAGGTGCATGGAGGGTTAATCAGATTAAAATAGCCCACCAACTATCTCATAAAACCCCCTAGATTTAAATGCCAAAGGATTGGGATGTCTGGGTGGTGCTGCAGTTAAGCATCTACCTTTGGCTCAGGGTGTGATCCTGGAGTCCTGGGATTTAGTCCCACATTGGGCTCCCTGCATGGAGCTTGCTTCTCCCTCTGCCTGTGTCTATGCTTCTCCCTTGCTCTCTCTCTCTCTCTCATGAATAAATAAATAAAATCTTAAAAAAAAAAGTGTTCAGTATGAGATAGTTTTTATGTTTGGTATTTTTTTTTTTAATTTTATTTTTAAGTAATCTCTACACCCAACGTGGAGCTTGAACTTACAACCCTGAGATCAAGGGTTGCATGCTCTATCAACTGAGCCAGCCAGGCACCCCACGTTTGGTACTTCCTACCCAATTTTCATTCTTTCATTTATTAACAAACCTTTACTAAGTGCCTTCTATGTTCAAATAATTTCAATAGTTATTAAGGGGAGATAAATATGTCTGAAATATAATTATTTTCCTATAAGACCCCCAAGTCAGGCATAATTAGACAAGATCACAAATAATTTCAATTTAAAAAAGTGGTAAATTACTTATCTTTTTCAAACAACCCATATCACCTATATGATGAGCAGCACTGAATAGTAGGGTGAAGTTCAATAGCGTATATTTGACATGGCCACAGTCAATAGAGTTTTTTGCTTTCTCTAATCTATACTTCTCAGCCTGGTATTGAATGTAGAGAAAATGAATTAGGGGAGTAGCAAAGGATTTTGGACTCGCATGACAGGAACAGTGCATCATGGGGTGAAGAGACTAGAAAACTAGACAACCAAGTACAGTAGGATATGTGGACCAGAAAGGGATTGGCATGTTAGAAGAGTGAATAGGGCATTCTCCAAAGAAGATATGCAAATAGCCAATAAAGTATATGAAAAATACTTAACATTACTCATTAGAGAAATGCAGATTAAATCCACTATGTGGGCAGCCCAGGTGGCTCAGTGGTTTAGTGCCACCTTCAGCCCAGGGCCTGATCCTGGAGACCCAGGATCGAGTCCCACTTCAGGCTCCCTGCATGGAGCCTGCTTCTCTCTCTGCCTGTGTCTCTGGCTCTCTCTCTCTCTCCCTCTCTCTCTCTCTGTGTCTCTCATGAATAAATAAATAAATATTAAAAAAAAATAAACCCGCTATGTGATACTACTTCATACCCATTAGGATGGTAACAAGGAAAAATAAACAACAGCAAAAACAAATTAGAAAATAGAAAATTTTGGTGAGGATATAGAGAAATTACAACTCTCATACATTTCTGGTGGGAATTTAAAATGGTGCAGTCTCCTTGGCTATTCATAATAGCCCAAAGGTAGAAAAAAACCCAGTGTCCATCAACAGATGAATGGATTAGAAAAATGTAGTATGTGCATAAAATGAGACATTATTCAGCCTTGGAAATCAATTAAATTTTGATATATGCCCCAACATGGATAGATCTTGATAATATTATGCTTTGAAGTCTGATAAGTCAGACACAAAAGGACAAATATTGAATGATTCCACTTATATGAGGTACTTAGTATAGGCAACTTCATAGATTCAGAAAAAAAGATGCTATCAGGGGCTGAGGGAAAGTGGGAAGAAGGAGTTATTGTTTAATGGATACAGAGTTTTGCTGAGGATGAGCAAATGTTTTCATTTTGGGTAAAGATAATAATAATAGTTATACAATATTGTGAATGTTTTAAATGCCACTGAAATGTATTCTTGTGAATCATTAAGATGATGAATATTATCCTATGTATATTTAACCACAATAAAAAAGTCTTAAAATAAAATACAAAGGAAAAAGAATATATAGGGTTAAGGAAAAATAGGCTTAAAGTAGAAGAAAAGCAAATTTCACAGGTTAAGAGAAGGGGAAAATGGAAAGAGTGAATTCAATATTCTTTTATACAGAAAAGATTCAGTATATGGTAGAGACAAAGGTCACGTGGAGAAATGAGTAGAAAGAAAATAATTGTAGAACATTTTTTGGGGGGATGAAATTTCCACTATGGGGTGTGAAAATGAATATTATAGTAAGGTTGTAGCTTGACTGCTCACAGCTAACCCCCTCCCTAAGCATTGCCCTCCGTGGAACGCCCTAGAGGCAGTCTGCAGGTAATTACTGCTCTGTACATGGGTTACAAAGGCCTTACTTTGGGACTCTGAAGGGCCACCCAGCTCCAGAACTGCAGGTAGGACTGGCTGAGGCCTCTGTCACTTCCCTCTCCCCGTTCTGTTTCTCCTTTTGTTGAGTCCTTGTTTCTTCACTCTTATAGATGTTTTTCTCTCATGTACTTTCCAACAAACTTTCTATATGCAAATATATACCTTAGAATCTGTTATCTAGAGAATGTAGCCTAAAACAAATATTGGGTTACAATCCTAACCAGGTGAGAAATTCACATTCCTTTGCTGATATAATCATTTGAGAAAGGATAATTTTGTCATGACTCAATTTTGACAGCTGGAAAAACTAGGTTAGATTTTATTTTTAAGAATCACCACCATTAATTTACTTATTCATTTATTCTCTTATTCATTTACTCCTCTAATATTTGTTGACTGTCTACTATGTGCCAGACTCTGCCAGGAAAATAGTCAAATAAATGAGAAACTCTAATACTACTTATTAAATAATAGGATATCAGTACTCTTCCAGAAGAAACTATAATTAAACCTCAAAGTTTAATTCTGTCAAAGTAGTTATAGTTCTAATTTCACAGGGGATAGAATCTTCCATTAAAATGATCTGCTGTTAGAAAACTTTATATAATAAAGTTTTATTTATCCTTAATAATAAAGGATATATTATCTACACAAACCTAAGGAGAGGCAAAATCATAAGCACAAAGGACAATAATTATTAAAGTATTGTCTTGACTTACTTGTTCATTGTTGCCACCAAAGTTAAACTTGAACATCATATAATTTTATTCTGTTATCAAGAAAAAGAAGAAAATAGATTTAACAAATGATTTTATGTTTTCTCTATAATCTATACACATTAAAAATACTTGCTTACAGGGGTGCCTGGGTATCTCAGTCAGTTAAGCATCTAACTTTGGCTTAGGTCATGATCCCAAGGTTCTGGGATGAAACCCCACATCATGCTGAGCAGGGAGCCTGCTTGTCTCTCTCCCTCTGCCCTTCCTTATGCCGGTGCACATGCCCCCCTCCCCCCCCGCAATAAATAAATAAAATCTCAAAAAAAAAAAAAACTTGCTTATGACAAATCTCAAATGTACACAAAAATTTATAGGGAAACAAGTGATCTTCTCATAACCTTTAACTACCTTCCTTTGTAGCCAATCTTGTTTCATCTATACCTATATCTGCTTCTCTTCCTCTCATATTATTTTGATGCAAATCTCAGCCATTGATTGTATAGTTACATATGTTTCAGTGTATCTCAGTAAAATGTACGGACTCTTAAACCCACATTCAGAATAAAGTTACCTGTCTGTAGAAGTAAGATATATTGAGGGGATCATTAAGGAATTGCCCAGAAGAGTTAGAAACTTTCCATATCCAATCAACATGCTCTTAATGAATGTGAGCTGTAGGCATTGAGTGCCAAGAGGTAGCAGGTTCCAGGTATGCAGGTGCTTTGTCAGCCCCTGTGAAAACTTTGGCTACTACTTGTAGTAAGATATGAAGGGTTTTAAGCAGAGCAGAGATCCAATACTAATCTCGTCATTTTAAAAGGATTACTCTGGTTGCTGCTGTGTTGCAAATGGACTATAGAGGTTCTGGAGCAAGAACAGAGAGACCAATTAGGATGAAGTTTCTCACAATTTATTGTGCATATAAATCACAGGGAATCTTGTTAAAATGTAGATTATGTTTTACTAGATCAAAGATGAGGACTGAGATTCTGCATTTCTAACAAACTCCCAAGTGATGCTCATGCCCATGGTGTAAACACACCAAACATTGTTTAACAAGAAATTAAGAGACAATTACAGACATCCGCATGTTAGATAATGTGGCTCAAAATGGGTAGAGGTGGAAAGTAGTAGGGTTGTAAGGAATGATGGAACTGTAGGTTTGGATATGAGGTATGAGAAAAGACAAATCAAAGCTCATTCCAAAGTTTTTAGCTTGAGACAACTGGAGAGGTGGGGAATCATGTAGGAGGAACATTTTGGCAGGAAATCAGAAATATGATTTTTGACATCTTAATCTTGAGATACCTGTGAAACCCACAAATGATGAAGATGAGTAGATGATTAGATACATGAGTCTGAGGTTCAGGGAAATAGTTAAGATTGCAGCTGAGATTTGTGGGTCTATATACAGCATTTAATGTCATGAGAATGCAGACCATTTAGAGAATGAATACAGTTAGAAATAAAAAGAGGTTCTAAGAAAGAGCCTTTGGACCATATTACATTTAGGGGTTAGAAAGATGAAGATAAATTAGCAAAAGAAACTAAGAAAATGCAGCCCTGATTAGGAGAACTAAGATAATGTGTGTCTTGGAAAACAGTGATGAAAATGAAATTAGCAAGACTACAGTGGGACTGACAAATACAACCTATCAGGCTCAGATCTAGGATGCCCCATAAATTTATACTTAATTTTGAGCATTTTAAATTGAAATTGACATTTCAGGTCATGAAGCTGTCTCAAGAACAGTTTAGGAAGGAGGGAGTATGTATTTACAAAGCTGACATAGGATCTAAATAGCAAATCATTTGTACTTAGATTTAGTTAATTCACTGAAACAACTAGACTTCGGTAAATAATTGGTTTGCATTTTTCTTCTTATCTGGAAGAGACTATTTACATAAAATTGTTATTTTGGCATTATGCATAACTTAAAAATAAAACGTCTTTGTCCCATCAGATAGCATGTAATCTTTTATATTGGGTATTACATGATGTTTTTGTGCTGATCACCTGGGACCTCTTTTTAATTCTACTGTGTGACCTTGGTCTCATCACCTGCCTCAGTTTCCTCACTAATAGGAAAAATTAATCCTTATCTAACCTAGGTCACAGAGTTGTCAAAACAATAATACGATAACAAGCTTATATGGAGATATCAATATTCTAGGAATAGCATATGTTTCTGGAAATAATAGTAATGAAAGAATCTCCTTTACCCACCTTCTCAGTTGAGTGATTCCTAACTACATCTTATGAAATTAGTATTTTTTCCAATATTATATGAAGGGCTCACAAGTGACTATCTTGAAGTTATTTTACCATTACTTAATCATCTTGACCCATATGAACACTAATTTCACATGGTTCAAGTTAATTTTTCAGAGTTTTTGATAGTAGGAAAGAGAAGATATTTGATATTCTAGAGTCTGCTGGGTTTTCTTTTTTCCATCATAGCAAATAAGAATATTTCTACTTAGTCCTAAATGGGAAGTCTCCGTGTTTCTTTTCCATATCCAGAAACAAACTCTCCACTTCTGTCCCTGAGTCTCTAAAATGCTCAAGAGACTCAGCACTCAAGACTCATCAGCTCAAGACTGATCATAGGAAGATGGAAAATGAAAGAAGGAAAAGGTGAGAAGAAGCAATAGCAGCATAAAGGTATTTCTCCCTCTCCTTTTCTTCCTTCCTTGCTTATCACTTCTCTTACAACTGTTTATTTAAAACAAATAAAATTAGCTTTATGTGTTCCAGACTAAAAATGGTAAGTGACAAAATGTAATTGGTGTATCAGTCAGGAAAAGCTAGGTTATGGTGCAGCAACAAATAAGTCTCCAAGTCTCAGTAACAGAAAACAACATTTTTTTCCCCACCACAATTATTTTACATGTTTAAGCTGTTCTTCAGGGGCTCTTTACTCATGGTAATCACTCTGGGATTCAGGTTATTGAAAATACCATCCTGATAAGAGCTTCCAATGTTATTAAGGCAGTGGAAAGGGACACTGAGAGTCTTACATGAATACTTAATATTTTTCACAGAGATAACAGATCACTTTTGCACACATTTCTTCAACTAAAAAAATCATTCATTTGTACCTAATTTACCATGTGCCAAGAAGGATCAGCATTGGATGGCTCATTTGTGGGCATCCTCTTGTGACTGCCACTAATATCTAATGAAGGAGTGGGGTGATAATAATTGTTCTCACTCAAAGGTTATTGTGAGGATTTATATTAACACATAAGTTTACATTAAAGTAAGCTTTATTATATGAATTAAAATTTAAAAAAATTCATACAATAAGTATTTTTATAAAACTAACAACTTACATTGAGACCATGATTGGTTAATTATTCTCTGGGAGACTTACATGTAAGTCTTACATGTAAATAAAAGATAAGGATTACATGTAAGTCCTTATCTTTTTTTTTATGTCATTCTACTTCTAGGTTTATAAAATCATTAATATATCAAGATAATTTTCATGTTTAAATAACTAGTGACTTCCTTTCATTGATGAAAATAGAGCTTGGAGGAGAAAAATCAATTTTATCACTCCTAATACACACGTACAAATTCACAATCTATTTTCCTATCAAATATTGTTTAGATGGAATGTTAAATCCTCTTGCAAGGAATTATACATGATCTTATGCATTGTAAATAAAATAACTTGTCTTTGTCAACTGTCAACCAAGCTTTCAAAAATCTATTCCATCAAGTACTTCACAATGAGTTATGTAGATAACAGAAAAGCCATCTCTGTTGTGTGTTAACATATATATGCCTCTGAAAAATTTTGGTAGGAGGCAGTTAAAGTCAGTATTAGATAGCAGGATGAAGTCAGTTCTAGTCCACAGACCTGACTAGTCTAGACTTCAGAAAGTGTCTATGAAGGTAAAATAAAAAAAACTGTGCAATGAGTTTCATCCCTGTAGACAGTATCAATCTTGATAAAGTTAAAAAAAATAAGGCAGGTTTCTCTCAGTGTATTTCTTTTGCACTGAATTATCTTGATAGTAGTTTTAACTCTCCACTATACTTCAGGAGTTCGTTCTAAAGCAAAGTTGTAGTTTGGCAAGTAACCACCAATCATTTGGATAGTAAAGTAGACAATTCAGGTCATTGCATTAAGTAGGATAGCTAGAAATCTGTAGGCCTGGCTGGAATGATGAGAGTGAAGAACTACAAAACCTTTATGCATCTGCACTTCATGGGTTAGATTGCTCTGTCTTGCAATTTTCTTCTAATGAGGTCTTTTTTTCCAGATTATGCCAACCTGAGGCACATAAGAAATAATGTGATCACAAAATATTCAAATCCTAGAAAAGCTTGTTGCTTTTCTAAACTTTATGAAATATGGAAGGAGATTCAGGCATATTATAAACATGATAATTTGTAAAAACAAATTAGAAAGTAATAATTTTAATATATATAAAGTCAAAGATGAATATAATGTAGATGTAGAAAACCAGTAAGAGTCTGAGGGCAATAGAATTTTGCTACATCAAGAAGGGAAAAACCACATTCTCCGGAAGTAAATATTATTATTAGGTATTTTTTCCCCAGAATCTAAGGAAATTTATAGTAATGTATTTTATTCCCAGAAATTAATAAAAATAAATCACACAATTCCTAGAAAATACAACTTAAAAGTTGCCATTACAGAAAGGAAATACTCTGTTAGTAATTATTACCAAGAGAAGAATTTATTTCCTTAAGTGAAAAATAAAACTGGAAAGTCAAAAACTTTTGATTTTTCTTTTTTAGAAAAGGAGTATTTCTAACAATACTTTGATGGGCTGGAAGAGCCTATGAAATTAAAATTTTAACTTTTTAACAGAAAAGATCATTCTTATTATTGTGCAAAGTTCTTAAATGATGGTAAGATTGGAAAAGAAGGTCAAATAGAGAATAAATATCATTTCACAGATACAATTTTTTATTACCAAAAAAGAATTGACTGTCTGATCTAAATTCCTTCAGAAGAATGCCCTTTGAAAGATGTACATACAGCTGCTACTGGACTGTAAGAAGCTCCCCTTTTGAATCAGAGAAAACTTTATTGTCCTCAAGATGGTGTGTTTTTTTCTTCTAATAGTCCTTTTATTTCTTCCTTGCAATTGAAGATGCTAATTATTATAAGCTAATACACTCAGATTTTTATAAAAGCAGATGTTCTGAGTTTTAAATTCAAATTATATTGTTAAGAAGCATCCTTTTACTCATTTTTCTTCTCCTTGTCCTCCCTCTGCCCTTTATTCTATTTTCAATTCCTTTATTATTCACAGATCTTTTCATAGATTTCCGTCCCTCAGAAGATTATGGTCTTCCAATGTTAAACCACTTAAATCTGTCCTGCTAATGGAAATGCTTTTTTTCAGTGGTTAAGAAGCACATTGCTTTTGACACGGCTGAGTCTAAATTTCCTCCCTCATTCTTTTATGTAGCTTTTATTTTTCTCACTGTACACGTTTTCCCCCAAATGCATTTTACGGTTTGCTTTCGTAATTGCCAATATTATAATACCTGTTATTTATATGATATTATACAGCTTTATAAAGCACTTTCATTTCTTTATTTATTACATTGTACTTCTTCTAAATGTATCTTTTAAAACTTTTTTTCTTGTGGCAAATAAGTCCTAAATGAAGTATAATATCTTTGAGGGCCATCTCTTGCCAAAATAGTTTTAACTACTTTTAGAATTATATTAATCCTGGAGTTTAAATAATTTCTGAAATATATTAATCCTGGAATTTAAAGCTATAAAGCATGAACTACTATCAAATATTTCATCCCAAAGTTACTTTAGATAAAGTATGTTTGTTTCTTTTTTTCTTTTTTTTTTCTTTTTTCCTACAGGCTGACTATTAGGGATATTACTAGTTTCAGTTTGGAAGAACGATCCCAAGATGTTAGCTTCTTTAAAAGTTAAGTATTTCTTGGGGGATATCTCTGGCTCTACATATGAGATGGTCACACACTGGATCGATTTTAAAGTGAATGCTAACTTATGAATATAACGTTAGTATTTTTTTATTCCAGCAGGATTATCTTCTTGGTCCTGAAGAGTACTATATCTTTATTGAGGAAAAGTAAACATTAAAAAAAATTTTCTTATAAAAACAAATTATTACAGTTAATTTTCATTATGAAAACAGAACAAAATAAATTTTAGTTTGTCTATAATAGTGAACACAGCTTGTGATATTTCTTTTATTTTATGAGATTTGAGGAGAACATATTCATAGCTGAATTTGTTATACTGAAATCTCTCTTTAGACACTTGAGACACTCTGTCTACTATTAGAGTTAATGGGAGGTGGAATTAGCCATGATGATGTGTTAGCTGTTGGATAGCATTTTTATTATCATTTTTCTAAGCTCTTTTTCTTATTTCACCCTCCTAAGGATTTCTTGAATTAGGTTCTGTATAAGAAATTATGCTTAACCTTAGCAGCTTAAAACATTTATTATCTCACAAATTTCTGAGGGTCTGAAATCTGCAAGCAGCTTACCTGGTTGGTTCTGGCTCTGGGTCTCTCTCTAGAGGTTACAGTCAATACACCAGCTGGTGCTGTAGTCATCTTGAGTCTTGACAAGGTTGAAGGATCTAATTGCAAGTTCACTCACATGGCTATTGGCAGACTTCACTTCCTCACTGTCTGTTGGCCAGAGACTTTAGTTTCTGGCCATGAACCTCCTCATAGGCTGATTTAATATTAATGGCAAGTGGGAGATTCCAGATGACAGATACAAAGAGATGAAGGAGGAGATGGAGAAGGAGAAGAAGAAGAAGGCATGATTATCTAAGAAACCATAGTCTTTTTAGTAACCTAATCTCAGAAGGGATCTACCATAACTTCTGTTGTATGCTGTTGGTCACAAATCTGCCCTGATACGATGTGACAGGGGACTACATATGGGTGTGAACTCCAACTACATATGGGTGTGATGAAGATCACTGGAAGTCATTTGGGAGGCTGGCTACCACAATAGGCAATCAGGCATTATAAAGATAAATCACCAAAGGCCCTGGAAAACATTTGCCTTGTTGTAGATCATACACATAATTTAGTGGCTTTGACTCTAGCAATAGATTTTCTACATGAGAAGCTTATGTTTTTCACAAGTTTTTTTTCCTAGAATCATTGGTTCCTACATGATGATAAAAAGGTACCAGTTAAAAAGACTAAAACAATTTTTTAAACATTTTATTTATTTATTCATGAGAGGTACAGAAAGAGAGAGGCAGAGACATAGGCAGAGGGAGAAGCAGGCTCCTTGCAGGGAGCCCCATGTAGGACCGGATCCTGGTACTCCAAGATCATGACCTGAGCTGAAGGCAGATGCGCCCAACCACTGAGCCACCCAGGAGTCCCACCAGTTAAAAGATTAAGTTACTGGATTCCATGAGACGTTTTTCAATTTATGACTGGCTAGTTTTTGAAGTAAACTGAGTGAGGTCTTCTGTACATGTGCCATTCCTTTCAGCCATACACTGAACTAGAGCACCATTTATATAGAAAATGTAATGCCTCCTGTTTAATTTTGGATCACACTCTCCTCCCTAATTTCATTTTATACACCAGCCAAACCAGAAGTTGTATGGAGAGTTGTAACTGCAAAGGCCTTTTGTTTTTTTTAAAGATTTTATTTATTTATTCATGAGACACACAGAGAGAAAGGCAGAGACGTAGGCAGAGGGAGAAGCTCCCTCACAGGGAGCCCGATGTGGAACTTGATCCCCGGACTGGGATCACTCCCTGAGGCAAAGGCAGGCACTCAATCGCTGAACCACCGAGGCATCCCTGCAAAGGACGTTTATGTCATAAGTGCAAAGATATTTAAGTTATACAAGAGAGCAATGGGGGGAATGGTGTCTTTGAGGAAGCTTAAATGTGGTTAATGTTTTTATCTATGAAGCAGTAAGTAAAAAATATGTGGTAATTAACAGGAGAATTTTCTGAATTGTTCAGTCAAACCATTAAAAAAACAAGTTTATATAACTAAGAACTTACTGTAACCAAATTAATCATTAACTATTTCCATCGTAAGACTCTTATCATCAACACACTGTGTTAGTCATTGTACTTCCTGCTAATTATTGTTTATAACTCTTCAACATCGTAGTTGTGGTCCTCTGAAATTGAACATTTACCTCTCTCAACAGCTCCCATTCCTCAGTTCCTGTGATCCATGTTTGCTGATTCCTAACATTGAAAGGGTTTTCACATATCTGTATTCCTCAGTAGTTTCGCACATGCATCCACTCCTCTGATAGATGCAAACATACCAGGCACAGGATTAGATGATGGGTGACAATAAAGAAGAAGGCAGACCAATTGCCTCCTGTCATGGGTTTTTTGTTTTCTCTGTGGCAGATATTCCTGAAGAAATAATTATAGAAAAACATATTAAAGTATAATTTTAAAAAATTGTATGGTAGAAGCAGATGAAGGGTCACAGCATTATACAAGGAGGGGATCTAACCTGATGTGCATAGGGGGAGAGCAGTAGATAGTCTCCCTTGAGGAAGTTTATAATGGCCAGAAACTTCTGTGAGGATCAACACAGGCAGATGCTCAGGTATGTTTAAAGTTGATGTTTGTTTTGGACATGCAATTAATTTAAGTGGGAATTCTACAGCCAAGTGCAAAGTTATAGATATTATGTTACTATCCTTTGAACATTACTGTAAATATTTGAGCATTAGCCAACTGTTTCACACAAATAGGTAAAAATAAGGCAGGAAGTTAAGCACAGAATTAAAGATAACTTGATATACTTGGTTATGATTAAAGTACTTACTCATACACTTCCTAAACTTTTGTTAAATGTTGTCCCCTGGTAGCAAGAAAACGAATCTTGGAATCAGAAAATTTGGAGTTGAATCTTCACTTTGGCATTACTGCTTTGGGGAACAATCTGAGGCTTTCTGCGATTTAGTCATTGAGGTAATGAAGATAAAGTACAGTTGACCCTTAAACAACATGGGTTTGAACTGCATGGATCCACTTATATGAAATTTCTTTTCAAAAAATACAGTAGAACAATGTAAATGCATTTTCTCTTCTTTCTGATTTTTAAAAAAATTTTATTTATTTATTTATGAGAGACACAGAGAGAGAGAGGCAGAGACACAGGCAGAGAGAAGCAGGCTCCATATGGGGAGCCTGATGTGGGACTCAATCCTGGGACTCCAGGATCATGCCCTGGGCCGAAAGCAGGCGCTTAACCTCTGAGCCACCCAGGCATCCCTTCTTTCTTATTTTAACAACATTTTCTTTCCTCTAGCTTACTTTAGTAAAAGGAAACAGTATGTAACATGTATAATATTCAAAATAGGTTGCCTGCCAACTCCTTATGTTATTGATAAGTCTTCAGGCAATAGTAAGCTATTAACAGGTACATTTTTAGGGAGTCAAAATTACATGCAGCTTTTCAATTGCACAGGGTTTGATGCCCCAACTCCCTCACTGTTGACTATATTTAACAACAGCTGGGACATTGCTGGTCTTTAATCCATGTGGCTATCATCAACATCATTATTACTAGTATTATTTGCCAAGGTGAAAAATAAACCAGATAAACTTGAGCCATAGTACTTGTTACATAATTCAATTGTGGAAATGCCATTAAAGTTTCAGGATCTCAATACAGGACTCTAGAACTACATTTGTAATTATCATTATCCCAGAATACTGGACTACTGTGTGCTCTGTAGAGAATGTGGTAATATATTCTAATTCAATAATTAGAGGTATTGAAGAACCACAGGTTATGCATAAAAGAACAGGAAATGACTAAATAGCCTTGATTTTGGAAACTTGTATTTATGGTTATGCTAATGTATGTAATTAGAAACTACTTCGTGAAACCGGGAGTCCTGGGACTTGGTGGGAGAAGGACGCAGAGGTTTCAAGAACACTGTCAGCCCTGCTACAAATATTGGCCTTCAGAGCGTTGGTGACAGACAGTAAGCAGACGTGTGGCTCGGGCAGATTGTGTTTTAGATGGCTCACCAGGGGGTAGGGGAAGGTGGCCTGAACCAGAAGCAGAAGAGCTGGTGATAGATCCCTTAATAAGGTGGGTAAAATTAGCTGAGGAACTGAACTGATGAGATTAAAAGCATTATTATAATTATCACTTTAATAAAAGTAAGCAATGGTGATGGCCTGATACAAATGAATGACTCTTTAGGAGACAAAACTGGAAGGAGGTTTGGACGAACTGGATGGAATAAAGGAAGGAGGGGTGTTTAAGGAAATGGATGACTCTGAGATAGCAGTGGTATTGACAGAAAGGCAAGGGCAAATTTAGAAAAATATATTTCAAGCGTAAAAGTCACCCAGACCTGGTGATTAAATGGAAGGGTGGAGGCAAATGAAAGACTCACGGAGTCTCCAGAGAGGTGCCACCTCTCTTGAGCAGCAGAGTGTACCTAGAAATACATTTGGAAGGGAAGTTTATAATCTCTGCTTTAATCCCATCTGTTGACTTTAAAATGCTTATGGGACATCCATCTGATTATAACAGATAGATGCGACATGACATGCATCCGTCCTAAAGATATAAGCCTGGAAAATATAAATGGATATGTGATAGCTGGCCATAGGTGAAGGACATCTCTCAGGAAGCATGGATTGAGTGGGAAAGCAGAGCATCCTCAATTTATCCCAAGCCCTTATTCATCCAATCTGTTTGTTTACCAAGAAACATCTTTCAAATGGGTCCCCTTTATTATATTATTCCATGCTAAGATCCTGACCAGGCCCTTTGCTCTTTCTGTCTTAGAGAGTCTCCTGAAAACATTATCTGTCTCTAATTTCCTCCTTTAGTGCCATTAGGGTTTTCTTTCTGTAATGAAAATCTGTGATCATCTAATTTGGTGATTAAAGCCTGGTAATAATAAAAAATAAATAAATAAAAGCCTGGTAATACCTCTTCACTGGGTACAGAGCTTACGCCCAACTTTGTAACATGAAAATACAGGCTCATCTCCTTCTACACCTTCCCGCTTGCCTAAGTCCTCACCAAACTTAACAGTATCTCCTGAGCACATCATGTATGAATAGCATGCAGTAGTATCATGATCTACTACTCAGCCTTCAAGTTCCACTAAAATGCCATTCTGTGTTCTGACCTCTTCTCTGACTTTTGAATGCCCATCCTATTCCCAATTCAGCCTTGTCTGTGTATGTGCACATCTATGTCTGTGTTCACCTTTGTTCACATTTTCATGAGCCCTTTAAAGATAACTGCATTATCTTTTTCATCTTGCTGTCCCATTGCTGGCCCATAAAAATCAACCAGGACTTACATGAACTTTAAGCACAATTGAAGTTTAAACTGTAACTGGTGATTTTATTTTATTTTATTTTATTTTATTTTATTTTATTTTATTTTACTTTTTTTTTTTGTAACTGGTGATTTTAAATAATATTAAGCAATTTCCTGATTTAAAAAAAGGCTCTTAGAAAAGCATTGGGTACTTTTTATTCCTTATTAATTAAACAGAAAAACATTTTTTTCCTACTTATCTCAGGGCCATCTATCTTTAAAAGGATCAAATATTGGGGTGCCTGGGTTGCTTAGTTGGTTAAGTGTCTGACTCTTGATTTTGGCTTAGGTTGTGATATCAGGGTCCTGGGATCAGGCCAGTGTTGAGCTTCTTGCTCAGCAGTGAGTCCACTTCAGGATTCTCTCTCTCTCTCTCTCTCTCTCTCTCTTTTCCTGTGCCCCTCCCCCTGCCCACAAAGGCTCTCTCTCTCTCAAATAATCTTTAAAAAAATAAATAAATAAAAGGATCAAATGCAGTACAGAATAAGTTGGTATATGTAAATTTTATAGAAAATTAACACACCTCCATAAAAACAGCCTTTACAAAATAATTACTATTACCTTATTTGGTTATAAAAATTGTACATATTCTTTGTAGAAAAAAATAGAAATGATGTAGTTCTAGCACTACTTCTCTCCCTCTTCCTTCAGGCTTAGAAATGGGAACAGCTCCTGTCTGTTGCTAACTAAAAGAAAGACCCTGCTTTCACCTTTATAATTAGAATATTATTAAATTACACAGTTTAGTGTACTATTTCTGTTCTGGAGCACTAACTGATAGACCTCATCATTCCTTTCAGTTTTCCTAATAGAACTCCAACTTGGTTTATTCATCCACCCTTCTGCCTCCAGCTCATGTGACTCAGAAAAAGATGACCTCCATCTTCAGCTCCAGGATGAGATCCTCATTGGTATATGTCATCATGAAATTCTCTTCCCCCTTACTAGGAATAGGCCTGGAAAACCAGGCTTAAAACAATCGGGGTACATGGTGACTGCCATCACGCCACATTGGATGAGTATAGAGCTTAAGGTACCCTCAGTCATACTACAAGGGGAAGTTTTATTTTATGGCTGAGGAAGCACTTTTATCTCCTATCTCTTCTGCTGAACTGAACAAAGGAGATGACTGTCCTAGTTGTTGCTGGCAGCTCTTTTCCAATCATGAGGGAAGCCAGCCCAAGGATGAAATTAACCCAAAAAAGAGGGCCAAGAGAAATGCCAAGACAAAACTGAAGACTTGGTCACACCAAACCTGGAGTGTGGCTTAATTCTAGATTCCTGTCCCATTAGATCAGGTGTTTCTTATTTTTAAAGCCCACTTGAGGAAATTCCTAATTCTTGCAGCACAGAATTTCCAAACTGCTATGATTTTGCAATAGCTAATATTTATTGAGTGCTTCCTATTTGACATGCACAGTACCAAGCACAATAAACCACAGGGTAGGGACTATTATTAACGTTATTGTCCATATGAGGAAGCTAAGGCTTTGAAAGTTTCATTAATTAGTCTTGGCCACATAACTATTAAGTGCTTCAGTTGTAATCCAAATCTGGGTTTGTGGCATTACAGCCTTCCTCTATGTGCAGCACGGCACTCAGTTTGACCTGCACTCACTTTTAGACAACTACAGCATGACCATACCCCAGTAGCTCACTCTCAAGCAACTGAGGCATTGCCAGAAGATTCACCTCCAGATTACCTCATATTCTGATAGTAGAGATAAGTCATGTTGATGTACAGAGTTAAGTGTAGGGCAAAGGGTAACAGTAAAGAAATGCATAGTTAAAACTCAAGTAAGGGGGACAATCTGAAGGTGAGATTACTACTGTTCACCGCGGTGATGATAATAGCAATCTATAGAATTCATGCAAATGCACTGGGAAAATAATCAGGTATAGGCTTAAATAGAGTTCTAGGGTCTGTGCCAAGGGAAATGATTTGTAGATGATCTCACTTGGTAAGAATATGCCAATATCATACTTTCAGTACAAGTTTTAAATAAAGTTTGAGATTATAAAAGGCAATCAAGATACAGATTAAAATCTGAGTAAGTGAAATTGAAGTCTTGTATTTACTTGACGTTTGTTTTAGTATCAATACATATATGTAAGCTGAATCGAATTTCCAATCACGTCTGAATTATACCTTCAGAAATTCAGTGTAAGACTTTGTTTCATCAGTCTTGCCTTCTCCAATAATAATTTGTATTTGCTCATAAACAGATTTCTTGGTTCTGATTGAAGTGGCTTTTTTTAAGCATTGAAAGGAGAAAAATATTGGCCTGAACCAAGCTTTTGTCTTCATGGGGCTGCTGTTTAAGTGGTGTGACTGAATCAGATGAAGCAGCCTCATGTAGGCACTTTGACACAAAGAATTTCAGAGCCAAGTCTAATGACAGCATTTACTCTTAATATGGATGATGTGAGAACAGAAACATAATGTTTATTAGCAGCCCTTACGAAAACAGTAGCTAAAAGAAAGAGCAAAGAAGATGAAAACGGGAAGTACTCAGCAGAGAGCTCCCATTTTTCTTGTGAAATTAATTCACATTATAGGGTGTGCTGCCTTGAATGAATTTCCTTCCTTTTACACTCCCACTTAGCTTTCCTTTAAGTGTCAAATGAAGCGGGTGGTGGAAAATGCGGTGCACCAGTCATTTTGACATTCCTTTGCAAATTAATCAGGCTTTGATAGTACAGGTCGGCTCTACCAGGCAGGGGGGCTTTCAGCTTTGGGAATCTGGCAGGAGTTCAAGAGCAACGTGTTGCTTTGAACTCACTTGTTAGCCGTGCAAAATAAACACCATCCACCTTGCAATAAAAAAGCATCAGCAGGAGAAAAAAGAGAACATTCGAAACCCCTCCCTTGAGACTTCAAAACCCTCGCTGGGGCTGCTAAATTAGGACAGGAAAAATAAGGCCTGCTTGTGAAAAGAAAGGAGGGGAAAAGAACTATCCTTCAACAAACACACACAAAAATTACAATCACCGAGAACTAATTATGTTTTCATGATCACAAATGCATTGAGAGTCTGAAAGCTCACGGACGCATCCTGATGCTGCTATAAAATGTTTCCTGGCTAATTATTTGCTAGTACAACTGTTCACTTCCTGTGGCGGATTTATGCTAAATCCTGTTATTAGTCTTGCTCTGCAATTGCCATTGTCTATGACTAGAAGCAAGGCTGAAAGGCTACAGTCAGCCTTTTATTACACAACATTGAATGGAGATTTGACCCAATGTCCGACCACTTCCCCCCTTTGGTTTTTATGTGAGCTCGCTGAGCCTTTTCCTATAAATCACAGGATTCCAATGAACTTTTACTCTTTTTTCTCTCCTTTCAACTCTACTACTTTGTGTGTGTGTGTATGTGAGTGCACACTTAAAAAATAAACCACGCCATTTCTTTTTCTCTTTAATGGTAGTTAAAACCTTTCATCATATACAATTTCTAGTTCTTGCTCCAAAAAGATGTATGAAACCCATTTTTGATGACTTGATTTAGGTCAGTGCCTGAAATGGGGAGTGGTAAAAATAAATAAGACAAAACAATCATTAAAATAATTCACATTTTAGCAAGGATATATTCATAAATAAATGTGCAAAGTATCACTGCTATAGAAAAATGAAAAACTATAATAGCTATGATAAAAACAAAATACTTTCAGTAGAAATCCAACTAAACATTTTCTAGAATATTTGATATGTTGGGCATTAAAAACAAATTTGATTACACCTTTAATATAAATTCTCCTTCAGATAAAATTACCACAAATATCATGAATGATCTAAGAGAAGTTTTCTCAAATATAGTTTGTCCTTTTTTTTTTTTTTTTTTTGGTTCGTACTATTCTAAATCTTCAAGATACAAATGTAGTATATTCTTGATTTGTGGTGCTACTATATTCAAGAATTTAACCACTATATTTGAAAGCTGTCCTCAGATTTAGAAATCAAATGTTAAAGATTTGTGTAAATTGTAGATTTTTAAGAGCAAAGTAGATTATGAGAAGGAAAAAGTTAGAATGATAACAAAGGCTTGATTTCCAGATTATTTACTCCATTTCCCTCCTAGTTTTTAATGGTTGCATGCACATCTCTGTTATTCACTCTTTCTTTAAAAATTGTTGTCAAAATTACATCTGCAAGAATTCACAGGAGTAATCCTTGGCAAGTTTTAACATTTTCTCACAGATCTTTTTCTAACATTCATTTAGATGCTTCAGAATCTATCTTTATTGCAAATAGCATTTGTCCCTGAAATTATGCTAGAAAATTCATCCAGAGGCACATATGTTATGTCCAGATTTTTTCTTTTTAATTATAAAGTACTTTAGGCAACCCAAAACAGACACTAGTTAAATAAACTACACTATAACCAAACTATGGGATATTACAAAGCCATTAAAAAAAAAAAAAAGAAGAAGAGGAAGAAAGAAAGAAGGAAAGAAAGAAAAACAGAAAGAGAGGGGTAGGTTTATAATGTATGAAAAGATGTCCACGATCATTTTTGAATGAAAAGATTTAAGTAGCAAATAATGTGTATAGAAAAATGTCATTTAAAAAAGAAACCTATATAAATGTACCCAGAAGAGTTCTAGAAAGTTATGTACCAGCTCATGAACAGGCCATTCCTAAGGACACATAAAAGAAGGACATAAGGGGGTCATTGTCACTATTTGCCTAACATAACCTCGTAGTATTTGTTTTTTTTTTGTTTTTCAAAACACACTGTTCTTTTAGTAATTTTTAAAAATAATAATTATAGGCAGAGCAGCACAACAAAAAGAAAATGTAATCAAGACCCACACATCTTTGATTTGTGTTGGTGGTGGGTGTCAGCAAATCTTTTATTTCTTCAATAATATATTGATTGAGTTGTGTTAGAAACCTATAAGGGGATGGTTTCTGAGAACACATCTCTTTGAAATGGTCTGTGGAAAATGGCCTATTATGGCCCAAGTCCTCCTTCACTTCTTATTTCCCTCTAATAAAAAGTAGAGATGTACTGAGAATGCTGGCTGCATTCCACAGCAGCAAATAGCCCTGACCTTCTGAGGTCATGTGTCTCCTTCACACTCAGAATGGAGGTCAGAGGGACGTTTGGATAAACAGAGGTAAAATTGTATTCCCTCAGTGTCCCATCACACTCCATTACTTCCAGAGCACTTTTATTGTGCATACATCCCTCTACCTCTCCACACATCCTCCTACACTCACACTCACTTCCCATCCGTACTTCCTGTTCCTCTTCCAGTCATGCAAAGTCCCTGATCTGATTCTTTTTTTTTTTTTAAGATTTTATTTATTTATTGATGAGAGACACACAGAGAGAGAGAGAGACAGAGACAGAGACAGAGCTCTAGAGGCAGAGACACAGGCAGAGGGAGAAGCAGGCTCCACACAGGGAGTCTGTGGGTCTCGATCCCAGCTCTCCAGGACCAGGCTCTGGGCTGAAGGTGGCACTAAACCCCTGAGCCACCCCGGCCGCCCCTTGATCTGATTCTTGTGTTGAGTGTGTCTTAAGATGGATGGTGCATCATTTTCGAAGAAGTCTAGAACCCCAGAGCATGGAATGGTGGAAATAACTTGGGCATTGACTTTGAACCTTGACTTTTTTTTGTCTATATGACATTATATGAGAGGTATTCTTATACAAATTTTAGACATTTTAACATACAAACCTGCTTATGCCAGGGTTACGGTAATTTATGTAATAGTACCTCTCATAGGTTTATGTAAAAAATAAATGCCTACCACCTTACCTAGCATATAGTGTACAGTAAATGAAGAGTGAAATAGGTATTAATATTACAAATGGCAGCTCTTGATAGTTTTTTTTTTTTTCCTGAAATACATTTATATAAGTTTCCCTGGGATTTTAGTAAATAAGTCTCAGGATCTGGTACTTTCTTTATTCTGCTTCACGGCCAGCTGTGTGAATTATATACTATACCTGAGGGTTGTATATTACATTTATTACTCTTTATAAATAGGAACAGTGTCAATATATGCTCCTAGTGTTAATTTCTATGTAAAGTCACATATCTGAATTCCACTGATTGAACCAGGCAGATTCTTCCTTAACCTTGAAAAGATCTTGGAAAGATCATGACCCCTGAATATCTCTCCAATTAAGCTTCTGTAGAATATTTCCTTCATGTTAAAATATTCTCTTTGGGAAATGATAATCTGTGCTAGCATATGAACCCATTAATATCATGGTAGGAGTTAGTTCATGAGATTAGCTAGATTTAGCAAATTAGAAACCAATGAGAAAATAACATATTTGTCAAAGTCCATTGCCCAGTAGATGGATTTGTAGAGCATGGAAGTACAATGGGCAGACTTGGCTTGGAACCTGCCTATAACCTTCCCTTGCTATATGACCTTGAGTCCATAATTTAATCTCAGTTCCTTCATTTGTGGAAAGGGAGCAATGATACCCATCTAAGAGTGTTGCTGTGAGGATAAAAACATGAAAGTTTTTTTAATCATGGAAGGCTCTTGGTAAATATTACTTTTTGTTCCATTGAACTTAGGGCCTTAACTTCCTACAATGGCTTGGCTTTGATTCAGAAGATATGTGCCTGAGAACTGATTATATTCCAGACATTATAATAAGTATGAGAACACAACACATAAATGGATGGATGAAGGAACGACTGAAGCATTCAAGGAGCTCAGGTTGAGTAGGTGAGCCAGATGAATAAACACATATTTATGCATTACCTTGATAGGAACTATGGGTAAGCACATAGCTTGGGTGCAGGGAGCATGGACTGAGGCAAATATATTCAGAGGACAAGACCTTTGAAAATAAAGAACTATGCAGAAAGGGAATGGGAAAAGAGTGGGCCAGAATATAAATAGAATGAACCACACAAGCAAAAGAATCAAATTTAAAAGAAAAATGAAATCCCGATGCTTTGGGAACACTGAAAACTGGTATAAGGGAAATCTGTGCAGGATATAGTTGGAATTAGGCTGAAGTAGTCATGGGTCATGTTATGAAAGGTCTTATATATTATGTTAAGGATTTGGGGCTTTAAACTGAAGGCACTAAAGAGAGATCATTGTGCAAGAGAGTGACAAGATCTGTTTTGAATTTTTATAAAGATCATTTCGAGTATTGTAGATGGATAGGAGCAAGTTGACTGAGTGGGACCAATCTGAGAATTGTACGTCCAAGAGCGACCCAGTTCAGGTTTGGTCATTGAACATTTGACAAATATTTATTGAGTATAATCAGTGATTCAGAGACCAAGTCAGGAGAAACATGAGAAAAATAGAGGTGACAATCCTTATATCAGACAAATTAGATTTTAAACCAAATACTGTAATAAGAGATGAGAAAGGACACTATATCATAATTAAAGGGTCTATCCAACAAGAGATCTAACAACTAAATATTTATGCCCCTAACATAAGTGCAGCTAATTATATAAGCCAATTAATAACAAAGAAAAACATCAATAATAATACAATAATAGTAGGGGATTTTAACACCCCACTCACTGCAATGGACAGAACATCTAAGCAGAAGGTCAACAAGGAAACAAGGGCTTTGAAAGATACCCTGGACCAAATGGACTTCACATATTCAGAACATTTCATCCTAAAGCGCTAGAATACACATTTTTCTCAGGTGCACATTGAACATTCTCCAGAATAGAACATATACTGGCTCACAAATCAGTTCTCAACCAGTACCAAAAGATCAGGATCATTCCCTGCATATTTTTGGACCACAGTTCTTTGAAACTGGAATTCAATCACAATTGGAAATTTGGAAAGAACTCAAATACATGGAAGCTAAGAGCATCATATTAAAGAATGAATGTTGACCAGGAAATTAAAGAAGAATTTTAAAAATTCATGGAAACAAATTAAAATGAAAACACAACTGTTCAAAACCTTTGAGATACAGCAAAAGTCCTAAGAGGGAATACAAGCCTTTTGCAAGAAACAAGAAAGGCCTCAAATACACAACCTAACTCCATCTAAAGGAGTTGGAGGAAAAACAACAAATAAAGCCTAAACTCAGCAGGAGAAGAAAAAAAAAATAAAGATTAGAGCAGAAATCAATGAAATAGAAACCCAAAGAACAGTAGAACAGATCAATGAAACTAAGAACTGGTTCTTTGAAAGAATTAATAAGATTGACAAACTGCTGTTCAGATTTATCAAAAAGAAAAGAAAGAGGACCCAAATAAATAAAATCATGAATGAAAGAGGAGAGATCACAACCAACACCAAAGAAATACAAACAATTATAAGAATATATTATGAGCAACTATATGCCAATGCCAACAAATGAGGCAATCTAGAAGAAATGGATGCATTCCTAGAGACCTATAAACTATCAAAACTGAAACAGGAAGAAATAGAAACCTGAACTGACTTACAACCAGCAAAGAAATTGAAGCAGTAATCAAAAATATCCCAACAAACGAGTTCAGGGCTGGATGGCTTCCCAGGGGAATTCTACCAAACATTTAAAGAAGAATTAATATCTGTTTTTCTGAAGTTGTTTCAAAAAATAGAAGTGGAAGGAAAATTTCCAAACTCTTTCTATGAGGCCAGCATTACCTTGATCACAAAATGAGACAAAGACCCCGCCAAAAAGAATTACAGACCAGTATCCCTGATGAACACGGATGCCAAAATTCTCACCAAAATACTAGCAAATAGGATCCAACAGTAAGTTAAAAGGATTAATCACCACAACCAAGCAGGATTTATACCTGACCTACAGAAGGGGTTCAACATTGGCAAATTAATCAATGTGATATGCCACATTAATAAAAGAAAGGACAAGAACCATGTGATCCCCTCAATAGATGTAGAAAAAGCATTTGACAAAGTACAGCATCCTTTCTTGATTAAAACTTTCATGGTGTAAAGATAGAGGGAAAATATTGATATCATAAAAGCCATATATGAAAAGCCTACAGTGAATATTATTCTCAGTGGTGAATTACTGACAGCTTTTCCCCTAAGGTCAGGAACATGGCAGGGAGGTCCACTATCATCACTGCTGTTCAACATGTACTAGAAGTCCTAGCCTCAGCAATCAGACAACAACAACAACAACAACAAAAGGAATCAGAATTGGCAAAGAAGAAGTCAAATTTTCACTTTTGCAGATGACATGATACTCTATATGGAAAACCCAAAAGACTCCACCCCAAATTGCTAGAACTCATACAGGAATTCCACAATGTGGCAGGATATAAAATCAATGCACAGAAGTAAGTTGCATTTCTATATACTAACAATGATACAGAAGAAAGAGAAATTAAAGAGTCAATCCCTTTACAATTGTATCCCAAACCATAAAATACCTAGGAATAAACCTAACCAAAGAGGTAAAAGATCTGTACTCAGAAAATTATAAAAATTCATGAAAGAAATTGAGAAAGACACAAAGAAATGGAAAAGCATTCCATGCTCATGGATTAGAAGAACAAATATTGTTAAAATGTCTATGCTACCTAGAGCAATCTATACATTCAATGCAATCCCAATCAAAATACCATCAACTTATTTCATAGAATTGGAACAAATAATCCTAAAATATGTATAGATCAGAAAAGACCTTGAATGGCCAAATAAATGTTGAAAAAGAAAACCAAAGCTGGTAGCATCACTATTCCGGACTCCAAGCTGTATCACAAAGATGTAATCATCAGGATGGTATGGTACTGGCACAAAAACAGACATCTAGGTCAATGGAACAGAATAGAGAACCCAGAAATGGACCCTCAACTCTATGGCCAACTAATCTTCCACAAAGCATGAAAGAATATCCAATGGAAAAAAGGCAGTCTCTTCAACAAATAGTGTTGGGAAAACTGGACAGCCACACTCAGAAGAATGATTGGACCATTTTCTTATACCGTAAACAAAAATATACTCAAAACGGATGAAAGATCTACATGTGAGACAGGAATCCATCAAAATCCTAGAGGAAAACAGGCAGCAACCCTGTGACCTTGGCTGCAGAAAATTCTTGCTAGACATATCTCCAAAGGCAAGGGAAACAAAAGCAAAAATGAACTTCTGGGACTTCATCAAAACAAAAAGCTTTTGCAGAGCAAAAAAACCCAAAAAAAACAGTCAACAAAACCAAGAGACAATGGACAGAATGGGAGAAGATATTTGCAAATGCCTTATCAAATAAGCTAGTATCAAGCTCAACACCCAGAAAACAAATAGTCCAAACAAGAAATGAGAAGACATGAACAGACATTTCTCCAAAGAAGATTTACGAATGACCAACAGACACATGAAAAAATGCTTAACATCACTTGGCATCAGGTAAATACAAATCAAAACCACAATGAGGTACCATCTTACACCGATCAGAATGGCTAAAATTAGTAAGTCAGGAAATAACAGATGTTGGCAGGATGAGGAGAAAGGGGAACCTTACACTGTTGGTGGGAATGCAAGTTGGTGCAGCCACTCTGGAAAACAGTATGTATGTTCCTCAGAAAGTTGAAAAAAGAGCTATGCCATGACCCAGCAATTGCACTACTACGTATTTGTCCCAAAGATACAAACGTAGTGATCCTAAGGGGCACCAGGACCTCAATGTTTATAGCAGCAATCTCCACAATAGCCAAACTATGGAAAGAGCCCAGATGTCCATCAACAGATGAATGGATAAAGAAGAAGTGGGGTGGGGTATATATATATATATATATATATTCAGCCATCAAAGAACAATGAAATTCATCATTTGCAACAACATGGATATAAAGGGTATTATGCTAAGCAAAAGAAGTCAATCCGAGAAAGACAATTATAGTATGGTCTCACTCATATGTGGAATTTAAGAAACAAAACAGAGGATCATAGTATAGTGGAAGAGAGGATAAAATAAAACAAGACAAAAACAGAGAGGGAGACAAACCATAAGAGACTCTTAATCATAAGAAACAAACTGAGAGTTGCTGGAGGGGACTTCAGCACTTGTTTGGGGATAGGGTAACTGGGTGATGGACATTAAGGAGGGCACATGATGTTATGTGCACTGGATATTATATCAGACTGATGAATCACTAACCTCTACCTCTGAAATCAATAGTATATGTTAATTAACTGAATTTAAATTTAAAAAATGAGAAACATAAAAAGGCAGTAGAAGTAGGGATAGATGAAGAATCAGTTATAAAATAGATTGATATGTAAAAGATAGAGGGAGAAAGGGGAGAATTTGCAAGTACTTCAAGTATTCTCATTGTGCATGCTCAAGTATGTAAATTTAATGTATGGAAATAGCATTATTTCTAGGACTGTGATTTGATTACTTGATTTTTGGAATACAATTTTCCATTTGAAATACAAACATATACCATAAAATAAGCTCCTTGAAAATGCAATATTTAAGTTATGTTTGATGCAATCATTTTCCTTTCTATAAAATGAACAAATTAAGTCAGACTCTGCCTATCATTTGTATATCCCTTGTATCCATTAATTCTCTATGGAGAAATTGGCAGAATTAATCTGTTAGAAATTGCTTGCAATTGCTTTGATGAATCATTTATCTGCCTTGAATTTATTTCTAAAAACATATTAAAGAGAGCAAGTCCTACCTAACATTATATCAAAGTCACAATAATTATCATTATAACAGTCAAAAGAGTCCTTTCTCAATTCACTGTAAAGCTCTGTCTAGTTACAGATACCATTAGCATCCATTGAGTGGCAACAATTGTTTTGGTCACTGAGGAAGAAGCAAAATGTGTAGGGCCCAGTCCTTTCCTCCCAAGAGATTATAATCAGTGGGGATTCAGAGAAGACGGCAGAAAACTTTTTTGATAAAAGGGCCAGATAATAAACATTTTAGGCTTTGTGGGCAAAGAGGCAAAATCAAGACTATTACATAAGAGAGTAAAATTTTCTACAATTTTGCATCGATAAAATTTTAAATAATAATATAGTGTAGTTTTTGTAATATAGGTCTACTAATAAGAATACAATTCTTTTTTCAAAGGTGATAACATTTTACTTAGGGTTTAAAATTAATTCAAAGTTAGTTCTCTATCATTGTAAATGTTTATCCGTTAATGCTGATTTGTAAAATGTGTATGAGATTATATATATTTCACCTTTAAAAATATCCTTTCAGAGAGAAGGTATCCATTAGCATTTGACTTTAATTGAGCATATTCATCATTTGGGAGGCATTTATAGCATTCTATTAGATTCTTCTCTTGATATTTTTATTTTAGCATGTGACTACATTGCAGATTATTAACTTCCACTTGCATGTTGGAAGCTCCTCAATTACACATTTCAATGGATTTTGAAATATGGAAATTTCCTTCACATTTAAGTCATGTTTCACAAATGTTACTGGAGTTCAGAAGATATAGCTACTACACATTTGTGTAGGAATAGAATATTTATTTTGTGAAAAAAAGTTCTGCTAAGTTAAAGCTCCTTGCTTTAACCTTTGATAGAATGGGAAGTGAATAGAATAGCATGACAGTACAAGTGATTCAAATAGTGTTATTTTTGGTCAAAATGATTTTATTACAGTACAAGTTTCTCATATAGTATTATTTGACTGGTAATTTTAGGTTGAATTCATAAAGAAACAACATCAAGTCTACAGCAAAAGTTAACTTCCAAGAGTTTGAAAACAGTGGTTGAAGGTAATTCTTATTTATAGAAATTTAAAAATCTTGGCACTGAGCTTACAAAAGAAGAAGAAGAAGAAGAAGAAGAAGAAGAAGAAGAAGAAGAAGAAGAAGAAGAAGAAGAAGAAGAAGAAGGAGGAGGAGGAGGAGGAGGAGGAGGAGGAGGAGGAGGAGGAGGAGGAGGAGGAGGAGGAGGAGGAGGAGGAGAAGGAGGAGAAGGAGGAGAAGGAGGAGAAGGAGGAGAAGGAGGAGAAGGAGAAGAAGGAGAAGAAGGAAGAAGAAGAAGAAGAAGAAGAAGAAGAAGAAGAAGAAGAAGAAGAAGAAGAAGAAGAAGAAGAAGAAGAAGAAGAAGAAGAAGAAGAAATAAAGAAATCACAATAAAACTTTCTTACTGCTAAACTATCAGATTTCTGTGTGATAGGCCAAGTCAGAAAATTCATGGAACTGGGGCACCTGGGTGGCTCAGTTGGTTAAACGTCTGCCTTTGGCTTAGGTCATGATTCCAGGGTCCTGAGATTGAGTCCTGGGATTGAGTCCTGCATTGAACTCCCTGCTCACGAGGGAATCTACTTTCCCTCTTTCTCGGCCTCTTCACCAGCTTGTGTACTCTCTCTTACTCATTCTCTCTCTCTCAAATAAATAAATAAAATCTGTTTAAAAAAATTCATGGAACTGATGAAGATGGTTAGCCCACAAAAGTGAATGAAGTTTGCTACTGACACTACTGGTTCAGAAGCATAAGGTAGATTATTTTTCTGTAAAGCTCTGCTGATGAAATAATATAGTGAATAAACATAGGCTTTAACATTTTGTATTTTCACAAACTTTCCACATATTTTCAACTAAATCATTTTCTGCTCCATGTACATTTTTACCACTATTAGTTTTAATATGCCTAAGGGGATTCCAATTCAGGTTGTACTGAATTAGTGTTTTCTCAACATCTTTGAAAATATTCTTGCCTATAGTTATTATATACTAACTCTTGATAGAGGCTAATTCTTCAGGCATTTCAAACTCAACATTGCCTCCTCAAATAAAAAACAGTTGAGCAACACTTTTAGCATCTGTCAGTTCATCAAAAGCCAAGGGAAATTATTCACAATCATTTGTTTTGTATTTTATTTGGCAATTGATGCTGCCTTCAATATTCTCAATTTTTTGACTAAGCATTCTCACCAATAGGTTACTATTCTAAGATAAGCTTGTTTTCTCCAGACATGTTACTTTGGCTATTGTACCAATGTCGATTTAATTACATTACCATCAATAAATATGTTTTCTTACATGGCTAACAAATACAACATTTTTGTTTGCAGCTCATTGTAATATTTATTTTGTGAAAAAAAAGTTCTAAGATGAGGCTATTTTGTTTTAACTTTTCTAATTTCCCTGCCTTCTGCTTTCCTTCAAGTTGAAAATATTGCAATTAGTACTTGGTCTAGTAATGTTGAAGCATACTGTATTTTTTTAGTACAGCTATATTGTCTTTAAATAACAAATACAGTGCTTTGCCATTTAATTGCATAACAAAATAACCCACACTCAGTTGTGCCTTAAATATGTGACATTCAACATCCACTTTTTTTTTTTAAGATTTTATTTGTTTATTCATGAGAGACACAGAGAGAGGTACAGACATAGGCTCCCCGCAGGGAGAATGATGTGGGACTCGATCCCAGGACTCCCAGATCATGACCTGAGCCAAAGGCAGACTCTCAATCACTGAGCAACATCCACTTTTATTTTATTTTCTTGTTTTGACATGATGGATTTATGTTAGTAATAAAAACCGCAATAAAATGCCTCAGTACAGGAATATGTATGACACTTGCAATGCTCTTGAGCTATAACTATGTCACTGTTATTTGTACTGTGTTTAGCAGCAGTGTGAAGTGAAAGTGTGCCATAGATTGTCACAACTACTCACCTGTGCCTTTTTAGCATGAACACATTCAGATAATATTGATTTTTAAAATTTTTTAAAAAGATTTTATTTTTTTTAAGTAATCTCTATCCCCAACATGGGACTTGAACTTAAACCCTGAGACGGAGTTGAATCCTCTACCAACAGAGCCAGCCAGGTGCCCCCTTCCAGGCCATATTGAAATTAATGAGTGTAGCTGTGTGCCAATAAGTCTTCATTTATAGCACTAAAATTTCACTTTCATGTAATTTTTGTGTGTTAGAAAATACTCTTTTGATTTTTTAAATCACTTAAAAACACAAAACTTATTCTTGGTTGGTAAACCATATAAAAATTGGTGACAGGCTGGATTTGGTCTTCAGGCAGTAGTTCAATAATCTCTAGTCTAGAATAGTGCCTGGTGCATAGTAGGTGACAAACAAATATTTTTGGTTGAATGAATAGTTTGCAAACTGTAGTGCACTTATGAATCATACTCACTTATTAAGGCAGGAATTCCTGATATCCCTCTCATCTCCATCTGACTTAGTGGGTTTGACAGGCCACAGAGCTACATTTTTAACAAGTACACTTGGCCACCTGATGCTGGCAGTCCTCAGACTATGCACAGGAAAACGGCCGTTTTTCTTAATTTCTTTAAAGTTTCTCTGATAATTTTCCTCTTTAAAAACATTTTTACTAATCCTTGATAAAAAATTGCAGTATTGCAGTGCCTTAATTTTTTTTTTTTAAATATTGAAAAATCTGGGCTGTTTGACTGGCTCAGTTGGTAAAACATGTGACTTTTGATCTCAGGATTGTGAGTTCATGCCCCACATCGTGTGTAGAGATTACTTGAAAATAAAATCTTTAAAAAAATATTGAAAAATTCACCTTAATATTTGAATTAATTGTCCTCTGAGCAAAGGGTGTATAAATGTCATTAGACTGAATGTAATTATCAGTAGGTAAAAAAATTAAATAAGTATGTATAAATATGTATATATATATATATATACACATATATATATGTATATATATATATATATAATATCTCAAGATGTAATGGTAAAAATCCTTCAGACCTGATAATTAGTCAGTTTCCCTTGGATCTGGGCAAGCAATTGTCTAGTTAAGGATGATTTACTAAACCTCATGGGCTGTTTTCCAGGACTATGGGCATATGAAATGGGGAACCGTTTCAGATTTCATGAGAGATCTGTAAACAGGTTTTTTCATTATTTCAAATTACAATTGGCTTTGAAATATGCATGTAGGTAGTGTGCCATATGCTGGGTATGACTTGAGAAGTTCTAAAATAACACACAATTTTTTATGTGTTAGATGACAATGTCAGAAGATTTGTCTCCAATAAACCTTAATTATCACACACTTCATTAAAAAAATGGATATTTGTACCATCAGCCCATGGAAAATTTAAACATTGTTAAGAGGTTGGACTAAATGACCATCAAGAGGACTTCTAATGCTGAGATTCTATACCATCATGTGGCTTTACTTTTCCCAAATATCTGGTTCAGATCCTGGGGTCAAAACCAATGATATAGGCAAAGCAATTTTCAATTATAGAAGATAGAAAAAAATAATGCTTGTATGTCTGCAAAATTTTAAGAGAAAAAAAGTAAAGATTGTGTACTTCATACTACATTATCTAGAGTATGTGTTGTATTATATTGAGGCATCAGAATAAGTTAGAGAATTGGAGGGAGTCCTAGAAATGATGGTGAACAGTATTTTACCAAGGAAAACATCATGTCATTCAACTACTTAAAATCACTGAGACCTAAATTTTGATGTAAACTGTACAAAACAGAAATATAATAAAGTACAAAACAGAAATATAATAAAATTACATATGTATCTGAATCAGATAGGAGGCTATTGCATTAATTTTGGATGATTGGCTAGAATTAATCTCAGAAATGTCTGTTGAGACTCAATAAAATATAAAATGTAATAGATGACCCTACAGCTTAGTGAGTCCTAAATGAGAGTAGCCTAATGTAGTTTATCTGAAGAGAAATAGTTTATGTGATATAAACTTGGAAGGTTATATAATATATTGAGGATTAATGTATTGGTAGAGACTGAGGAGACTATATATAACTCACTGTTCACCATGAGACTGAGAGGATTATATTAGACCCTTAAGCCTATCTAGCTGGCAGATATTACTGCCTCATTTTATAGAAACAGATAGAAAGCTTAGGTAGGTTAGCATACTCGTCCAAGGTCATGTATAAGAGACAGGACTTGGATCCAAAGCCCTTTGTCCCACCATATGCCATTAAAAATATGATTTCTTGACTTTACTTTGGTTTGTATTGAGCAATTATTTTAGTAGATAGCAAAGTTTCCATTTTATAATTTTCATGAGTCATTTGGATATAAAATGATAAATGAGTCATGCTCTACTCCCTTCCTCCCCAACTTCCCAGTTCTCCTCTTACCTCCCACATATTCATTAATACACTGCATCCATGAAGGTAAAGTATTTTTTAAAAATATGAACTCCTGAGTCACCATGCCAATCAAATATAATAATTATATATCAAGTAGTGTTTTCTCTTCTTTTTGTTAGTCATAGAATAAGGTTGGTTCTCATCATTTGTTTATTCATTTTGACTACATTTGTTGGTTTCTTTCAAGATGATTGCTGTCTTTAGATTACTATTATTGAGATTAATTTCATACTTCAGTGTGAAATTTTCATACTTCTAACACATAAAAAGTTTCTCAAAGATACCCACATCTTAATCCCTGGAACCTGCTGATATGTTGAACCTTACACAGGGACCCAATGTAGTCAAAAGAGTCCTTAAAAGTGGGAGGTGGGAGGATGGAAGTCAGAGAAGAGATGTGACAGGCTTTGCAGATATAGCGAGGGGTTGCATGTCAAGAAATGCAGATGGCTTCTTGAAGTTAGAAAAAACAAGTTAATTAGCCCCTTTCTCCTATACCCCCTAGAGGAACGTAGCCCTGCCAACGCCTTGGTTTTGGTCTAGTGAAATGTATTGCAGATTTCTGACCTCCACAACTATGAAATAATAAATTAGTGTTGTTTTAAACCACTAAGTTTGTGGTAATTTGTTATAGCAGCAATAGGAAACTAATTCATTCAGCAAAACCTCTTATAAACAAATTGATTGAGCAATATTTCACTAAGATATTGTAGTTCTGAAAAAAATGATGTATTTTTGGTAAAGACCTCAATAATTTTTTAGAGTCATATTTCATATGAAAACTTCAGGAAGTAATAGGATCCAACTCTGATTGTCAGTACTTTACTGAGGACTAATGGTTTGCAACTTGGGTGATGGGTATCTTCTGCATTATTATTGAAACCATCATCCTTGGAGCAGTGATATTTTAGACACAAATTAAGTATGTTTCCCATGATGCACTTTCTTCCAAGGTTGACAAGTACCCACAAACACAATTTAAAAACCATAGTGTGCCAACCCTTACGTATGAAGGGAGTCCTATCCATAAGACAATTTTTAGGAGAATTATAAAGCAAAATGGTAAGATGAAAAATTTTAGAGATTCAAAAAAATGTTTAATAACCACATTCTATTAATATAAAATATAAGAAATCTCTGTTAGTATGGATATAAATTTTTAAATAAGATAAAGTCACATTTTAAACAAATGGGATTAATTTATTTAATTAAAATTAAATTAAGAACAAATAATGCTTAACATTTAAAAGTCTTGTTTCTCAGATTTGGTTTAAAACCTCACTGAATAACTAAAAAGCATTTTTCTAAATCCAGTTTTGTAGCAATAGACTAATGTAAAATTGCTGTAAAATCATAAAGAACAGAGTCAATTTGGCACATAGAAAACTTAGGTGGTATTAGTAATTGTTAATATTTACTGAATAGTGAAAACATTCTAAAGGCTTGTATGTAATTCTATATGTTGGCAAACTGAACACCAATAAAAAATAAATTTATAAAAATTAAAAAAAGAAAAAATAAATAAATGCATGTATGTACAAGACAGTTCCTTTTTTCTGATTTTATAGAAGGCACAACTGAGGTGGAGAAAAGTTAAGTAATTCACTTGAGTTCATATAGTAAATATGTGATAGAACTAGGGTTTGTAACTGGTATCTTGGTATAGCATGGGTCACCAACATGTAATGGCTATACCTTTACTAAGAATTAAAGGTAGTTTTTTTTTTCCATTTTCTGAATTATTTATATTTCCCTATGTTTCTCTTTTTAAAAACTTTGAAAAAAAAAAAGAGAGCTAGGTAGTGCTTTATAACTTTTAAGGATATAGTTTCTTGAAGTCAGATTTCTGGCTTTTAATCTCAGCTCTATCACTTATTAACTAAGTGGCTTTGGATAAGTGATTATGCTTCTAATGTGACTTAGTTTCCTCAACTGTAAAATAGTAATTACAATAGTATCTAACAGAGATTTTAATTCTAAAAGGATTAAATTAATAAAAATGTCAAGACTTTGGCATATATCATATAATAAGTATTAATATATCACAGTTGTAATTCTTGGTTCTCCACATTGGCCTGGCTATTCACGTTTTTCTGTTGTTACTGAAAAATAAAGGCCTGATTTAATAGAGGTGGTCAGTGGAGATACAGGTAACTGTGCTATAGAAAGGTCAGTTTTTACAATGGCTTCTACCCCAAACTGGAAAGCTACTACTCAGGATGCAAATGAGGTTCTCCAGCTCAGGCGGCAGACTTCACCTCACTACAGTGTGGTGCTGTCTGAGGAAGAAAGCCCTTCAAAGGCTAGTGCCAGGGGTGTTTGATCTTCCTTATCCATACTGGAAGACTTAGCTTTAAATGGGAAGCTTGTGAACTCCACCCCAACTCCCTCTGCTCCCATAAAGCCTTATACTGTTTAGCCTGGAGGTAAATGATGGGCTGCAATTCCAGTCTTTCTGCCTGTTAGAGGGCTGAGGGACTGGGGTTGGTAAGGTGGAGCAAACTGTAGTTCTTTTAGTCTGCCTGTTTAAGTTCCAATCTTCACTTCTACTCTCCATGCTGTCAACTCTGAGCCTCAGAAGACTGGCTCCCATCAGGCTTCCTCACAGGCCTTTCTGGAATGTGGATTCCTCCCTTTTGTTTTTTTGGTCAGTAGCTGTCCTGTTGCTCCTATCTTTTGAGAATTTGTTGAAATTTCTTATTTGCTCTTGACTCCACACACTCTTTCTTCCCTTTATTGTTATAAATTTATTCCCTTTTCCACTTACTTGGAGTCATTTCATTGTAAAGTGGGAACAAGGGTTGTGACTCCTGATAGAATAGTTGTGTTTGGAATAAGAAAAATTGACCTCACCCCATCTCATTTGATAAAACATCTCCCCACCCCTGTCTCATTTAACTTTTATGAACTTTTACAATTATACAATGGAGTACATGTTATTATTCCAATTTTATACAGAAAAATTTTAAAAGTTTCAGAGGTACCTCAAGAACACATGACTAACAAGTGATATATAGCATTCAGATTCATATCCAGGTCTTCCTAAGGAAAAGAATACCCAACCTTGCCTTCAAAATACAAGAATGAGGACCCAATATGAGGATGAACATTATGATGACTTAATATTAAGCATTTAGAAGAAAATAAAAAATATTAATCATATAGAATTTGACACTATGTAGACAAATTACTAGGACTATCATGTGGGTTTTTAAAAATTTAAGCTATGGATTCTTCTATGTAGTGCTGGTTGGTGATGGTGTTTGGATTCTCTAATAGTGGAATACAAAACTCTGGGAGGAATTGGAGTCCTGTTATTTGGAAGGTCCATGTCCTGTATTCTTCATTGGCCAGTGTCAGCCAGTGTTTATTATTAGCTCAGGCAGTAGAATGTAAGCCATAAGAAGACCTAGACTTTCCATTCCTCTCCAATGTCCTTTAGGTGACAAAAGCCCTCAGTGATGTTTCTCCAGAATCAAATGCAGTATGACGTGGAACCTAAGTTAATTAATCCAGAACTACTACTCTGGCAGATATTTGAATTATTATTTCAGATCCACATTTTCTTTTTTAAATATATGATGAAAAAAAAATAAATAAATATATGATGAGAAAAATGCAAAAATCTACCATGATTTTTATGGATTTGTGGTAAAAACATTACTGCTAAACATAACAAGTCAAGAACTCCTTAGATTTCAGTTTGAGAAAATGCGTATGCTGTTATTATTACTTTAAAGATTACTTGCTGTATTGTCTGACAACAATCTTTCACTAAATGCAATCTGAGAGGAAAAGGAGATTATATCTGCATTTAAACAAAATGCAGCATTCAGTTGTTGAGTCTAGCTCTATGGTTGAAGGAAATCATCAAAACATAGACCACTCATTCTTTCTGTTTTATGAAATTTGTGATTTTAGCATTTACAAAGAAAAGATTGTGGAAGATAAAGCATTGATGTTTCTACTGATGATTAGTGGTTGCAACTAGATTTGTTCTTTATGGTCACATGAGCAGTTAGATCAAAACTTGTCTGTGATTAGTTCTTTCTACTGATATAGTTTGAAAATCTTTAGCAGTTTGTGCATGAATTAGACTTGAAAAGAAGTATAAGTATTCAGAGAAATAAATGGTAGCAGAAAAAGTTTCCTAAGTCTGAAAATTATCATTAACAATCTAGATTTCTAAGACAATGTATTAATATGATTTTAAGTTCCTACCTGTGCAAATTGTTACTAGTGTCCTGTCCAATGTCAGTAAGATTTTCTTTTTATACTATACATAGATCTGACTTTATTGCTCATCTGGTTGGTATGTTCAGCTAAATAAAGTTGTAGTGAATAAATGTGTGACTTTTCTCTTTCTTAGCTGAACTATTTTATTAGTTATTCTTTCTATTTATTAACATCAATATTAATTTTTCTTATTTAAATTTAGAAATCTGCCTATGCATGAGAAATAATAAATGGGGCCAAATTTTTAGTCAAGGACCACAGCTAAATACCTATGTATTTTAACAACTAGTGCTGTAGCCAAAAATGTCTGCCTGCATTCTTTATTTAGGTGGCATTTCTTGTGAAATATTTTATTTGTATTGCCGCAGTCAAAGAAAAGGGCACTCAATGGCAAGTTGGAGATGGAAAGTTTTCTGGAAGAATAAAAAGCACATGTTCTGACCATCACCATCTATCTTTGTTTAGATTTGAACCCTAAATTTAAAACAATTAAGAAGCATCTAAAATTTAATATTGCTATTTATAATATAGCAACTTCTGATTCTACGAAGATACCCAAGTTGTCAGGAGTTGCTAGAAAGCAGTTCAGTTATAGAATACAGAAGAAACAAGATATCTTCACTTCCAACACACATTGCGGTGGAATCAATCTCTCTTATGTTCCGTAATGACTATAATTTTGTACCTATTTCAGGAAGGCTATTTAATATAGGATAAATTGGTGTCAATCAAAATGTGTTCAAATAGTTCATATCTGTTCCTACGGTAATATAATAAGGTTCCAAATAAATTCCCACTGTAATCTGCCCACATTCACATAGGAAAAAAAGAAAAATCTTTTTTGTTTGATTGACTTACTTCTAAGGCCATTCTTAAGAATAGGATCTACTCCTTCCCCAAACTTAAAAGTCCAAATGTGTTTCGGATTATCCTCTCAAACACATACAATCCAGTTAACTTGTTTAAAACATATTGATTCCCCTCTAGACAGCTTCTCCTCCATCTGGGAGGAACTGATTTCTACCTAACTATGTAAATTTTTGCTTTTCCCCTGGCCAAACAGACTCAAATGCAAACACACACACACACACACACACACACACACACACACACATCCAGAGTGAATGTTTTCACATTGAAACTGAAGATGTAAATGAAGGCCCACAGTCTCTGTCTGGTTCTAGTTACAAGGTCTGTTTGTTGACATCACAGATGAAGGCCTGCTGGGTCTCTGGCACTGTCTACTTCATTTCCCCTCTAATTAGGCTTTGCCCTCAATTAAGTTAATGATGCAACTTTTCCTATAGATCATTTGCCCTTTCAATCAATTAACAGAATATGAGGGTGCATCCCTCCTTGGCTTGGGATGCATTTGCCTGAGGGTAGACTGCTCAGCTCCCAGAAGTACCACATGAGCAAAAGCAAGATGTTTACTACCATATCACATATTATCCCTAAGAAAATCAGTCCTAATGGAAGCCTTAACAAAACTTCATTTCAATATTGATGTCTGTCTGGGTAAAGGATTTATCTTAAACATTGGATCAGGTCAAAAATATTGATGGATGTGTTGTGAATATAAGGCAGTTCAAAATAAATTTAGAGTCATTATTTTAAAGGAACAAATAAAGACTACTGTAAGATCAAGTAGAATTAGGACACACACACACACACACACACACACTTAAATGACCTAAACAAATTATTAAAATTTCCAATATTAGTGGAAAAAAATAAAAATGATCTCTCCCAGACATCGATCACTTTTCTTAGTCTATATTTAAAGATTATAGAATGGATTTTATTTTAAAATAATAAAAATAACCATAATGAAATTATTGTAGAACTCGAAATGTCATCCATATCATTTGAATGACACAAAGATCAAGACTTTAAGATAAAGTTTACTAATGCTTTCTTGAAATGTGTGAAAATTAGGTTAAGAAAAAAACATATATGGAAGTTTAGCATTTTATTGAAAGGCAGGACTGCAACAGACGTAGAACTGTCACAGGGTTCTAATAGAAGAGAATACTGACTTAATACAGATCATGAATTTTCCCCAGAATATTGTTTGTTTAACAGAATATGGTCATTCACTTATACAAAGGCATGTTTATGTGTAATGTGTGATATCTACTTTTAATGAAATAGTATTTGGCTTTTTTTTTAAGCCAAACTTACTTAATTTTTGGCAAAAGTAATTAAGAATTTTATAAGAAAAATACAATAAACATATTTTGATGTATTTGTCACATACAAGGGCATGTAGTTACCCACTATATTTTTCTTTTTTTTAATAATAAATTTATTTTTTATTGGTGTTCAATTTGCCAACATACAGAATAACACCCAGTGCTCATCCCGTCAAGTGCCCCCCTCAGTGCCTGTCACCCATTCACCTCCACCCCCCGCCCTCCTCCCCTTCCACCACCCCTAGTTTGTTTCCCAGAGTTAGGAGTCTTCATGTTCTGTCTCCCTTTCTGATACTTCCTACCCATTTCTTCTCCCTTCCCTTCTATTCCCTTTCACTATTATTTATATTCCCCAAATGAATGAGACCATATAATGTTTGTCCTTGTCCGATTGACTTACTTCACTCAGCATAATACCCTCCAGTTCCATCCACGCCGAAGCAAATGGTGGGTATTTGTCGTTTCTAATGGCTGAGGAATATTCCATTGTCTAGATAAACCACATCTTCTTTATCCATTCATCTTTCAATGGACACCAAGGGTCCTTCCACAGTTTGGCTATTGTGGACATTGCTGCTATAAACATCAGGGTGCAGGTGTCCCGGTGTTTCATTGCATCTGTATCTTTGTGGTAAATCCCCAGCAGTGCAATTGCTGGGTCATAGGGCAGGTCTATTTTTCACTCTTTGAGGAACCTCCACACAGTTTTCCAGAGTGGCTGCACCAGTTCACATTCCCACCAACAGTGTAAGAGGGTTCCCTTTTCTCCACATCCTCTCCAACATTTGTGGTTTCCTGCCCTGTTAATTTTCCCCATTCTCACTGGTGTGAGGTGGTATCTCATTGTGGTTTTGATTTGTATTTCCCTGATGGCAAGTGATGCGGAGCATTTTCTCATGTGCATGTTGGCCATGTCTATGTCTTCCTCTGTGAGATTTCTGTTCATGTCTTTTGCCCATTTCATGACTGGATTGTTTGTTTCTTTGCTGTTGAGTTTAAGAAGTTCTTTATAGATCTTGGAAACTAGCCCTTTATCTGATACGTCATTTGCAAATATCTTCTCCCATTCTGTAGGTTGTCTTTTAGTTTTGTTGACTGTATCCTTTGCTGTGCAAAACCTTCTTATCTTGATGAAATCCCAATAGTTCATTTTAGCTTTTGTTTCTTTTGCCTTCGTGGATGTATCTTGCAAGAAGTTACTGTGGCTGAGTTCAAAAAGGGTGTTGCCTGTGTTCTCCTCTAGGATTTTGATGGAATCTTGTCTCACATTTAGATCTTTCATCCATTTTGAGTTTATCTTTGTGTCTGGTGCAAGAGAGTGGTCTAGTTTCATTCTTCTGCATGTGGATGTCCAATTTTCCCAGCACCATTTATTGAAGAGACTGTCTTTCTTCCAATGGATAGTCTTTCCTCCTTTATCGAATATTAGTTGACCATAAAGTTGAGGGTCCACTTCTGGATTCTCTATTCTGTTCCATTGATCTATGTGTCTGTTTTTGTGCCAGTACCACACTGTCTTGATGACCACAGCTTTGTAGTACAACCTGAAATCTGGCATTGTGATGCCCCCAGCTATGGTTTTCTTTTTTAAAATTCCCCTGGCTATTTGGGGTCTTTTCTGATTCCACACAAATCTTAAAATAATTTGTTCTGACTCTCTGAAGAAAGTCCATGGTATTTTGATAGGGATTGCATTAAACGTGTAAATTGCCCTGGGTAACATTGACATTTTCACAATATTAATTCTGCCAATCCATGAGCATGAAATATTTTTCCATCTCTTTGTGTTTTCCTCAATTTCTTTCAGAAGTGTTCTGTAGTTTTGAGGGTATAGATCCTTTACCTCTTTGGTTAGGTTTATTCCTAGGTATCTTATGCTTTTGGCTGCAATTGTAAATGGGATTGACTCCTTAATTTCTCTTTCTTCAGTCTCATTGTTAGTGTATAGAAATGCCACTGATTTCTGGGCATTGATTTTGTATCCTGCCACGCTGCCAAATTGCTGTATGAGTTCTAGCAATCTTGGGGTAGAGGCTTTTGGGTTTTCTATGTAAAGTATCATGTCATCGGCAGAGAGGGAGAGTTTGACTTCTTCTTTGCCAATTTGAATGCCTTTAATGTATTTTTGTTGTCTGATTGCTGAGGCTAGGACTTCCAGTACTATGTTGAATAACAGTGGTGAGAGTGGACATCCCTGTCTTGTTCCTGATCTTAGCGGAAAGGCTCCCAGTTCTTCCCCATTGAGAATTATATTTGCTGTGGGCTTTTCGTAGATGGCTTTTAAGATGTTGAGGAATGTTCCCTCTCTCCCTACACTCTGAAGAGTTTTGATCAGGAATGGATGCTGTATTTTGTCAAATGCTTTCTCTGCATCTAATGAGAGGATCATATGGTTCTTGGTTTTTCTCTTGCTGATATGATGAATCACATTGATTGTTTTATGAGTGTTGAACCAGCCTTGTGTCCGGGAATAAATCCTACTTGGTCATGGTGAATAATTTCTTAATGTACTGTTGTATCTTATTGGCTAGTATCTTGTTGAGAATTTTTGCATCCATGTTCATCAGGGATATTGGTCTGTAATTCTCCTTTTTGGTGGGGTCTTTGTCTGCTTTTGGAATTAAGGTGATGCTGGCCTCATAGAACGAATTTGGAAGTACTCCATCTCTTTCCATCTTTCCAAGCAGCTTTAGTAGAATAGGTATGGTTTCTTCTTTAAACGTTTGATAGAATTCCCCTGGGAAACCACCTGGCCCTGGACTTTTGTGTCTTGGGAGGTTTTTGATGACTGCTTCAATTTCCTCCCTGGTTATTGGCCTGTTCAGGTTTTCTATTTCTTCCTGTTCCAGTTTTGGTAGTTTGTGGCTTTCCAGGAATGCGTCCATTTCTTCTAGATTGCCTAATTTATTGGCATATAGCTGTTCATAATGTTTTTAAAATTGTTTGTATTTCCTTGGTGTTGGTAGTGATCTCTCCTTTCTCATTCATGATTTTATTAAATTGAGTCTTCTCTCTCTTCTTTTTAATAAGGCTCGCTAATGGTTTATCTATCTTATTAATTCTTTCAAAGAACCAACTCTTGGTTTTGTTGATCTGTTCCACAGTTCTTCTGGTCTCGATTTTGTTGAATTCTGCTCGAATCTTTATTAACTCTCTTCTTCTGCTGGGTGTAGGATCTATTTGCTGTTTTTTCTCTAGCTCCTTTAGGTGTAAGGTTAGCTTTTATATTTGAGTTCTTTCCAGTTTTTGAGTATTTGACTTTTGATTGAGACATTAGATAAAAAGAAACAGTTCCATTAAGAAGTTTCAGAAATATTACATTACTAAGAGAAGCTAAAGGAATGGGTTTTGCAGATTTTGCAGAAGAGAAGATTGATAAAGCCAATTTCAAATAATGTAAACATATACAAAGGAATGGTATTTAACTGGACTTCTTATTTCACTGAGTCTAGCAGGGAGGAGGTCTATATTATAGCAAGAGATTTAAATTAGACACTAGAAAAGCATTATACCTGGAAGGATTATAAACAATAAGCTACATATACAGCATGTTGAAGATTCTTCTCCAAAGATTCTGAATACAAAGGATACATATTTCATTGTTTTAAGGGAATAATAAAAGAGACTTTTCTCCCCTTCAAAATTATGGCTTTGGTCACCCCTCAGGTTGCTTTCCTTGATGCTTATGGACCTTCCATCTCTGGTCCGTGCATGAGTACCCAGGTGAGTATTATCTGCTTTACACTGTAATCCCCAGCAAGGCAGAGTCATCTCAAACCCTGTGTATACACAGCATCATACCTGGAGAGAGGAAGTGGGATGCACAGACATCTTTAAACTTTATGTAATATTTGGATTTGGGTCTGAAGAAAGCTAGGAGCCATGGAAGGTTTTAAAGCACTCTGCCCTGAACAAATTCGGATAACATATGAACCCCTCCAGGGTTATTCTTCAACTAAGCCTCAGGTAACATTTAAAACAATAATGGGTTCACCTGGTCATCACATTCCTATTTATTCAAGCCCAGCGTGTCTAAGCGTTAACTCATTATTTCCCCTCAGAGACAATGCCCATCTCCTTTCTAACTTGCTACATTGGTAGACACACAGAAGAGCAACAATCACTACAGACTACTTTTGAGATAAGAGCAACTGAGCCCACCTACCAAAGGTCCACTGAGACGCAGAGAAGGGAAACCAGCCCAGGCCACAGAGCCAGTAGAGGAGAGCAGTGGTATTCCAGCATGATTAGAAATTCCTCAATAGCCCAGGTTCTTTTCACATAATCAAAGGTAAATGGAATTAATGGATATGAGAAGAACAGAGGTGTTCAAGTGACTTTGGAATGTGGGGTCCACCAGATATGAGTATGAATCAGGACATGGAAAACCACCACAGAAAGAGATGGATGATGCCTATGTCCTCTCTTTCACTTAAGAGGAGAGGGAGTCAGGGAGTGAAGAAGAAAATGAGGCTCTCAGAAACCATTCTTGGGGAGGCATGCAAGTTTACACATAGGATGAAGGCATTTTAAGCAGCTGTGGCCTTGGGCACATCAGAGTTGCTGCTCTTGGTACCGAAGGCATAACCCAATGTTAGGACAATTAGACTGATAGCCTGTGGTCATTCAACATAATTTATTTGATCTTCAGCCAATGGATGAAGAATCAATTTTGTTACTTCCATTACTTCTTTAAGAGTTTAGAAGTAGCTGGAAAGGGGACAGCTGATTCCCAATTTGGATGTATGTGCACTGTGAATTCACTGATAATATTAAAAACAAACAACCCCTAGTGGGCTATAGACTGTTTCATCCTCCTTCCTCTGTCATCATTATTTCACTTGGAACTTCATCTGGCCTTTCTCAAATTACTGAACTATCTTCGAGACAGGACTGGTTCCACTTCTTTAGTGGATTTGGAGCCCCGGTATACTAAAATTTGAAGTATAAACAACACTTTTTCCTCTTTTTAGCTCTGAAATTAGCTAATGGCACTATTCTAGACAACAGGGTGATGGACCAATAAAAATTCTAGGTGCCAAAAAATTTGATGTCCTCTGCACTTTTATTTTCTTCCTGTGAATAAATAGCTTTTCCACTCATCTTTGGGTAGTCTTCCAAAGAGAACACTCCTAAGGTAGGTTTTTGGTTGTTTGGTTGATTCCTTGATTCAGGGCAGTGACTCCTCCATACATCTTTAATTTGCACCATTTTCCTATTTATTTTTTCTGAAGTGCCTTTGGCCCATGGTAGTCTAATATTATTACAGGCTACACAGTTAGCCAGTGAAAAATTCACAACCAGTCTATATTTATGGTGGAGAAATCTCTGGGTACATATCAGAGATCCTTGTGGTAAGTGTAAAGTGTACATCTCAATTTACTCAGATTGATGATGTCCAAAATATTAATCAGTCTAGAAAAGTCCACATTTTGCCATTTTTCAAGCTAACTATTGATGTTACTTTTTTCTTTTTTGACTAGTTTACTTTTTTCCTATCCATATAAAGACCAGACCAAGGCTAAACTGATTTTCTGGACAGATATTCTTTGACTTTTAAGCAGACAGCCTTCCTTTGGTCTTCTGTGGTTGTATTTGATCACTTGGCATTCCTTGATAGGGAGTTTTAAAGGTTTTCTAAGTCTGTACTTTCCCTGTCCTGAAGGTTCCATATATTTCTTCCCATTTCTTCTTCACTGTGAGGGGTGAGAAGGCTTTTAATGTCCTTTTGGGATCCCGCACCTTCCCCTGGGTCATTCCCCACAGTTTTTATTTTAACTAATGCTCCTAAAACCAATGTCACTGGATTCAGATTCTTTGAGAACTTACAAAAGCGGAGAAAAATCCACTTTTAGGTTTTATGTTGATAATTGACAAAAATGGGTTTTACGTTGACAACTGACAAAAATCAATACAAATATATTTCAAATCATTTTGCCATCTTCGTATGAAGTAATTGATATTATGAAAATTTTACAGATGAAAAAATTAAGATTCAGAGAATTCATACAAATTTTTTAAAGTCACGCATTCATAAGTAGTAGAGCCATATTCAAACCCCGATATTTTGGTTCAAAGCACAAATATCACATGGTCTCCCAGAGAGAGAAAGCAGCTCTGGAGATTACAATTGCCACTCTCCCCTGGTGGCCCTGCAGACAGCTAAGTTACACAGATTATTTGTTTCTATGTCAAAGTATTCTCCTCACTTGTGCTTCATATTTTTTGTGCATTTGTATGTTGTCAGTGCATCTATCCTGGAAACAACTATGCTTCATGGTTGCTGGGATAGCAACCCACTGCTGTCACCTTCACCGTAAAACTGAGGGGTCCCAGACTAAATCTGATAACTTGGATTTTTTTTTAATTTAAATTCAATTAATTAAGGGGTGCCTGGGTGGCTCAGTTGGTTAATCTTGGGTTATGATCCCGGGGTCCTAGGATTTAGCCCTGTGTCAGGAGGAGCCTACTTTTCACTCTCCCACTCCCCTGCTTGTGTTCTCTCTCTGGCAAATAAATACATAAATAAATAATCTTACAAATTTTAAATTCAATTAATTAACATACAGTATATTGTTAGTTTCAGAGATAAAGGTCAGTGATTCATCAGTCTTAACATAACACCGGTGCTCATTCCATCACCTGCCCTCCTTAATGCCCATCACCCAGTTACCCCATCCCTCCACCCACCTCCCCTCCAGCAACCCTCAGTTTGTTTCCTATGATTAAGAGTCTCTTATGGTTTGTCTCCCTCTCTGATTTTATCTTGTTTTATTTTTCCCTCTCTTCCCCTATGCTCTTTTGTTTTGTTTCTTAAATTCCACATGAGTGAAATCATATGATAATTGTTTTTCTTTGATTATTTTGCTTAGCACAATACCCTCTAGTTCCATACATGTTGCTGCAAGTGGCAAGATTTCTCTTTTCTTTCTTTCTTTCTTTCTTTCTTTATTTTCCCTCTCTTCCCCTATGCTCTTTTGTTTTGTTTCTTAAATTCCACATGAGTGAAATCATATGATAATTGTTTTTCTTTGATTATTTTGCTTAGCACAATACCCTCTAGTTCCATACATGTTGCTGCAAGTGGCAAGATTTCTCTTTTCTTTCTTTCTTTCTTTCTTTATTTTCCCTCTCTTCCCCTATGCTCTTTTGTTTTGTTTCTTAAATTCCACATGAGTGAAATCATATGATAATTGTTTTTCTTTGATTATTTTGCTTAGCACAATACCCTCTAGTTCCATACATGTTGCTGCAAGTGGCAAGATTTCTCTTTTCTTTCTTTCTTTCTTTCTTTCTTTCTTTCTTTCTTTCTTTCTTTCTTCTTTCTTTCTTTCTTTCTTTTTTTTTTTTTATAGCTGAGTCATAATCCATTGTATATATACCACCTCTTCTTTATCCATTCATCTGTCAATGGACTTCTGGGCTCTTTTCATAGTTTAGCTATTGTGGATGTTGTTGCTATAAATAGGTGCAGGTGCCCCTTAGGATCACTACATTTGTATCTTTGGTGCAAATATCTGGTAGTGCGATTCCTGGGTCATAGGGTGGCTCTATTTTCAACTTTCTGAGGAACCTCCATACTGTTTTCCAGAGTGACAGCACCAGCTTGCATTTCCACCAACAGTGTAAGAAGGTTCCCCTTTCTCCTCATCCTTGGCAACATCTGTCATTTCCTGACTTGTTAATTTTAGCCTTTCTGACTGGTGTGAGGTGGTATCTTATTGTGGTTTTGATTTGTATTTACCTGATGCCAAGTGATGTTGAGCATTTTTTCATGTGTCTGTTGGCCATTTATATGTCTTCTTTGGAGAAATGTCAGACAGCTTAGACTGTTTAATCACTAAATTTGATTTTATTCTCAACTGAAGTCAATAAGTGTAAGTTCTTCACATAATTACTACACCATTCTTAGTTAAAGCAGTGATGTGTTTCTTCTTTTCTTCTACTTATATCTTTTATCAGTCACACACACGTTTAGATCATGTCTCCTATATGTATGTATATATGTGTTTGCATATATGTATATATGTATATACATATATAGAGAGAGACACACATATACACAGGAGGTATAAATCTATGTAAGATTTTATTGTAAAGAATTTTTTAAAAACTACTCCAGAACTTATGTATCCAAATGAGTACAGCTCCCTACAGAGTAGTTTGATATTGTGGGAAGCCATATAAATCATGATGATTATATTGCCATAATTTCAATCTTTTCAATTCCTTTTTTGGAGTCTCTTTCAGAACCCTTGTGATTTCAGTGAAAACTTGAGTTTAGGGGACAAAGTGAATAAATTAGGTAAGTCTCTTTTTGTAGTGCTTATTTTTTTTTTTTATTTATGATAGTCTCACACACACACACACACACACACACACACACACAGAGGCAGAGACACAGGCAGAGGGAGAAGCAGGCTCCATGCACTGGGAGCCCGACGTGGGATTCGATCCCGGGTCTCCAGGATCGCGCCCTGGGCCAAAGGTAGGTGCCAAACCGCTGCGCCACCCAGGGATCTCTTGTAGTGCTTATTGTTCAGGGGGCAGCATAGTAAGAGAGGGTATGTAGTCTTTAAAAAGAGCAGTGAGCTTATATGGCCTATAAAGTGGCTCTAATTACAAGTGCAATAATACAATTGACTTCCTAAAAATCAAGTGATCATCAATACTGTCCAAGCAGAGGCAAGGTAACTACCAGAGTTATATTTTCAACTATGACATTTTATTCTAATGCTAGATATTTAATCCAACTATTTGACATTTCCACATGGATAACGGCCAAAATCAAATGCATAGTTTCATGGCTATAAACATGCTCCTCTCAGTCTTTCTCATTTCAGAAATAGTAAACCATCTACCAAAAACCTATAGGCCATCCTTCATCTGTCTCTTATCCTCATTTTCTTGAGTATGCAATCAACCAGCAAATCCTATGAACTATAACTGCAAAATATATCTTACATCTATATTTTTTCCTCTCTTCTAAAGCTATCTGTATTCCCATCTGTCTCTTACCTGAATTATTTACTTGAACATCTTTCTAATTTGTCTCCTTGCTTTCACTCCTGGCTCCATAGAATCTGTTCTATACACAGGAACCAGTGCAATTCTTGAAATTGAAATTCCAACATACCACTGTCCTGTGTACAATTCTTCAGTGGCTTCTTTTTCACTAAAACATAAAATGTGTACTCCCATTGTTGGCAAAAAGTTGGGGGAACTCTTATTATTTACTTATTTATTTAAGTGTAGAGGCATATAATGCTTTATTTTATTTTTATTTTTTAATTTAAATTTTGTCAGTTAACATATGGTGCAATATTGATTTCTAGAATAGAATTCAGTGATTCAACACTTACATACAACACCCAGTGCTCATCACAATAAATGCCCTCCTTAACACCCATCACCCATCTAGCCCATTCCCCCATTCACCTCCCTGTAACAACCCTCAGTTTTTTCTCTGTAGTAAAGAGTCTATTTTATGGTTTGTCTCTCTCTTTTTCCCCCCTATGGTCGTCTTTTTCATTTATTAAATTCCACATATGAGTGAGATCATATGGCATTTGTCTTTCTCTGACTGACTTATTTCACTTAGCATAATATACTCTAGGTCCATAAATCTTGTTGCAAATGGCAGAATTTCATTCATTTTGATGGCTCAATAATATTCCATTATATATATATACACACTACATCTTCTTTATCCATTCAACAGTCGATGGACATTTGAGCTCTCTCCATAGTTTGGCTACTGTTGATAATGCTGCTATATCAGGGTGCATGTACCCCTTTGAATCTGTATTTTGTATCCTCTGGGTAAATACCTCATAGTGTAATTCCTGGATCATAGGGTAGTTCTTTTTTTTAACTTTTTGAGGAACCTCCAAACTGTTCTTCAGAGTGGCTGCAACATTTTGCATTCCCACCAACAGTTCAAGAGGCATCTTTAAATATCCACCATGATGTCCATGATCAGCCTAGCATTCTGATCTCATTTTGTATGACTTTTTCTTTCTGCCATGAAGCTTCAGCCTTGCAGATTTTCGTTTGATTCCTCAAATATGTCAAGCTTGATTCTGTTTTGTGTTCCTTGTATTGGTTGGTCTCTCTTCTTGGCATCTCTTTCCCTAATCCTCACATAGCTGGTTTCTTTTTGTGATTTTAGTTTCAACTTAAATATTACTTTTTTAGAGAAATCTCCTGCAGTGACTGAATGGTGGTCCACGTCCTAATCTTGGAAACCGTAAATCTGAATTATTTTGAAGAAGGGTCTTGGCAGATGTATATAAGGATTTTGAGATAAGATAAACTATATTACCCAGGTGCATCTAAAACCAATGACAAGTGTCTTCAAAGAGATATGCAAAGGAGAGACATGGAGAGATGAGGAGAAGGCTATGTGAAGACTGAAGCAGTGATTGGAGTTATATAACCACAAGCAGAAAACATCTTATCTTCAGAAATGAGAGGACGCAAGGAAGAATTCCCTGCTGGAACCCTTGGAGGGAGCACAAACCTGATCACATCTTGACTTAGGATTTCTGGCCTCCAGAACCATAAGAGAATAAATTTATGTTGTTTTAAGCCACCATGTATGTGGTAATTCATTATGGCAGCCCTAGGAAACTAATGCATATTCACTGAACATCCAATCTAAAGTAGCCATCAGGGACACCTGGGTAGCTCAGTCAGTTGAGTATACTATAACTCTTGATTTTGGCTCAGGTCATGATCTCAAAGTTGTGAGATTGAGCCCCTGAATTGGGCCCTGCACTCAGCAAGGAGTCTGCCTGAGGATTCTCTCTTTCCTTCTCCCTCTGCCTCTCACCTCCTACTCTCTATTTCTAAAATAAACAAATAAATATTTTTTAAAAATGAAGTAGTCATGCAATCACTATCATTGTTTCATTTTCTTCAATGCGCTTACCAATGCTTGATTATTTTTCTAGTTTCCTTGATTTTTTTCTCTCTCACTCAAATGTAAATTCTAAAAAAGTAACTATAGTCTGTTTTGTTCACCACATATCTTTAGGACTATACTCATGTCTAAAACATACTCCATAAAAATTTGTGTAATGGATAAAGAAAGTGTATGCTAGGATAAATATAGAATACACTTTATAAATAAAGCATATATGCTTTGGGAGGATGGACTAAATATCTCTAAAATTACTTTCAACCAAGTGTTCATGATTTCATAATTTTAGTATTTCAAGATGATTTTTTGATATAAAATTAGAGGCCATTGGTAACGGAGTTCCATTTTAAGATCAGAGTTTTAAGAAAATTAGTATAGTATAATATAGTATGTGGATTTTTGTGGGAAGAAACTAGAGAATTTTATTACTTACAAGGGAAATAATCTAGTTGAGAGTGTTGAAGGCCTAACTAGGGTAGTTGTGCAATGGACAAATGAGAAAAATATACTGATTACAAAGCAAACCAGTTTTTACTTGAATAAAATGGATATATGGTAAAGTCAATGTAACCAGTAAGAGGTTTGCATCTACTAGCTCAGGAAAGTTTCTAAACTGTCCATGAGCTGTGGTCTTGAGCTTACAAAACTGCATCACAGACTTACAGATGAATGTTTATATTCACCCAATAAATGAATAGTTCTTATTTATTTACATCTTTTTAGTGATTGATGATGTGTATGTCTGAAGGTTGAATGTACCTGGCTGATTATAAAATGAGTATTTCAGAGGGTATTTTCTGTGAATCAATGAGTCAACTCAGCTCCTTTAGTTTAATAAATTCTAACTGGATGCCAGAGTGTAAGTCATACAATTTATTAAGGCTATTATTGATGGCTATTTTAGAATAGCAGTAGAAATCCAGTAAATTATCACTCATGCCTAGTGTATGCCCCATTCTTTAAAGGAGATTTTCTTGACAAATGGAAATTGAAAATGTATCTAAAGCATTTTTCTGGGAAATAGATGTTATTGGTTTTGATAATTATAAAGGATAAAATATATCAGTTATAATTACAGCTTTACTTTTTCTGGTATCTTCCTATATGTAATAGAAATAAATCTCTATTGAATTAGTATTTCCTAAAATTTGATTCTACTATATTAATCTAAATAATAGTCAAAGGAAATTAAGGTCCTGGGATGAGAAGCAGAAATGGA